>NC_090736.1:123111492-123126492 GCF_036898095.1 Palaemon carinicauda
CAAGTCTTGTGAAAGCATTTCTGCCACTCTCATTGTCGGTACAAGCGAACTCTCTGTATTAAAAGGAAAATGTCTTTTATGCATTTCATTTATTGAAGCAGCAAACCTTGAAATGTCGCTCTTTAAGCTAATGACGTCATTCTCTGGGTGAAAAATAGCTTGCATGTGTACTTCTATAACTATATTACTTGCAGTAATAAAAACGTTTTCTGTTCTCTCTACTATAGTGCCATATTTAAAATCTATACTATCAGTTTTAGAGCTCTTCCCACACGAGAAAAATGTCTGAGCGAACAATATCGCTCTTAATGATAAAAACTTCATCTTGGAAACCTACAATGAGAAAAATATATGTAATTACTCCTGTATTAAGAAGAAAAAAAAATGTTAACATACAAATATAAGTTTCATAGATAAAAAAACATTTCCCTCACTCCCTTCTCTCTTATCTTAATTTCTTATGTGAGCCAATGGTACAATTTTTTCATCCGTGGGTTGGGATACGTTTTGAACTCGGAATCTGTTGGCCGTTAATGTTTCCAAAATGTTAAATTGTCCTTCAAACTTAGGTGTTAATTTGTAATTGAGTCCTTTACGTACATTTACCTGTATGTATACATTACCACCCACGGTATATGTTTTAGTTGGCTTCACTATTTTATCATGATTCCTTTTCATTATGATTTGTGATACTTCTAAATTCTTTCGAAGGATATCAAAACGACTTTTGCTTACATTTATACATTCCTTTAAAGGATTTGATGAATTAGTTGTAGGCGTTAATACATGGAAAGGCATTTTAACTGGGGTACCATACAATGCCTTGTGCGGCGACATTTTAATTGATACATGATATGAGTACTTAGTACCACAGGTATTGCAATATCCCAGTTGCGGTCTGATCCTCTTAGTGTTAATCTTAATATGTTTAAAACCTTCCTATTCGCTCTTTCCACTAGCCCATTCGACTCTGGGTGATAGATCATGGTATTGATTTTCTTTAAGCTAGGGAATTTACAAAATGATTTAAGGAAATGATTATCAAATTCTCCACCCGAGTCTGAGATTATCATGTGTGGAATTCCATGTTTACAAATGTAACACTCGTAAAACTTCCTAGCGCATTCAATTGCAGTTTTAGTTTTAAGCACTATCAGTTCTGTGTATCGAGTCAAAGCATCTACAATTAATAATTAATAAGAGGTGCTTATTTCCTCTGTCTGAATCGTAAAATCCTGTAAATAAATCTAAATGTATTTTTTCAAAGGGTTGGTTGAGCACGGGATGAGCCCCTAGGCCGACAGGTCTTTTGGTGCGTCCTTTGTTTTCCTGACAAGTGCGACAATTAGCTAGGTGTTTTTTTATATGTGTAAGCATCATATGCCAATAAAACAATGATTTGGCTTTCTGTGACATTATGGAGAACCCTGAGTGTCCATGCAATGGATTTGCATGCAACCAATTTAGGACAGTGGATATAAGTGAGATTGGTACCAGTCACGGATCTACACAGAATATTGTCCTTGATTTTATAATTCTGCTGCGTATACTTTATATATTCCGTTTCCTTACGATTTCCTTCCAAAGCATTTATGATTTTTTCTAATTTCTTATCTTTCCTTTGCTCAGTCTGTAATAGTTCAGCGATCCAGCCCAGATCTTCCTGTTCAGATACAGTTTTAACTATAGGCATGGATGTTGATATATCTATTAATTCAGCTAATGGCTCCTTACAAGATGACACAGGGTTGCGTGATAATGCACCAGCAATGATTCTCGCACCAAAGTCTTGGATGATGAAATGCCACCGAGTTCGTTTGGGGTTGTGACTAAAGCCTTTAAAGAAGTTGGTTAGGGGTTTATGATCAGTAAGAACCTTGGCGAGATAACCGTATATTATGAACTTGAAATGCACTAGCTAAACCTTCCTTGTCTATTAATGCATACTTACTTTTGGAAGTTCTCAGTTTGCGTGAATAAAAATCTATCGGGAAAAACTGTTTGTCATATTGCTGAAGCAATACCCCTCCTACTCCTAAGTCTGAGGCGTCTGTTGCAATGAAGAATTCCTTACCAAAGTCAGGAAATTTTAAGATAAAAGAACTACACAGTTCATCTTTCAAGGTATTAAACGCCTGTTGATGTTGCTGAGACCATATGAAATCTACGCCCTTCTTCGTAAGATCAGTTAAGGGAGCGGCTATTATTGAATAATTGCGTATAAAATGCCTGTAATATCCACTACACCCCAGAAATTGCTGTATTTCCTTGATATTAGTAGGTATCGGAAAGTTACGGATAGCCGACACCTTATCGACGACTACTTTAAGACCTTGGCTAGACACCGTAAAACCTAAATAGACTAATTCTGTCTTGAAGAATTCACACTTGCTAATCTTTACCCTTAAGTTATGCTCTCTCAGTCTCTGTAATACTAGTTCCAGTTTATGTAAATGTTCTTCTAAGGTATTGGAAAAGATTACAAGGTCGTCCATATAGGCATGCAATATATCCCCTAGCAAGCCTCCAAACACTATGATAATCATTCTAGTAAATGTTATGGGAGCACAACGTAAACCAAAAGGCATATGCAGAAATTCATAATGTCCCCTGGCTGTGCTGAAGGCAGTGTATAGGATACTATCTTCTTCTAATGATATCTGGTGAAAGCCTTCAAGTAAGTCCACTCTGGTAAAATATTTATTCTGACCTAACAAAGACAAAATATCGTCAGTACATGGCACTGGGAATCGATCAGGGATCGTTTACTCATTTAGGCGACGGAAATCTACGCAGATACGTCATGTTCGATCTTTTTTTGGTAAAACTATTAATGGAAAATTATAAGGGCTGTTCGATTTCCTAATGACTCCTTCTTCTAGCATTTTACCTACTTCATCATTTATCTCATTCTGGAATTTCAAAGGGAGTCTATACGAGAGTACATAGATAATTTTCTGCTTATCCTTTAACCTTATTTGATGTTCTATAGCATCTGTTTTTCCTAAGTATCCATCCGTAGTTTAAAAAAAAATTTATGATATTCAGTTAAAAGTCCAAAAAATTTTTGCTTAATTAATTTCCTCTTCTTGAATGTCTATATTGATTTTATTTTTAATAGATTGCAAAAGGGATTCATCCGCAACTGATTGAGCGTGATTGATTTTAGCGACAGTAAGAATACGATGTTCATAAACTTCTACATCCAAGATATGTTGATTTTTGTGAATCACTAAAGTGGTATTTAAATGATTACAGAATTTAATATTACATTGTAGTTGTGAGCCGACTTTATGAATAGCTTGTGTGACGGACAATCCGTTAGTTTCCAAAGTGTCGGAAAGGATTAATATTTCAGATACCGGAAACGTTTTCTTTACTTGCACTTTTATATTGGAAGTTACGTTTGGCTCGATAGATTGCGTGCAAGATGATATTACGGGTGAACGAGAATTCTCTTGGGTCGCGTATATTATTTCTTTATTAATGAGACAAGTGATTGGTTCTTCAACGTATGTCACTGTTTTATTTGTCGTCTCCTTTTAATCCAAAACTGATTTTAAGGTATTAGAACACATATAGAATTTTCTTTTGATATACACACTGTGTTTGGCAGGGGCTAAAATAATGTTTTGATTGCCTATAGACCGGTATCCTATAATTACAACTGGATACATATCAATGTTTTGTACAACAACAAAGATCATCGGCAAACGTGCGCTTACCGACCTTGTACTGAACATGAGTTACGCCTATCACATTTAATTCATTATTTCCTATACCCGAGAGCCTTTCTCCGGACTTTTCTATAGGGAAGTTCGAAAATAACAAATGATGTGTCCTCATATCCATGATTTTACGTGGACTACCAGAGTCAAAAAATAATGTAAATTATCTGTGTTCTAGATTTACAGCATATAATGTTGGTCGTAACTCATTTTGGCTTATTATGGTGTGAATTTGTTGCAAATCTATGCGAGCCTGCACTGATTTATTTGATTTGGCCGTGTGTTTCATAGGAAAATCTATGATCTGATAAAATGTCAAATGGATTATTTGATACTACTGATGTTGATACGAATTACCCAACATCACTCTCTTCTCCATTGGAGTTAATTATGTGGTATTTGCTTTGCTCTGCACATTCTGAAAATTAGTCTGACCTTGCGAGTTCTGGCTAGACGGCCCAGGATCAGAGTTATTCAAGCACTATTTGTTTTTTTTTTATTATGAACTGCATGATGTTTGGCTGTTTCTTCTTATTGAACTGAGGATTTTTCTTTTTATTTCCATAGGGAATTGACTGTGTGTTTCTAGGATTCTGTTGTTGATAATGCGAGTAGCATTGACTATATGAATGAGTTGAACTATTATGTATCGAACAGAATCGCGTCCTGCAGTCTGCAATCAAGTGTCCTTGACATTTGCAATTATAACACGTCATTCCTGCAACTCGTCTATTATTAACTATGTTTACATGTTATGGCTTATTTTAAATTTTTGCAAAAACTTGTGTAAACAAGGGTTCTAGATCAGTACACTTAGATATGTGTTTCTTTATCTGTTTAAATACATCTAATTCTGTACTTTCGGGCGTTAACTTTTAATCAATACACCGCACTAAAGCTTCTGGCAACATAGGTGTCATGCAAGTTAAATACATTAATCGTAAGAAATCTTTCACGGCGATGTCATCTCCAGTAACCCAAGTGGAACTACCTAAAAAACCTGATATTCGTTAAGCCTATCGGCAATGACAGCTGCTCTCTCTATAACATTAAGCCGAGTCATAGTGGCTTGATTAAGTGTATTTCTTAATGTTAAAACTACATCTAAGGCTTCCTCACCGCAATAGATCGCATGTAGCCTAACTTTGAAATCGTCCCATTTAACTGCCTCTTGAAAAGAAACTCCCCTCAGATACGCACTTGCATCCCCTTTAGAAAAAGTCTATAAAACTTTTAGCTTCTTGCAATTGTAGAAATGGATCTATGATATGTTTAGCAATTAAGTGAGCGTCAACGGAAGAAATCTAAGACTCGACATTCTGAGGTAAGAACCCATTGACCCGACCTTGAAAAGAAGGATAGCTGAACGAGCACTTACTAGGGTAACTACGGGAGCTTGGATGGGATTACTCGGTCCGGGGTTGGGGTTACTTGGTCCGGGATTTACAGGTGTCATGTTTACTTTACTTTTATTTTTATCTCTACGATTCCTTGCAATCCTATCAATATCTCTATATGAATACAGACGTCCACTGCGTTAACACATAAGAACTATATAATAAAGATATGTTGCAGATTATAACACAATCCACCAAAACAATGATACTAATATAAAGATATTCCCCGAGAACTTCTGAAAGAAAACGGAATTAGCACAGCGAAAAAAAAAATTCTAGACGAGAATTCGAAGTTGAATACAGTTTCCTTTAATGAAGGAAAAATGAAGATTTGCAAACAACTCACCCCAGCAATAATGGACGATCGACTCTTGACAACAACACTTTACTGCCTAAAACTGAATGAATAAAGAAATGTACTTACCTTTTCAGTTTATATGGGCGAAGGGCAATGACGTCATTTCCTCTCTCTCTCTCTGATTTGCGAGAATTTAGCTGTGTTGATGAATGTTTTCGTAAATGTTGATAAAGTTGAATGCCATTCCTTCATCTTCTTAAGATGTTGATTGAAGATCCAGTTCCTCAGTTTGTATACTATTTATAGTAGATGTTCGATGCGTTAATTTCATCGGTAAACGTAGATACTTCGTCGAAATTGTAGATTCATTACTGTTGTAACTGCTAAGTATTACAGTTTAAATTACTGGTTCTTAAAGTTGATTTCTCTGGTTCGTAAAGTTGAATCGCTGCCACCAATTGTTGGTGTGGTACTGTTATAAACACACATTAGAGTTCTATCTCATGTCTCTTCAGTGTGATATATATAGTTGTAGACTTGTAAGTTACTTCTTCTGAATAAGTCTATGTAAGTTAACTTTTAAACAGTTTATTAGTAGCTCCATCACAGGAGTATGGATGGTTTGGTCTGATGACCATTCTGTATGACAATGGAATAAGAACTGATAAAAATATCAAGTTTGGTGATAACGTTTCATTAGTTAACTCAGCATTTTACATAAATATGATAACACAACATTACTACCGGAAGCCATCTTGTTCCGTTGAGACACTCAACTGTACCTCACGGGATGCTTGTATTGTGTTTACACTTCATACAAAATGTTACATTGCAAAGGTTTAGCTTGGTCTTGACTTTCGTATCCTTTCATGACTTGGAGTTCCCACACTCCTCTCCTAACTTCTCCATTGATCCCTTGGGTCATGGATTTTATTATGTAATCTTTACATATGAGTCAGTTTTATAGATATTCTATAGAGGACCAACTTCCAATGAAGGAAGATGTGTTAATGAAGATGATATATCAGGAATGAGGAAAAATACTTTTCTTGCCGCGACAAGAAAAAAGAGGAAAGCGAGATAGAGACCTCTGGAATTGACGGTAACATGTCTCACAAATGTTCCTGGAGAAGATTTCCCAATAGAGGAACATCAATTGTTCTGTTCCTTCTCATATATGAGACAATGTTGAAGTAACTTCCTCTGAAGATGTTAAAGGAGACTAAAGGAAAAAAAGATCAGGCTAGTGAGAAGACGAAGGCTCGAAAAAATGGCAGCAGAGATAAGACGATTTTTCTATTTTTCGTTACTTTAGTTTACGTTAGGCGGCTATGATGCGGAAAAAAAAAATGTTTCGGTAAGGAAGAGTGTCGGCAGATTAGAATTCATTTATGCAAAATAATGGTGGTTATTGCATCATGAGTAGTGGCTCCAGGCACCAAAGGGCTCTAACAGGGAAAATAGCCCAGTAAGTAACCGAAATAATGATATAAATATGCTACAATAGATATAATAAACATTTAAGATGAAATATTTTACGAACATTAACAACAGTAAAATATATCTTTCATAAATGAGTTATAAAAGGTTCAAAAGAAAAAGGAGGAAAAGAAATAAGATACATTAGTGTGCCCGAGTATACTCTCAAACAGGATAACTCTAGTCTAAGACGATGGAAGACCATGGTACACAGGCAATGATACTGCTCAAAACTAGAGAATAATTGTTTGATCTTCGAGTGAATTTCTCCTAGAAGAGCTACTTACCATACCTAAAGAGTCTCTTCTACCCTTATCAAGAAGAAAACAACCGCTGAACCATTGCAGTGAAGTAGAATAGGCCAGACTATTCGGTGTATTTGTGGGGAAAAGCAAAAATAAGACATAACCATAAAGAAAGATCAAATGTAGTACTGTCTTGCTAGTCAAAGAACCCAATAACTCTCTAGCGGTATTATCACAACGGGTGGTTGGTGCCCTGGCCAACCTACTACCATATAGTTAAAAGTAGAAACTGGCTTATTGAGATATAAAAAAAAAATGAATTTTTAACCCTTGATAGTTGACTGCGGATTTGTTTATCAACTTTGACATGTTTGCTAAATAAGCGGATCTATTTCACGTTAAATTTTTTTTTATACTAATCACTCATATATATATATATATATATATATATATATATATATATATATATATATATATATATATATATATATATATATATATCTATCTATCTATCTATCTATCTATATATATATATATATATATATATATATATATATATATATATATATATATATATATATATATATATATATATATATATATATATATACATATATATATATATATATATATATATATATATATATATATATATATATATATATATATATATATATATATATACTTACAAAGCTGGTATAGAATGAGAGTAAATTATTTCTTTCACCTATTTCATTTGTGTATTTAAGAAATGTATAGCCAGTTCGTAAAGTGAGTTTCCCTCATGGAGGATTAAGTAAATGTATGTAAATTACATAAAACAGACTTTTCCATATAGTTGTAATTTCCTTCAATTCTGTTTAAGTAAATTTACGTCATTTTAAAGATTAAAATTTTCATCTCACGTAGTTTGATTTCAAGGTCTTATTTAATTTTGTTGAAAGGAAAGCTGTATGACACACACGATACGGATTGCATCATGTTTCCACGTGGTTTGAAGCTGCATGAAGGTTCTATACCAGAACGTACATTTTTTTAATATTACAAAATGATGTGGCCAGAATTAGTTGAGACATTGACTCGTTAAGTGACAATAGAACCTCACTTCAAAACTGCAAAATTGGTAGCTGACTTCATGAGAACCCCCATAGATCATGTGCACATGCACCATATGAATTGCTTGAATGAACTGGAAGTTTCTAGAGTAAATTAGGTTGATATATAAGGGCCTAGCGATACATAGCAACCAGAGATCAGCTTGATGTTCCATAAGACCTGCGCTTCTGCCAGTCCTCTCTGCAGCATCTATCCAGCCACTACATGTTTCCTCTCAAAAGTGAATAGTGATTTCCTCCTATGTATACCGTTTAAAAGGTTTTTCAAATGTTGGTGATATATTGTTTGTTGAATTTAAAAGGGAAGTGTGTTAATGAAAGTATATTGGTAAATTGTTTTGACTGGCCCTGTCATATTAGGTTGAAAAGTGAATTGTATTTAATTTTTCTTTACTGCTCGGTAATCTTGTGTGAGGCCAAAGGTTGTAAGACTAACAGATATGTATATGTAAGTATAGATCAGACCTATGTTTTATTGTGCTAAAGTGTAAACTTTTTTCATCATTGTAAAAATTTTCATAAATTAAAATCTAGGTAAACGTGTGATTGTATAATTTTTGAAGAGTCCGTTTGTCTTAGTGTTAGGTCTAGTTCAGATTTGAATTTCTAGGGATTCATCTTTGATATTACTGTTGAATTGTTATTTTTAAAGAATATATTCATTTCTGTAAAGTGTGTATTCTTTCAATCACCAATAGGTAACTCAGTAACTTGCCCATATCCCCTGTTTCAGATCCAAAGTAAATGGTGGGTTTAAGAATAGTTAAAGTTAAAAGTAAACCAATGGCCTGGTTTTTGTTTTAAGTGTACCTTAAAGAGACCTTTAGATAATCAGTGTTCATATATATAATCGTCTGTGAGTAAAGTGTTATTCTCAGAGCTCGGAGGTTAATGCTTGTGTATCAGATTATGAAATATAAAGCAGGTGAGTATTGGAACTCAAGAATTTACGTAGTTTGCTATTTGTGATCTACATTTTCTGGTGCCTAGACACTTGGACCGAGCGAGTCTGTTTTAAATATTGGTGATAAAAGGGCTGTGTTTTGATTAAAGGTTTGACCATTTTAATGTTGTTAGGATTCCGTGTACTGTTATGGTATATTTTTCGGAGTGATATAATTTTTCATAAACCACACAAAGACTCAATTGAATATACAGGAGTTTTTGGAAAGATCCATTGTTCAGGAATTGTCGGAAGCTGATGTAACTAAAGCTTAATGCCTCACTATTTTAATGGCATGTGGTAGTATGCAACTGGTGGAATGACTAAAGCCCAAATCAAGTGTTTAGCCTTAAAAGCATTGATAAACTTAGTAGAGTTGCCAGAATAAGATATTGCAGCAGCTCGTGACCTTTTGGAGGACACTGAGGCCGATTTCGTATAGAACCATGTATCAGTTGATCTTCAAACTGATAGAATGAAAGCAGAAATGAATGTAGAGGTTGAGATTAGACGAATTGCAGCTGAAGAATGTTTGATCAAGTTGAAGATGATAGGAGACTAGGACAGAGAGAGAGAGAGAGAGAGAGAGAGAGAGAGAGAGAGAGAGAGAGAGAGAGAGAGAGAGAGAGAGAGAGAGAGAGAGAGAGATAGAAGAGAAATTAAAAGACACGCGAGAGATGAAGCAGGAGAAATTGCAAGACAGGCAAGCTAATTGGAAGAGAGAGAGAAGAGGCAAGGGAAATTGCAAGAAGTGCCTGGGAGGTGGAACTGTTGAAAGCTCGTGAAAGGTTGTCGTCAACTCAAATAGATGTGACCCCTGCTATGCACGATCCCGTTGTTGATGTAGTAAAGGCACATGTGTTGATCCCAAGTTTACGGAGGGAGTTCCTGATGAGTTGTTCGATCATTTTGAAACGGTCACGTCAATGATGGAATGGCAAGAATATAAATAGCCTCTGTTAGTGTAGTGAACTTATTGGAGAAGGACGCAGTGTGTATCATGCCCTACCCCAGGACCAGAGGAAGAAGTGTCAAGAAATTAGGAGGAGCGTGCTAGAAGTGTATTAAAGGACCCATGAATACTACTATGAAAGATTCCAAAATTTGCGAAGGACGAAAAAATGACTTTCCTGGATTACGCTTATAAGGTACGACGATGTTTTGAAAGATATAGAGAGGCTACCAAATTGAGCAAGATAGCTGATTTAGAAGAACTGATAGTGTTGGAACAATAATTCTGAGGAAATCCTGAACATACTCGATCATACTTTAGTAGGATAGAGGTGAAGAAACTTGATAGAGCCACTTCAATGAGTGAAGATTATGATATTATCGGTCGTAAACCCTTCACGTGTATGAAGTCGCAACCGTCGTTCCGACCAAGTGTCAGGTATTCTCTGAACCAAGGAAACAAGTTCAGTGGAAGTTTTCCAAAGCAGAATTTGCTGAATGTGACAGTAACA
Source organism: Palaemon carinicauda (assembly GCF_036898095.1). NCBI lineage: Eukaryota > Metazoa > Arthropoda > Malacostraca > Decapoda > Palaemonidae > Palaemon > Palaemon carinicauda. The sequence goes on from NC_090736.1 coordinate 123,122,161, forward strand.
CAACTACAATCATCGAATCATCCACTTTAGGTGATGTGAAAAACGTGCAGAAGTTTAATATCGTTTGTTAAAAGTGTGGCAAAAAAAACCCATATTAGTAAGGAATGTTGGTCGAATCAACCGAAAGCAGTTGCCTAAGTGGGTGAGGGTAATTTATCTCCACAGAATAGAAAGATAAATATACAACGAGAAAGGTCAACAAGGATAATAAACCAGTTAACGTTTACACGATGAATAGGAGAACTCCAAGCAGCTTGGATGCCTTCATATCGAATATTTATGAAAGTATGTCAGCCGCTCTGGATGAGAACGAGAAGATTCCGATCTAAATAGTGCATGGCATGGGATGTAATCATATCGTGGTGACAGCTTCATTGAATAACTTTTATCTATTTTCGTTTATATACTATCTTCATCAGTAGTTAACTTTCTCTCTCTCTCTCTCTCTCTCTCTCTCTCTCTCTCTCTCTCTCTCTCTCTCTCTCTCTCTCTCTCTCTCTCTCATATGAAGCAGTTTCAACTTGTAATATAGGTATAAATATCTTCATTCTTTGTGTAGTTTTAATCATATTAGTAACATGCTTGCAAATTGTTTCTCTGCACAAGAGTTTTAATTCAATGGGCGTTATCCTTTTTCATTATATTTATGCTAAGAAGTTTTAAATTTAACTCATATAAATATCAAATAATTAGCTTTATGGAGCTACAGCCTCATGAAAAAGCCTCATGAATTTTTTAAAATTATCATAATCAAACAACCTATGAAACTTATGAATTTTCAGAGTAGTATACATGTTTATTCGGGTCGTGTTTATAATATATTTTTTTGGTTAGAACTAAATATATTTCCTATACTTGACTATATTACAAAGTACCTAATGAGCGTTCGGTGTTCAGCTGTGTGATGAATTTTTATCTCAATTATATATGTTGATAAAGAAGTGACATAAACTTTAGGAATGCCTGTAAAAGCTCTCTGAAAAGATATTCATCTCCATAAACTCAATAATAAACCAAGTAGGGTGGATGCGTCAGTTGTAAAATAGTTTCATAGGCGCTAAAGCCACTTCATTGACTATGGGGACTCAAAGAAGAATAACACCTACTTTTGGTACGAACTTAACTCCTCCCCAAATCTCTCTCTCTCTCTCTCTCTCTCTCTCTCTCTCTCTCTCTCTCTCTCTCTCTCTCTGTAGTTAGTTCATCCAGTCTAAAAGTGTCAGAAATTTTAAGTTTTGGACCTCTATCGGTGTGAACATTTAGTGAACGTTATAATGATGATCTCAGAAAATATACACTGTGACGGGCCGAGAGAGGCTGTGAGTAAGAAGGCAGGATGAAAGCAACTGAGTAACTTTATTACAGAACATCTGTTTATATATACATAAACTCTAGGCAAAAAGGACATAAAAACGTAACAGGCCATTTCATGTTCGACCGACAACCGGTGCTGTTAACAGTTGACGTGAGAAAACAACCATGTTTATTCTAGTCCCTATCAGTGCGAGGGGAGAGCAAAGATACAAAGCATAATATATATAAAAAAAAGAAATGTCATTACTATGTACGATTGTGTGACACACGGTTGGTACATGGCTCCCCCCCCTTAAAATTTACATACTGTACATGTTAAATATGGAGCCCTGATCTAGAGTGTTAAATGTAGGCAGGTCATCTGGCAGGAGATAAGCATGTTTTAGATGATCAATGGAGACCCAGTCTTCTTTGCCACGAATGTTTAGTAGGAATGCTTTCGGACTGCGTCGAATCACAAGGAAAAGGGCCGTGTGGTGGCTTGCTAATGTCGTTGCATAGGAAGACGTGCATTGCAGAGTGTAAGTCTGTCGGTATGTGATGCTTCGCTAAGGGCTTGTAAGTCTAGCGGCATGGAGTAAATTTTACCACGACGTCACGTATGCGCTGGAGAGAGATTGTCAGAGGGGGTTGCAGAAGGAAAAAATTCGGCAGGGATGACCAATGGGTCGCCATATACCATTTTATCTGCAGAGACATCGAGGGCGTCTTTAGGAGTAGTCCTTAGTCCCAGGAGGACCCAGGGAAGCTGAGTAAACCAGTTGAAATTCATGCATTCCATTGACAGCGGGGTTGTAGGCAGTTGTCTGATGTAGGGTGATGCCCAGGAGATTCGCTAATGATGTCCACAATTAAGCAGTGAAAGTGGTACCCCTGTCAGTAGTAATATGCTCAGGGATACCAAATCTTGCAATTCATCCTGAGAGTAAGGCAGATGTACATGAGGCAGACATTGCAGTTTCCATGGGAATGGCTTCAGTCCAATGAGTGGAACAGTCGATGATGGTAAACAGGTAATGATGTCCTTGTGATATGGATAGGGGGCCTACAACGTCGATGTGAATGTGGGTGAAACGGCGGTGTAGTTGAGGAAAGGTGCCCACTTCTGAATCCGTGTGTCGATGTACTTTGGAAGTTTGGCAAGAAGTACAGGCGCGGACCCAATCCCTAGCATCCTTAGAAATGCTGTGCCAAATGAATTTTGTCTTCAGCAGCTGTGCAGTAGAACGTCATGAGGGATGTGAAAGGCCATGCATGAAATCCAACAGCTGTTGACGCATGGGAGCAGGAATCCAATGTCGCGGTCTACCAGTGCTGACATCACAGAGGAGGGTGGTGTTGGAGTCGTTCAGGGTGATGTCTTCCCAACGGAGGAATGTGCAGGATGTCCTACTTGCTTGATACTCGGGATCCCGTCGTTGGGCTTCAGCTAAGTTGTTGTAATCCAATCCCAGCTAAACGTTGTAATCCAATCCCAGCTGAACGACAGCCAACGTGTTTCTTGACAGGGGAAAGGCAACGGGATTAATTTTCTCAGGGATGTGTGGAAGGGTGTAATTGTATTCAGCCACGGCGGAGAGATGTCGGCGTTGACGGGCAGACCATGCTTCAGAATGTTGAGTGAAGGCGTGTACCAGAGGCATGTGTTCTGTGCGAATGATGAAGGACGTACCTTTTAAGAAAGGGCAAAAGCCAGGTGCACCGCCAGCAATCTGTGATCGAAGGTAGAATAACCCGATTCGGCCGTGGACAGTTCTCTGATGAAGGCCAATGGGCTGGGTGAGCCGTTGACCAACTGTTCGAGTACTGCACCAATAGCGATGTCGCTGGTGTCGGTAGAGAGAATGGGAGGGGCATGTGGGATGGGAAAAGTAAGAGTTGCAGCGGTTGATAGGGCCTTCTTTGCATTACAGAAGGCTGTTTCTTGCAGGGGACCCCACTTCAAGTCTTTTGGCTTGCCCTTCAGGGAGGCGTAGAGGGGAGCAATAGTGGCGACAATGACTGTCAGAAAACGGTGAAAATAGTTGATCAAGCCCAAGAATTCCTGCAGAGCTTTGACGGTCGAGGGAGTGGGGATGTTCTGAACATCTGCTACCTTCTCAGGGAGGGGATGGACTCCTTCAGGAGTGATGTGGTGCCCTAAGAACGACACTTCTTTGGCACCAAAGGTACACTTGTCGTACCGGACTACAAGGCCGAATTGTTGCAGGCGGTCGAGCAGGATGCGCTGGTGACGGAGGTGTTCCTCTTTTGAGGAAGAGAACACAAGTATGTCGTCAACATAATATATACAGAGGCTAAGGTCCCCTAAGATGTCATCCATGAGACGTTGAAAAGTGGCCCCAGCATTACAAAGGCCAAAACTGGAGTAATTGAAGGTGTATGTACCAAACGAAGTGGTAATGGCGGTCTTGGGGATTTCTTCTGTGTTCATAGGCACCTGATAATACCCCTTCAGGAGGTCGAGCGTGGAGAAAACCTACGCTTTGTGCAGGTAGGAGGTCACTTCAGCGATGTTTGGGAGGGGGTTGTGATCCGGTTCTGTTTGCATGTTCAGGCGCCTGTAATCCCCGCACGAACAGAGGGAGCCGTCTTTTTTCAGAACGTTGTGTAAGGGTGACGACCATGGTCTGGAGGCCTTTTGGCAAAGGTCCATTTCCTCCATTTCGTCGAATGTCTGTTTGGCAGCTGTCAATTGTTCCGGTGCCAGACGTCTGAATTTTATGAAGACTGGGGGTCCCGTCGTCTTGATATGGTGATAAATACTGTGCTTGGCTGGAGCCGTTGGCGTTTGGCGAAGTTCTGGACGGACAACTTCCGAGTATGACGTGAGGAGGTGAGAGTAGGCATCTGTGGGTGCGCTGATGTGGAGACTGAGGTTAGAGGGGGTAGGTTGAAGAGGTGTCGACAAGTATGAGTCTGGGTTGACCAATCTTTGGTGGGCGACATCGACCAGAAAGTGGATATGAGAGAGGAAATCCGCACCGAGGATTATCAATGTGACGTTAGCAACGAGAG
>NC_090736.1:123138992-123143992 GCF_036898095.1 Palaemon carinicauda
ATGAGCATTCAGATTTCTAGGTTTTTGTTCGAAAATAACAATAACGATAACAATAACAATAACAATAATAATAATACTATCTAACACCTGCTTCATAAGACGTTTTCGTCCATGAAACCAATCTCCAAAATTCACACTTCATATACCCCTACAATATTGATAGTCATACGATAGAAAAAAAAAACACAATTCCGTTACTAAAAATATAAAGTTTTCGCGAACCTCTCCTCTTCTTCCCTTCCGAAAATCTCCCAAGGTTTTAATAAGGAAATATGAAATGTAATCTTATCTTTTTAAAGATAAATAAATTTACCGTTAATTTCCATTACTTTCAATAACTTGAAATATTTTGTTTTTCTTTCTAATCATTATGTAACATATCTAAAACCATTAATATAGCATTTACGATAATCATTAAGGATTCGGATTCAGTGCCAGGCCCCAACAAGTGGTGTTTTGTAACCTTCGGGGACCCTTCTTTTGTTACAGATTTCTCAGATATCATTGGTATTAGGGTGAATGTTTTCTACTGGTCGTAAAAAGAAGTAAATCTCAGCAGTACTGGAATATTTAAACATAAAACATCCCAATAATGAGTTTACACTGGAATAGGAAAACAAATCATAAAAACAGATGTTGAAGGAAGGAGGTGAGACTGTACTTGAATGGTTGATGAGATCGTTTAATATGTGTTCTGTGTTGTGAATGGTACCAGTAGATTGGGTTTGTGCATGTATTGTACCACTATGTAAGGGTAAGGGAGATGTACATGAGTGTTGTAATTCAAGAGTTATTAGTTTGTTGAGTTTAGATGGAAAAGTGTATGGTAGAGTACTGATTAATAGGATTAAGGATAAAACAGAGAATGCAATCTTAGAAGTACATGGTGGTTTTAGATGAGGTAGGGGTTGTATGAATCAGATTTACAGAATACAGTTAGGCAGATATGCGAGAAATATTTAGCAAAAGTTAAGGAGGTGTATGTTGCATCTTTGGATCTGGAGAAAGCATATGATAGAGTTAATAGGGAAGCAATGTGGAATGTGATGAGGTTATATGGAGTTGGTGGCAGGTTGTTGCAAGCAGTGAAAAGTTTCTACAAAGGTAGTAAAGCATGCGTTAGGAAAGGAAATGAAGTGAGCGATTGGTTTCCAGTGAGAGTGGGGCTGAGACAGGGATGTGTGATGTCGCCGTGGTTGTTTAACTTGTATGTTGATGGAGTGGCGAGAGAGGTGAATGCTCGAGTGCTTGGATGAGGATTAAAACTGGTAGACGAGAATGACCATCAATGGGAGGTAAATCAGTTATTGTTTGCAGATGATATTGTACTGGTTGCAGACGCGGAAGAGAAGCTTGGCCGATTAGTGACAGAATTTGGGAGGGTGTGTGAGTGAAGGAATTTGAGAGTTAATGTGGGTAAAAATAAAGTTTTGACATGTAAAAGAAGAGAAGGTGGTGCAAGGTTGGACGTCATGTTGAATGGAGATTTACTTGAGGAGGTGGATAAGTTTCAGTACTTGGAGTTTGTTGTTGCAACAAACGGTGGAGTGGAAGCAGATGTACATCAGAGAGTGAATGAAGGATGCAAAGTGTTGGGCACAGTTAAGGAAATAGTAAGAAATAGAGGGTTGGGCATGAATGTGAAGAGAGTTCTGTATGAGAAAGTGATTGTACCAACTGTAATGTATGGATCGGAGTTGTGGGGAATGAAAGTGATGGAGAGACAGAAATTGAATGTGTTTGAGATGACGTGTCTAAGGAGTATGGCTGGTGTATCTCGAGTAGATAGGGTTAGGAATGAAGTGGTGAGGGAGAGAACGGGTGTAAGAAATGAGTTAGCGGCTAGAGTGGATAGGAATGTGTTGAGATGGTTTGGCTATGTTTAGAGAATGGAAAATGTATGTCTTCTAAAGAAGGTGATGAATGCAAGAGTTGATAAGAGAGGTACAAGAGGAAGGCCAAGGTTTGGGTGGATGGATGGAATGAAGAAAGCTCTGGGTGACAGGAAGATAGATGTGAGAGAGGCAAGAGAGAGTGCTAGAAATAGGAATGAATGGCGAGCGATTGTGACGAAGTTCTGGTAGGCCCTGCTGCTTCCTCTGGTGCCTTGGATGACCGCTGAGGTAGCAGCAGTAGGGGATTCAGCGTTATGAAGCTTCATCTATGGTGTATAACGGGAGAGGGTGGGCTTTGGCACCCTAGCAGTACCAGCCGAACTTGGTCGAGTCCCTTGTCAGGCTGGGAGGAACGTAGAGAGGAGAGGTCCTCATTTTTCGTTTCTTATGTTTGACGTCAGCTACCCCCCAAAATTGGGGGAAGTGCCTTGGTTTATGTATGTATGTATCTATTTTCTAAACCAACTTTTAGAGGTATATTAGACAAGAATTTTCACAGGTTTAATTTTTTCAATATTAAAGTAAGTAATATTCGTCCACTGCTTTATCGAACACATAATGTAGCAGTGACTATTCTTCTTTCCATGAAGAAGTTATGTTTCTCCTACATTTTTTTCATCATTAATATGTTTTCAAATGTTCTCACCAACAGTAGAAAATTTATTACCAATTTTTTTGTTATTAATCTTTATTACCAATTGGCAAGTATTATCATAAAGAGTTATCATATCAAGTTTTATCTAGTTGCTATCCTAATGATTTTAAGATCGTTGCATCTATTATCTTAAAATCAAACCACGTTATTATTATTATTATTATTATTATTATTATTATTATTATTATTATTATTATCATTATTATTATTATTATTATTATTTTTATTAGCTAAGTTACAACTCTACTTTGAAAGCGTGATGCCTTAAGCCCAAGAGCTCCAACTGGGAAAATAGCTCATTAAGGAAAGGAAATAAATAAATAAGACATTATGTGCTTAGCATTCGTATGGGGGCAAATTGGTGCCCTCCACGGTTCGTGAGCTAGAGCTGTTCACAGTTGGGGGTTTGGGTTTGCCAGGCTGACATTGTAATGAGCTTCTTTTCAGATAATAATGAAACAGAAACTTCACGCGCAATAATTCAGTTAATTATTCCATAAAGGATCAGCTCAAGTAAAGAATAAAATATGGTTCTGTGAAATGGAAACTATTCATCTCTACTTTTGTGATGGAAGAACTCCCTGTTCCGGTATATCATTTCTTTTATTGACATCCTATATCTTATCTCGTTTCACGGTTCCGCCCCTTCCTCATAAAATAAGAGAATAATGATGGAAAAACAAATCAGATGTTAAACGCTGACATATGATGTGTCACTTGCAGTGTTTTATAGATTATATATCTATATATTGAAAAAACCTATTTCATGATGTAACTTATTGAGAAATTGGGTCTGCGTGTTCCATTTCTCTCAGCAGTAGAGATTTCATAACAGAAATGAGGAAATGTGTGCTAAGAAATTAGTGGCCGTAATAGATATTTATAGCTTATGAATAAAGAAAAAAATTCATACAACGTTATATATTGTATCGAGAGAGAGAGAGAGAGAGAGAGAGAGAGAGAGAGAGAGAGAGAGAGAGAGAGAGAGAGAGAGAGTAATGTGTTATATGAAGTTAATTCTGCAGATACCTTAACAACTAATAAACTTTTAGATTTTCAGTTCCAACACTTTATTTCAGAATGCAAACGGTTTCATAAATATGAAAATATAGTTTGCATATTTGAAGGAAAAAAAGAAAAATCAAAATCTATCCATTTTACATTACAAAATTTAGAATTAAGCTCTTTTACAAAATTTAATGGGAAAGGGTCTTGGCAAATTCTCTATCTCTGACAAATCTTATGTTTTTTAATAAGCAGATCACACAGAAATCGTTAAATTTAATTTGGATGCCAACTCTGATTAATCGTCCTAATTTATTTACATCCATTTACGTCAAACATTACTCCTTTTTTTACCTTAAAATGGTTACCAGGGTGGAAAATACCCGGTGTTTTAGAGGTGGTTGTTTAACTCATACATCTGGAAGCGTGACTGCGGCTTGACATTCCCAGTAGCTGTATTGTTTATTGTGACGTGACTAAGGGTGGTTTTGTGGTTCAACTATCTCTATTAGTTTTTGCTTCTTGTCCCATTTCGGGAGAATTTCTCCCAGAGTTACTTATTGTGTGTGTTGTGTCACCTGGGTGTTTTTTCTCCCGGTATTACCGTTTTTGTTATAAATTGTGAATCCCTTTTCTAATAGTTTTTCTTTCTTTTCAGGTATTATCAAATAAAATATATTATTAAAAAGTAAGCCATGGCAAAACGAAAGCACACATATACAGATGAAGATGAATGAGCACTAGTGGTTTAACAGGTTTAGTTTTTGGAAGTGAATATGAGGGTGAAATTGGTGAACTTGAAGCTGACTTATTGTGTGACAGTGGTAACGATGTGGAATATAATCCTAAGCCAGGTGAAGACAGCAGTGATGATGATGATGGGGAGGAGGTATGTGGTGGTAATAGGAAAAAAAAAAAAAAAAAAGAAGGGTGGTAGTTATATCCACACCAATCAAGCGCCGGGATCTCAACTTCATTGCCCCATTAACTTCTGATACAGGACATGCCAGGTCCCCAACTACCACGGCTTCAATCTCCAATCTGGGCCGTGGCACCGCCCCAGTTCCTACTGCTTCAACCTCTGAAGGGCGCTGTGCCACCTCTCCAGTTCCTACCCCTTCGACCTTTGGTGCAAGCCATGCCATATCCCCTGCTACCACTGGCCAAGGAAGAAGTCGCCACCGTCGCCAATGGGAAACGTCTTCCATCGTCATATTCAATACTAGCACACTTATCAATGGGAGTCAGTTTAGGTGGGGTTGCCGGCCACAGACCCAAGCAAGCATTAGGACACCTTGTAGGAACATAATCTAGAGCTTCACCCCCGGCCCTGTTACAGGGGAGGCAAGGGATGCTACGTCACCTGAAGAGGTATTCAGCTTGTTCCTCAATGATATTTTCAACATTATTGTGAAGTGGACTAACCAGAAAATGGATGTACTTGC
>NC_090736.1:123158992-123161492 GCF_036898095.1 Palaemon carinicauda
CATCTTTAACTTCAAAAGAATCCCTGACATCTAGTGGCATTCTTTATTCCGATGGGTTTAGCCTGGCCTTTACCCTATGGCCTCCCTCTTTTTTTTTTTTTTTTTTTTTTTCGTTTTTTTTTTCCATCACTCTTCATGTTATTTTTTTTTCGATTCTTTCTCTTGATGTTTAGTGTTTCCCAACTTTATTTTCTTCTTCCGTATTCAAATCTTCATCTAATCCCTATGTATACTTTCCAACAAATTTTTTTCAATGCAATTCCTTTTTCTTTTTTCTCCTTTTTTTTATACACATTATTCCATAATTACCCCATCTAGTATTTCCTCCATCATATCCCATTATTTTATTTTATCCCCTATTTTCCGATTCATCTTTTTTCATTTTCATTTTCCATCTTTCCTCATATCTCTTTCCTGATTTGCTTTATGTAAGTTGTGGATATCTTAAACAGAATAGGACTCCCTTCCTAAAACAAATTTCAATGGGAATTTCTTCACACTATCTATGTAGTTTTAGGATTGCTGTACTACGTATATATACATACATACATATATATATATATATATATATATATATATATATATATATATATATATATATATATATATATATATATATATATATATATATATATATATATATATATATATATATATATATATATATATATATATATATATATATATATATATATATATATATATATATATATATATATATATATATACATATGAATATATATATATATATATATATATATATATATATATATATATATATATATATATATATATATATATATATATATATATATATACATATCTTCGTTCTCGTCCGCATCTTTTCCTACTTTTTATGTGGGGTCGCTGTTTCTCGCCAGCATTCTCCATCTACTTCTGTCGCACACTTCATTACCCTTTAATCCCTTTGATCGAAGGTCATCCTTCATACTGTCCATCCACCTTCAGTTTGGTTTCCCTCTCCTTCTCCTTCCCTGTGCCTCCACTTCCATCCACTCTCATCCCAATATACTGTTCATCTATTCTCATGACATGACCCAACCACCTCAATCTACTTTCTTGGAACTAATCTGATAGTTTTCTAACTCCTGTGGTACCCTTTATTACCTCATTCTGTATCTTATCTCTTCTTGTCACCCCTCATATCCATCTCTACATTTTCATCTCTGCCACATCCAGCTTATTCTCTTCTGTCTTCTGTATTGCCCACATCTCCACTCCTTACATCATTGCCGGGCTCACAACTGTCCTGAGCACTTTACCTTTCAACTAAACCCTTATATTCCTGTCGCATAGTACTCAACACACTTTTTTCCAATTCTTCCATCGTGCTTATATTCTATGGTTTATTTCTGCCCCCCGATCACCATCCTCTGCAACTGTTGATCCTAAATACTTGAAATTTTAAACTCTTTTCAATTTTTCTCCTTGTAAACTAACTTCCCCATTCTCCCCATTTTTCAATCTCAAATAGTCAGTCTTTTTCTGCTGATCTTCAATCCTCATTATTCCCTTTTTTCTCCAATCCTTCAGTTTCTCTTTTACTACCTCTCACCTTGTGCTAGACAGTATAAAATCATCAGCAAAATGCATACCCCAAGGAGACTAATCTCTAATATCTTGGGTTACTACATCGATGGCCAGATCATTTAGGTAAGGGCTTAATGCAGACCCCTGATATAATCCCACAATTACTGGGAAACTTTCTGTTAAGCCTAAATGGCTTTTAATGTTTACTTCTGCCCTCTCATACATATCCTGGGAGACTCTTACGTATTTCTCAGGGACTCCCTTTTCTCTCATGCATCTTTGCACCTGCTGACGTGGTACTCGGTCGTATGCCTTCTCCAGGTCAATAAAGACCATATGCAATCCTTTCTGTTTCTCCCGATGTTTTTTTTTATCATCTGTCTCAAAGCAAATATTGCATCTACAGTCCCTCTTCCAGGGATGAGCCCAAATTGTTCCTCACCATTTGTTGTTTCATCTTCTCGATGATCTTTTCCCATATCTTCATAATATGGCTAATCAACTTTATCGCTCTGTAGTTGCCACATTTCTGGATGTCTCCCTTCCTCTAATAGATGGGGATGATTAGGCTTCCTCTCCATTTCTCTGGTATCTTTTCCTGATTGAAGATCTTTTGCATCGGGTCCCACAAGATATCAATGCTTTCCTCTCCAGGTCTCTTCCATACATCTAATTGTATATTTCCGGTCCTGCAACTTTACTATTCTTCATCTTCTTTACTGCTTGTTCTACGTCTCTTCTAATCACTCCTATGGTAACTGCCTCATTTGGGACACCATCTTTAAATAATATTCTTGGGTTCTCCTCATTCAATAGTCCTTCAAAATAAGTTTCCCACCTTCTTTTAATTCAATTCTCTTTTCCTAGAACTATACCATTACTATCTTTTATTTACCTTAGCATCAGATGTTTAGATGCAGCATCTTAGGCCTTAGCAATTAGAAATATT
>NC_090736.1:123173992-123181492 GCF_036898095.1 Palaemon carinicauda
GGGCAGTAATATTAATGACCTCCGCCATAGAGGTTATAAAATTTACTCGGTTCATTCATTTATCTATGTGCCTGTGTGAGTGTGTTGACAAAACTTGTTATTTATTTGTCTGTCTGTGTGTGTATGTGGACAGGATCACGTCAAAAATGCTTGACGGATTTTGATGAAATATTATCTGAAGATAGAGTGTAGGTCAATGATAACCCCATTAAATTTGGGAGATGATTCGGATTCTAAACCCAGATTTGCTTTTTTGCTATCTATAGATAATTCTAAAAAAAATGATGAATTTCTACAAAACTTTCACAAGAGATATATCTGCAGCCATGGACGAGTCCATACACGTTTGGAGATGACCTGATACCGGATACGGATTATAGATCCGTATTTGCATTTGCATTTTCCAGTTTTTGAAATTACCTGAACAATTTGGCACATTGAATTTTAGAAAAAAAAAAAAATTAACAATGGATAAATATTATGCATCGAAGAAAAAACATGACATTTTGGAGGTGGTACGGATCAAGATCCCGATTCGTTGACAATATTGCACTTTCCACTAGATACTGTACATTCAGCATATGAAAAGTCAGAGGTGATGTTTTTAGACTTTAGTTAAATGCTAGTAATATTCATTGGCAGAGGTCTGGAATCCCTCATTGCTCTTATTATATACATTATCTTTTCTTTCAATCCTTGCAGGCTCAAATCAATATTAATAGTATTGCGTATAAGACATGTAGGTCTATTGTACTTGAGATGTGTAGGGCTATTGTGCTTACGTTAGGAGGTGAGATCATGCAGGTTCCTAGTAATTCAGAGAAATAGAAAACTTATTCAGAAAACTTTTAAAGATTTTCGAGGATAAATCTCTTCTGATGAAGTGTTTTAATTCTTTCATTCTACCTTATTTCGTATATTGTCGACCTCTGGTATTCAGCTGCTGATTCATATTTCAAACTGTTGGGCAGGGACTTACAGTACACAGTCTTTTTTTTTTCTGACGTAGATATTTATTTCAGGCACCGTAGTTCAGTTAGTTCGTTGTGCATGTTGCATAGTATTTTTAAAAATTTTGATCATCCTTTGTTGTCAAATTTTCAAGTAGACAACCATCCTGTTTTTAATACAAGGTATGTAGTTAATTCTTATAGTCAGGCCCTCTCCATCACGAGGCTCAATGATGCACAGTATTCCTAATCGGATAATGAATCGGTAGAACTCCAAAAGTTCAAACTTGCAGCAAATGTTTCTTACGTTGAACAGGCTGAGATATGTCTTTATTATAGTTTATATATGAAAGCTCTTTTATACTGTTGTAACTGTTCTTAAAATATTTTATTTTAATTATTCATTACTTCTCATTAATCTTATTTTTTTCCTTATTTTCTTTCCTCACTGAGTCCTTTTCCCCTGTTGGAGCCCTTGGGCTCATAGCATCTTGCGTTTACAGCTAAGGTTATAGCTTAACTAGGAAGGATAATAATAATCATAGACACTGGGTACAAATTATGATACACGGATGTAGGTAAAATAGGGTACAAGTCTGATGGTGTTGTCTTTGCTAAGTTCAAATTAAGACAGACATGAAAGATACCTACCTGTATAGAGGGAAATATAGATTGAATATCTTGTGCTTATATGAAATACTATCACGGCATAGTTTATATTATGCAAGGAAATATAGTAATTGTAATATTTTCTGCTTTAGGCTGAATAGTCTAGATAGCCTTGTCCAACCATAAGTATTCATCATAAAGGAAAAAAGATAGTATTTATATAACAATTTCCTTTAGCGTCTGTTATATTTCGGGGCTAAATGAATTCACAATTAAAAAGAATTTTATGTGTTTGTATTTGAATATATGAAAGCCAGAAATGTCAAAAACTTTAACCTAAAACCTGAAAGGTTTTTATTTATTTCGTGGATGAAAATATTTTAAAATGGTCTAATATCAAATGTGTTGGAGTTCAACATGGAGTTATGATGTTAATTTACAATGCATGCTCAAAATTGGCTTTCACTTATATATATATATATATATATATATATATATATATATATATATATATATATATATATATATATATATATATATATATATATATATATATATATATATATATATATATATATATATATATATATATATATATATATATATATATATATATATATATATATATATATATATATATATATATATATATATATAGTCACTGTTTTTAACAATTTCAATTCAAAATAAATTAAAGTTCAAGTGGTGGGGTTAGACAGGCTAATCTGTAACATGACATGTTGTATTTCACAAAGAAAAGTATTACAAATCCGTGAGCACACTTAAGTTAATTGAAAGTCTAAAAAGTTATCAATTACATTTATAAGATAAGTACTCTTATCAAACATTGGTTAAATCAACTTATTCTTGGGCAAACAACAGTCAGGGAACGAAGGAATTACTACTTTACTTCAGAGTTTCTCTCACTTTTCTCTAAACATTCTAAGTACAAAACTATCAGAGTATGGGTCGTGGCAAACACTGTAACTACGATATAATCTTATCTGCTCCTTGTGAGATCTCAGGCCCGACTAGCTCATAGGCCGCGGCGTCGCTGGGCGTGACCCCATGGCGTCCTGAGAAGAAGACCAAATATGGTCGTGTGCTTGAGGAGGGATTCGTTATACCAATCCGAATCCATCCGGTAGTCCTTCGCTCTCCTGAGCCGTTGCCTCCCCCCCCCAAGGAATCTGCGAAAACAAGGAGGAGACAGAAAACCCTTCGTCTGCAGTTTGATATAGAGATAGACACTTGTCGCCAGTGGAAGCTGAGAAAGCACATACTCCCAAAAACCTGAAAAAAAGACAAACGCTTATATAGAACGTTTGAGGGTTATGATATCCCTGGTGAATTCCCAAATCTCGGTTACAGAAAATGTACTTAGTAAATCTGATGTATTGAAATGCCTGTATAATAAGATAAGAAGCGTTGGCCTTGCTGCACAAAATTATTTAGACTAGCTTCAAGTCATTTAGATATTGTAGTTATATTTCAATGATATATATTTCCATTATTTCAGGTTACCGAAGATTATAGTACACTTCCGTTTAATGGTCATATACCTTCTGCTCTTGACCCTTCCAAACTATCTGGGCAGTTGTGTAAGAAAGGCATTCAAATTCTCAGATAAAGTAACTTTATTTCGCTTCTATCTAACAAACCATTAACTCATTTAGCGTCTGCAAGTCATATTTTGTTTTTTGCTTACTCTGGGATTTATAAAAGAAAAATATTTCGATGTTACTTAAATCAAAGGCATATCTGTGAAAACTCGTTTTCCCGGCTAGAAGCTATTGGAGTTGGTCTTACAAAGTGTACAATAAACGATTAGGTATTTAAATGTATTTTCTCTCTCTCTCTCTCTCTCTCTCTCTCTCTCTCTCTCGTAGATGTAGGGGCTGAAGGGAATAGTAGGTGGGGGAGTAGGCAGAGGAGTCCAAAGAATAGGAGGAAATCAATGCATTATATATCACACAATCGAAATTTTCATCAGCTGAAATAGTAACAAGCCTAAAGATTTGAACCACCAGAAAACGTTGTTAATGCATTGATTTCCTCCTATTCTTTGAACTCCTCTGCCTACTCCTCCACATACTATTCCCATCAGCCCCTACATCTACGACCACTTCCCTCCCCACAAAGAAACCTTCCTACATCAACTACCGCACACACATTCATCCTAATCGCACTTAGAATGTTGGAGAGAGCGAAAACAGAAAATCAAACCAACTTATAGGACTGAATTTAGGCATACTATGGATGAACTGATTATTTTGGAGCCAATTACTGTAATTAAAATAATAGCCAATGCATACAGGGGTTTAGAACAAGAAGGCTAGAATTATGTTATGGGCATTAAAATTAAAAATAATATATTACGCGAAAGAATGATGTCTGCTTGTTATGGAATGAAGACAGATGTAACCTGATAGGCGTGTGCCTTATCGTGTGCTAAAATACCTAGTGAAAGACAAACCCTTTTTTAATGATGATTGCAGATGTGCATTTGTGAGAAGCAGCAGGACTTTCATCTATGGACGGGTAACAAATTTGATTTTGATATGGAATTATTATTATTATTATTATTATTATTATTATTATTATTATTATTATTATTATTATTATTATTATTATTATTACAAGCTAAGCTAAAACAATTGTTGCTAAGGAAGGTTGCTATAACCCCAAGGTCTCCAACAGGCAAAAATAGCCTAGTGAGTATAGGAAATACGGAAATAAACAGATTACGAAAGAAGTAATGAACAATTGAAATGAAATATTTCAGGAACAATAACAACATAAAAATAAATCTTTTATATGCACTGTATAAACTATAAACTATAAAAACTTCAAAAAACAGGAAGAGAAACAAGATAAAAAAAAGTCTGCCTGAGTGTACCCACATGTAAGAGACTTCTACTCCAAGACAGTGGAAGACCATGGTAAAGAGTCTCGGGTAATACACAAGACTAGAGAACGTTTTGTTTGATTTGGAGTGCCCTTCTAGAAGAGCTATTTACTTTAACTAAAGACTTTCTTTTACCTTTACCAAGAGGAAAGTAGCTTAGAGCTGTTTCTCAGAGTTTATACTTATGCTAAAACAATAAAATTTAACTCAAAATAAATCCTTTTTAGTACAACCCAGGAATATAAACCAGTTGGCCCTATGGCCCACTGTCTACAGAGAAAATATCATCTAGCTTATGTATTTGACAATAAACAAAGCAATGAGAAACTAGATCTTCATCATTCTTATACCCCTGTGGGTAAGCTAACTAACTAGTCTAGTTTTCCGTTCGTTGAAATCAAGGCACTCTTCATGGAGTCTGGTGCTTATGGAGATAAACACCAAAATGACATTTTCCTTTTAATCATTATAAAGACTGCTTGATTTCTTAGTTCCTAATTCGTCTATTATTTTTTGGGAAATAGCAAGAAGTTCCTTTAGCATTTGTTTGAGAATTGGTAATGTAACTCCACTCGGCAAACGTATTAATGGTAGCTATAGTGCAGCTGATTACCAACCAACTTCCATTTCTCTAATGTTATCTAAAACTTTTGAGCACATTTTTTTTTCTCTTTTTATAATAAAACAGGAAAGTTGATCAATCTGACGGAGTGATAATTTTGACTTTTGGTTCTCATGAATTAGAGGATGAACTTACAACTAAAAATACGTATATAAGCCCCTTGCATACTAGTTGAAATAATATTATTTATAATTCTCTGGGCATTCAGCCAGCTTTGACGGAAAATGTACCTTCTTTTCTGTAGGGAATTGAAATCGAAGGAATAAAAAATATACATGTATATAGTTTCTCTTCTCTGGGCACCTAACTTATCTGGTACTATGAGCTATGAATTGCAGAGTTTGGGTTATCCATAAACGTGGAAGTAAAATCTTGTTTTGAATATTGGTGTTTGGGGTAGGTACATACTGTGACGGAGCCGAGTGAGGGTTGTGAACTGAAAGGCAAGATGCAATCAACTGAGTTGTTTATTAAGGAACACTCTTCTTTATATACAAAACCTCAAGGCAACAGGACATGACCTGTTCGAGAGACAGACAATGTTACAGAGCAAAATGGAGACATGATCATTCAGGTTCTTTTTAGTGCGAGGGAAGAGTGCAGATACAAGCATAATATATACAAAATAATTATGTACAATTGTGTGACACACGGTTGGTACAATACCCTCAGTATACGTTGTATCTTCCATTGTACATAAATAAACTTGGAAAACAATTCATTTTTATTGTTATATGTTGATGATAACTATAATTTAACACATTGTTCCATTTATATTTCTTATTTATTATAAGTTTTATTATATTGTGTATATTTTCTTTTGTTATTAGTATTTCATATTTGAGGGTATAATTTCAATATTATTCACTATATGTGTTAACCATATTTGAACCCAATAGATTATAGCATTCTAATTTTCAAACTCCAGTTACAGATTGGATCATGATAATAAAAGTAATATTTAGGAATGAGACCCACTATGATACACCTTTTATTAGGTTGCTTACTTTATACGTACATAGCAAAAAAAAAAAAAAAAAAAAAAAAAAAAAAAAAAAAAAAAAAAAAAAAAAAAAAAAAAACTATACTTTTTAAGCATACAGTAAACAGTTCAACGGGGAAAAACCTTCACGCCAGGCTGTTTACTTACTCTTACATAGCAAAAAAAGTTATCAATTGCGCCAACGGAGGAGGTTATGTTTCCACCCCTGTCTGTACGTTTTTTCTTGTGTTAATAACGTAATGGCCACAATTCTACATATAGAGTAGTAATACTTTCAGTTATTTATTTATATGTTGAGACGTGGAAGTGATTCCATTTTCTAGAGTTGTAGGTCAAAGGTCAAGGACAAGGTCGAGCAAAAGGTCAAGAAAAAACTGCGGTAGTGGAGGTGTGCGTTCTACTGAGTACCCCTCTAGTTTTACTTGTGTTTCCGTCCTTTTCCCAAGGAGTGACTCGTAAAATAACTGGTAGAAGGGATCAATAATGGGAAAAAAACTCATTAGAACCATTAAAAATTTTTATCTGAGTTTAATGCCCCTAAGGCAACTATTTCCTTAGATGATAATAATAATAATAATAATAATAATAATAATAATAATAATAATAATAATAATAATAATAATAATAATAATAATAATAATAATAATGAAAACTACATTCATTTTCTATCCTCGTTTGATCTTCTGTATCAACAATTGTTATTTTGTTCTTTTATTTCAAAGGACATGAAAGTGATTCAACCGACATCAGAGGCATCTAAACACTTCGACATGAAAAAGGGTGACAAAATCTGTTAAACAAGGAAACTTTCATTTTCTTAAAAAATATACTTTAAAGTTAACCACTATAAAAAATTTCTTTTCCCGTCTACATATACTACAGATCCCTTTGTGATCCATCGCACTCAATTACATACAAGTGTAAGTATATATACTCGTATGAAAAGGAAACAAAACTCTATTCGAATTTTCTTATTGTATATGTTCGAATCCCTTAATTATAATCTCAAATAATGCCATTGTTTCAAGGCAAACAGATCTTCTAATAAAAGTATTTCTCCTCTAACCTTTCGTCAGCATCTGTGGTGTAAACTATGAGAACTCTACAGCAGACTATTTTCCTATAGAAGGTTCTTGAACTATTTATGTTTCTTATAACACAGTAGCGTTTTTCTAAGAATATTGCAGCAATATGTCTTCCTAAAAATATAAGTTTAGGAATAGATGTGAAAACTTTACAACTCAAGAAAAAAAAATTCAAGTAAATATAAACGTAAAATATCGGTTTCACTCTTTTTAAAGATTTCTCACATCCTTACAGCAATATTTGGGGAAAATCATGTTGAATTGTTTTATTATGATTTTGCGTTTGTGGGTTATTCATATATTCTCCTTGCTCATTAATTGAT
>NC_090736.1:123186492-123193992 GCF_036898095.1 Palaemon carinicauda
TCTTTGAATCAGTTATAAGCATGGCAACATTTTATATAATTCTCTAGAGAGTTTTTCATTCCGAACCAAAAGAAGGACTCACGTGCTTTCCTTAATATTCTATCAATCCCTAAATGCCCTTCCTACGGACTTGCATGTACAACGTGGATGGCTCGATTAATTAAAGAGGGAGGAAAAACTACCCATGCACAAATTTCCCCTCCCTTTTTCTCGTAAGCACAATATAAGATATCATTTTTTTTATAAAAAAAAATTCTCACAAGGCACATTCAGAAATGACGGATAACTCTCCAATTCCCTTTATTCACTGATCGCACTCTTTTCACCCATTCATCTTTTTTTTTTTTTTTCTGTCCCTTTCAGAATTTTTTTATGTCCCAACCTCCCAAGTCAATCAAACCTGCATCATCAGGGCACTCATTCCGGATACCCCTGGTCATCTCCTCGGCCATCCACATATATTCACCTTCACCGCTCATATCTCTCTCTCTCTCTCTCTCTCTCTCTCTCTCTCTCTCTCTCTCTCTCTCTCTCTCTCTCTCATCCTGTCTTCTGATTTTTTCTCGGTGAATTCACACCCAGTTCTCTATTTTCTCTATTTTGATGGGTTCTTCAATATTTTGGTTGCGTTCTTCATTCCTTTTTTGTGCCCTAGTTGTTACTCCTATTACTGCGCCTCAAGAAAGGGCATCAGCTACTTTGTTAGTTTTACCTTCTATGAGGTGAAAACCCTCTATATTAAACTCTAATAATCTTTAATATCCATCTTGCTTGTCGATAGGTCAAATCTCCTTTGAAAAAGAGGCGATGATCACTTTCCAACTCAATCGACTGACCTAATAAATAGAACTGATGCCTCTTTAGAACCCAAAGAATAGCCAAAGCATCTCGATTGAATGTACTTTAATTATTTTCTGCCCTTTTTAATTTCTTGGAAGCAAAATAAATGGGTTGTTCTCAACTTTTATCATCTCGTTTGGAAACTACGCAACCAATAGCCAAGCTACTCACATCTGTTGTCACTAAAAACGGGTGATCAAATCTAGGACATGCAAAGAGTCAGCTTTCAAATGGTTAAAGGCCTGTTTTTGCACTCCCCAATTTATACTTTTTGTTACTTTAAAGCATCTAAGGGTATCGCTATCTCTCCAATACCGCTTTTGAAAATACGGCAATACCCAGCGAGCCCAAGGAACCCAGCTACTTCCTTAGGGGTATGTGGCCTGGGCAAATCTCTAATAGCTACTAATTTACTGGGGCAGGGTTGGATACCTTCTGTGGCTATTATGTGACCCAAAAATTCGACCTATTTACAGAAAAATTGGCACTTTGACAGATTTATCTCCATACCATTACGTCGCAATGCTTCTAAAACTTTACGAATATCATTATTATGTACTTCGGCCGTTTTCCCTATAATTACTATATCGTCTAAATAAACAAGAACATTATGGCCAATTAAGCGAGACAAAACTGCCATCATTACTCTAGAGAAATGACGTGAAGCATTTTCAACACCAAATCGTATAAACTTAAACTGAAATAGTTGACCATTAGCTAGAAATTCCGTTTTATATTTACTGTCTTCCTGAATGGGTATTTGATAGTATCCAGATTTTAAATCGATAGTTGTAAAATATTAATATCCCGTACCTTCACAAGTAATTCTTCTATTTAGGGCAATGGAAATGCACTATCCTTAGTGACTACATTCAACTTCCTATAATCAACACACAATATTACCTAGCCATCTTTTTTTTTTTTTTTTTTTTTTTTTTTTTTTTTTTTTTTTTGACTGCTACAATTGGAGAAGCCCATGAGGATTCTCTCTCTACGATTATCCCTTGTTCCCCTAGTTTACTAATTTCCCTTTCTATCTCTCCCTGGAAATGAATGGGTACTTGTCCAGTTTCAATGATAAAAGGAGATCAATCAATCCCCACAGGTGGCTCATCTCCAAACGCAATTACATCGGAATAATCATAAACAATCTCACTAACTACAGGTTTGATATTCTGACGGACATAGTTTTCACGTTTGCATAATCAAATTATGAGTGTGTTTGTCTGTGCGGGCTGGAGTTGTGGTTCCCAACATCCCATTGTTAGCAATTTCACATAACTCTAATTCCCACACAGAATCACTTCCTAACAGAACTCTTTCATTTGACTAATTAACTATCGTTATAACAGCTCTGTTCATTTTTATTTCTGATAAGCTCTCTAAAATTACATGCGCCCAATTGTCATGGGGTTTAACAACAACCTTGGTTCCTTCCAGAAGAGGATGACACGGGGTACTGATATGCTCGTAAGTGTCTGGGGAGACAACATTTCTCCTCTCTCACGTACAGCTGTTACCTTACTTAAATGTCTCTCCGTGCCCGCACAAGCACTTACTCTCTCATGACTTTGTATCGGCAAAATGTACCCTCCTGCTTTTACTGTTATTGTATGTTTTCCCCCAAAAATGAATATTTGATTATTAGATATGAATTAAATTCCTAAAATTGCCTCGATTCCTGGAATTTCCCAGGTGGGCAAGACAAAACTATCATGTGTAAAGTTCACAGATCCTATCTTAAAGTTGACGATCGATGTATGGTTTAAACATATTTTATTTCCTCCTGGTGTGTCAAGGAGGAGGGATTCCGCTGACTGTAGTGGGTTTGGGGAGAGTTTTTTTTTTTTCAATCAGTAAAACGCTGGCTCCTGTGTCGATCAGCGCTCGAATGGATTTATCTGGTATGTAAATCATAACTGTTAAAATTCCCAGCCTTCTCTTATGATATATGGGGCACGGGCCAATGACCTCAGCTGCAATGCCGCTGCTCCCTAGTGCTGCTGGTGTGAGGTCGTGGGTACCGATGGAGGTCCAAGTACCTGCTCTACCAAGTCCGTCGTTGATGGGAGCGCTGCCTTGGCTGCTGCTTCCGATGTCATGCGGGAGTGGGGGTGTGGGGGGGGGGGGGGGGCGCATCAATCTCCCTCGTCTCCCCCTTACTCTGTTTCCTTTTCCTCGGATGTTGGGCAGGGGGAGGAGTGCGTTTGCCACAGCCCACCCGCCCTCCACGTTTTTTGCTGGGCATTCTCGTGATAGATGACCGTAGGCCTCATAAGTTTAACAGCGGGGGGATCCTTGGGTGGGGCACTCCATTCGTCAGTGCCCCTCTCCTCCACAATGCCAGCATCTTAAGACTCTTCTCACCTGCTTACTACGTTTTCCTCTCTCCCGCTTTCGGGGCTGATGAGTGCCTCTTATGGTTGGCAACTTCTCGGAATCGGGCCAGTTATTCCCAGTAATTTTTTGTATCATGCTCATTATGTCTGCTAACTAGCGATTGATATCGAACAAATAACCACATAAATACAGGTTTACTAATCTGCGTATGTTTACTGGCAATTGCTTTTTTATCACCTTTTGGGAGACTGGCACTCTGGTTAGCAAACGAATCGCAATCCAGAAAAATGCGAGTTGCAAAACTAAGAACGGATTCACCTTCCAGAATTTGAGGTTTGTAATTTTCTTTTATATCCCCCTTTCTCGTATCAGGTAAGGCATATTTCTCAATTAAACATCTGTTTTATTTCAGTATAACTTCTTAAACTGTCTTGTGGCCAACACATTACCTCCATTACACTAGCATCTTTCAGTAATGTGATTACTTGAATAGCTTTTTCTCTTTCTGACCACCCATATGTGGCTACTTCAAAGTCCCTCAAATATACTTCAACCGATTGAAACCCTTTGTAAGGCTGCTGATCATCAGAAGGCCTAGCACTTTCCTGGAGTTAAGGCAATTTTCGAACTACGATTTGCATATCTTCACTTGGCTGTGCATGTGTACGTTTACTTGTGAGCGTTTGGACTTCGTTCACGTACGTCGGATATGCTGTGGTTGCGCTCCACTCCTCTTCTCGTTCAAACAAGAAACTGTTTACTAACTCCTTTAAGTTATCTAACTTATTTTCCAATTCTTGCGTTCTAATTTCATGTCTATATTCTTATTAGGCAATGCAATACACTACTGCTCCCACGTTTTCATCTCCCGCAGTAGCAGTGTCTGCTATGAGAGTTCTCCCGTATATAGGCATCTTGAACTTTTAAAGAACAATTTCGCTCTCAGCATACACAACCATACGTATTTTCACACTTGATACCAATATGTCTCATGTTCACGGATAATGATATATAACAACATGTGTTTTTTTTTTTCACTTTATTACAAAGGTTAGACAGTACACTGTACAACCGACACTCTCAGGCGAGCACCTTGTTTATTTGAATGCACAAAGGCTACTAACTATCCCTCACTATCAAAATGCAATCTTTCTACGACAGCATGTTAAATTATAGGTTTTGTGGAATTCTCATGATCATAGAGCTCATTTATTTCGACATAAAACACATATCTTCATACAAGAATTAGGACAAATATACATTTTGATAAAAAAGTAATTTTGTAAGTCAGGCCATACTCTTCCTTATTATCCAGAAGTGGATTATCATTGTTAAATAATATGAAAATTATACGTGTTTGATAATGATATTAAAGACTTATTGGATTTTAATTGGTAAACATCTGGTATTTGTGAAACATGTGCACACACACACACACACTCACACACACACACACACACACACACACACACATATATATATATATATATATATATATATATATATATATATATATATATATATATATATATATATATATATATATATATATATATATATATATGGTGCAAACAAGTACGATGTCGTACTTCCTTGTTATCTTGAAAAGGTTCCACAATGATGTAAGACGTGTTTGAAAACTTGGTGTATATTTGTAGATATTACAAAAAGAGAAACTGACAATCAATTACCTTTTCTTGATTTGATAGTTCACCGAGATAACGTGAATAGGTCTTTTGAATTTTAATGTTTTTAATGTTTTTAGAAAGAGCACACACACACCAATTCATACCTTCATATCTTTTCATATCATGATGCTAAAGTTAAATCAAATGTTTTAGCAAATCTGTTTATCTAAGCATATCGTCTATTGACCCTATTTATATTGATAACGAAATTGAGTTTTTATTAGACAGTTTTAGGAACTTATGTTGCCCTGAATATTTTATCGAGAATTGTCACAAAAAAAAGCGAGAAAGATATATTTTAATCCCCTTGACAAAAATAATAAGCCTGATTTAAAAAAATCTCTGCTGCTTCCCTACAACAAAGAACTTGCCAATTCCTCTCTTGGTTTGTGTAGAGAGACACAGGGACATAAGACAGGGATATAATATCGTTTTTCAGTATGAGAATACCCTAAGGAAGAAACTGATTAATAACAACCCAGGTAAAGATGATGGTGAGATAGGAGTATATGTGATTCATGTAAGGATTATGAGGATTGCTACATCGGGGAGAGCGGCCGCTCGTTGGAAGAGAGGAAAAGGGAACATATTGCAGCTTGTAGATCGGGGAACTACTATAGTGCCATAGCCCTACATACTTGGGAGAAAAGTAATGCAATAGCCTTTAACAAGGCAGAAATTGTTTACAGGTGTCGTGACAGGGCAATCAGGAGAACGATAGAAGGTGCTGTGATCTCTTTGAACAAGACGTTTGAGGGTAACAGGAGAATAGTAGAAGATGAAAACATCAGTGAAGAAATATGTAGGAGAAGCAAAATTTGTAACTATAGGGATATATATATGCCAAGATAAGAGATGCTTCCTCCTCTGTCCCTCCTTCACAGGTGCATCCTCCACAGACAGTTCAAGTAACAAACGACCAGAACTACCAAAACATCGCATTGGATAGTGACCATCGTAACATACCACCTTGAAGATCTCAAAGAATTTTGGAAAGGACAAGGGCCCAACAACCTGAAATTGTTTTGTAATTAATTTTAATCTGTTTTAACTATATGTCTATGTATGTGAATTGTTTATGTATTTCTGTTTTTCCTTATATCAGTACCTGACTTGTAATTTTATAAACATTTTAGTGACCAAGTTCACAGATGAAGGACGAAAGCTCTAAACGTTTTTGTAATATCTACAAATATACACCAAGATTTCAAACACGACTTATCAAGATATATATATATATATATATATATATATATATATATATATATATATATATATATATATATATATATATATATATATATATATAATATATACATACATATTCTGAGAATATTGCGCAATTCCTATAAGTTAATATTTATGTATAATATATTTCCAAGGTCTCTTTTTGTTACACCCCCCAAAAAAAAGAAAATCGTGATTAGTTTATTTTCAACTTGAACTATTCTAAAGCCAGCCTATTGCTTCTCTTCTTAGTCAGGGATATGACCAAAGTACTAAAATAAGTATTGGTGATCGAAATAGTAAACACTTTCACAAAAATAAATATATTCTATAAATGAAAACAGTTTAGAAAATTCAACACACAAAAAAAGAAATCACTTGAAATTTAAATCTGAACTAGACCTTAGGCTTATGACAAAAGACGTAAGAAAATAATACAATCACATGTTTCATTAGAAATAAATTATGAAAATATTTAATTATGACAATTAATGAAAAAAATCACACTTTGATAATAGAGTGAATAAACAATAAATACTCTTACATATCCTTAACTGTTATTCTTTATTTCATTTGGCCTCATACAAAGTTACCGAAGGGTTAAGCTAAAATAAATGCACTTCCCTTTTCCAAATCGCAAAGGGCCAGAAACAGAAACTTTTTCGATATAAATGTCTAACATAAAAACTCACTGTACTTCTTTTAACATAGCACAAAAAATAAGACCAAGGTTTTAACAAGCACTACTAGAAAATTCTACGTGGTTGAATAGAGGCTGCAATGAGGATACAAAATTATCGGAGTGTAGGCTGGATCTTTCTGCCTGTCAAACCTTGCTAGCCCCCTATAAAAGCATCCTAATTCATTCTACAACCTTCAAGAAAATTCAAGCAATGCATTGCACATGATCAGGGAGGTTGCCTACTCGGCCATCTGGAAGAAGGGTACTACGTCGCATGGCGAGGCAACACTCTCAGTTAATTCCGCCCACCTCCTCTTGTAACATAAAAAAAAAAGAATAACTTTGGTATAGAATCTTCATACATTTCCTAACCATGTGGAAAAAAAGACTAAATTCTTCATGCTATACCTCATGTGGCATAGGGCAGACCTTTTAACAAGTTACACAAGACTTTGTAACAAAACTACGGGAAATAAAAATTTGATTCCTTAAAATAATGTATATTTACATTTACGAAATTGAATGAAAATGCAATCTAATGAATGATGACAGTCTTATGTAACTTACATACATTACTTAATCCTACACAAGTGGAACCCATCTTACGAGCTGGCTGTACATCTCTTAAATGCATAAGTAAAGTACTTGAATATGAATATAGTATATATATATATATATATATATATATATATATATATCAAATAAGCCATATATATTTTTGAT
>NC_090736.1:123203992-123216492 GCF_036898095.1 Palaemon carinicauda
TTTCTGTTCATGAGCATAGAAAGTGGATAGTTCATGGTAGTGGGGTCCTATTGAATGAATTTCCAGTGAACAATGGAGAACTCCAAATGAATGTATTGTCACCTACGTTGTTTATTCTCCTCATGGATTTCGTAATGCGTAGAAAAATCGGTGATGATGGAGAAGGATTGGACTCGATAAGTACTAGGAAATAGCAGACCTAGAGTATGCTTTCCTTATTAAAAGAACTCCAATTGATTTGCAATGCTTGCATGAGGCTGAGCTCAAGATGTATAGAAGAAAATCGGAGATGACGAGAACGCAGTATGCAATAGAAGATGAAATATTGTTGGAAGGAGAAAGGATTAATGAGGTAGAGTTATTTATGTATTTAGGAACTATGATCTCCAATACAGGGTCTTTAGAATTAGACTCAAGTGAAAAATAAAAAAAAAATAAAAAAAGCAAAATTGACAATGACTAGGTAAAGTAAAATTTGGAAATCAAATCGCCTTAAATTGAATATAAGAATCAGGTTATATACCAATTTGGTGTGATCGGTGTTACTGTATGGACATGAATCATGGTATGACAATGAATGAATCTCCAACAGATTTAGTAGAATTGAGAACAAAGGCCTCAGAGAGATATTTGGATTTAAATGGTAGGAATGGATTAGAAATGAATGAATAACATAGATTACTCAAGCGCCATATGTCGATTAGATCATGGTGAGTAGTAAGAGATGGTTTGTGCATGTTCGTCGTACTCCCTAGGAGAGATTACTTTATCAAGTTATCAACTATGGTCTACAAGGCACAATAAGAGTTCAAAGACCCAGGCCTACATTGCTAGGAACCATGAAGCGTGAAATATTAGATGATGAATGGAGAATTATTGAATAAAACTCATGATAGAGATAGCTGGTGAAATCTAACCGACGCCCTTTGTGTCAATAGGCGTAGGAGGAGATGATGATGATGATGATGATGTTGATTTTATTAACGATGAAAAAGATTGGTGTTTTATGTTTTTGATAGCTAGTTTTATATAAGAAAAAATAATCATTATAATAACAGGCATTTATTTCAACTAAATTCGTTGCAAATGTCGAATATCCTATATTTAAATCAAATAATGAATATAAAACGGTTGATGGAGACCGTGTTCGGAGAGACTACCATCTTTACAGTAAATCGAGTTTTGCCAAATTTGGATATGATCATGCAATTTCGATAGACATGTGGTATAGGTATTGGAAAATTAGATCTTATTACAGGAACTTGTATCAATATACAAATTTACATATATACTTAAACATATCAGACTTAAAGTTAACGGAAAATACTTTACATTTACTATCATCCAAATATATACTTCCTTTCACCCTGGATTCAACCAGTTAGCAGCCTTACCTCTTTACCTACATTACGTCTTTTTGTTTTCGCATTTACAGACAAACCATTTAAATTATACTTCATAATGTTTCCCCTCAGTGTTGAATGGACTCCTAAAACTAGCTAATGTCATGATAATAATAATGATAATCAGTGCAAACTCGTTGACCAATGTTCCATGATGAAAACGAATAATTTACCTAGGAGTCGGAAATAAGTGCCATTGATTATAATCCATCAGATACAATCATATTTTTCCAAAGCCTGATAACAAACAGCCATTGAAAGGGGTTTTTATAAATTAAACAATAATTTTACCTTAAACCAAAAATAAAAAACGGTAATATAGTTGACCCGAATAAAGTTCATAGTCTCAACCTCGACGTAACACTATACATTAACAAGTGACTTCAATTAACTCTAAGAGGAATTAGGGGTGACGAGAGCTCGTTAATGTAATCAAGGCGAAATCATTTCCATTACTATAGCTGAATGTGGTTTTCCCCATCCAAGACAACGGTGATTGAGGTCTGTGGTACGAGGAACCTCAAATACTCTTCATATACTTCTCATTTTGAAGGTTTTGAATTTATACTATACCTAATTATTGTTCTGTATTCATTCTCCCCTTATTTAAGTAGGGTTTTTTATTTTGTTTTAGTTTGTAAATGATAGCATTATTATTTTAGAGGGGTTATATGCAAAACAGCATTCGGATAAGCAAGAAATTTCGTGATAAGTTTAATCATATTTAAAATACAAGTCGATTGGGTTTGGAGCCAGAATCATATATCATATACTTCTGCAGAGATTACTATGAAAGTACCAGCTTTTACCCAAAAAAATGATAAGCGTCCATAAACTCATAGTATTTTTCCCCACATCTTGATGATCCGCCAAAAAATTATTACAAACTTAAAAAAATATTCTGAAAGGATTGACACTGCAGTGCACTGTTTCTGACGCCAGCAATATCGCTTAATAAATGAAAAGATAGTTTGATTATTCTCGAACACAATCAGGCATTGTCAGACACGTGCTCAACTATCACTGCAGGTGAATGATCCCTTAATTTGTGGAGGAAGTAACTGTACCTTGCAGCAACATTACTATCATCACTGTATCTTTGTAAACACGATTGAGGAAACTGCTTGCATAACGATCTCTGTGTTTGTCAAGTATTTCTTAAATCTTTCCCCTGACAGTTTTTACCCAACCAGTCAGGTTCCTACTTATAAGGTATTCACCTTTTATTTTAGGAATATGGTATAAAAAGCTAATCTCCAGGGTTAATTTTTATTTTTATTTTTTTTTTTGAGCTCAGGAAGATTTTCAGAAACTTATGTCCAATAATATATTTTCACGTTTTAGTTCACTGTAGTTTTTTTTTTTTTTTTTTTTTTTTAATTGGTGCTACCTTCTAAGCAGAGTAACTACATTTGATCATATGTCCACAATAGTGGAAACATGATAATAGTAGTTATCAATAACAGAATTTATCAATAATAATAGTTATCAATATAAATA
The DNA here is from genome assembly GCF_036898095.1 of Palaemon carinicauda. Lineage (NCBI taxonomy): Eukaryota > Metazoa > Arthropoda > Malacostraca > Decapoda > Palaemonidae > Palaemon > Palaemon carinicauda. Next base: position 123,206,896 of record NC_090736.1, read on the forward strand.
AACGAGACCAATGACTGCAACAAGATCAAAGATATACTTCTTCCATTTGCAGCTGTTGAGATACTAGCATTGGTAATGGTGTGGCATTTAACTAAACATTATCTGAATCTGTGCTACCTGACAGCCCAATATAGGTTTAGGTAGATAGGAACGACCTTAGTCCTTATTTTTAGTCTCAGGCAAAAGTAGGAGAAATGTCAGGATCAAAATAAAGACATATGTTTTATTGACTTATAAAAGTCTTTGATAACTTTCGCCAGAATTTTCCATGGAATATACTTACAAAATATGGAGTAACTAGCAATATTTTTCAAAATACTTCAGTGTTTTCATTCCAATGGGGAAGCAAGATTCAATACTGGTGGAATTAATTTCTCACCTTTCCCTGTGGAAATGGGAACAAAACTGTGTAATGTTTGTGTCCCTGTCCTTTTCCTATTTGTTCATCTACTCAATAAAGATTATACTCAAGCAAAAACTTTGAGAATAATACTGAAGAAATGGAAGCTTCTTCAACATCAGACGGCTACTTACCTATAAGAAACATAAGCATGGTAACTGGGTGGCCTGCAATTTACTGATGATGTCGTTTTAGGCCTACTTCTTGGCTAAATTCAACAAAATTAAGACACTCAATATTCGGGGTATAAGGACTTGGTTTACAGATATACATGATAAAAAATATGGTAAAATAAATGAGGCAATATCGACATGTGACTGTATGCATTGTTTATGATCCACAACTGCAGTTGGTGCGTCCCATGTTCTAAATACCTGGGTAACATCGTTTCATCCACTTTTAAGATGGAGGAAAGTAAATGGGTGAACGTAAACAAAACTTCTCATGCTTTTGAAAGCCTGATTATAATCAAGCATTATAAATAGATATTTTTTATTAACGTCAGATCCACAGAACAAAGAAACATATCTCGACTTCCATGGTCAAAGGCTTGCCATTGAAGGGTAATACTACTCTTTCTCTCACTTCTTTCCTGTAGATATAATGCCCTCCTAAATTTCACCCTCAATTACTGTCAACACAATGATTTACTAATACTTTTGCAAGTGAAAAATATAGCGTATTAGTCCATATGCCTACAAATCCGCTTGTAATACTATTGTCAGTTCTTTTAGAAGGGTAATGTGAGGTATTCCTTGAAAAATATTGTAGTGTATCTCTCTCTCTCTCTCTCTCTCTCTCTCTCTCTCTCTCTCTCTCTCTCAAGTAACATGACAGATGGTTTCATCTGCAATACCCGGAGAGTTCGCAGACTCGATTTCTCCCAGTCATGTGATCATCAGCTGTATAATCTTTCATAATGAGCTCATGAAGTGCAGAAGGGTCCACTTCCTCATAACAATATGGTTTATGAACTGCTAGAGCTCTGTTAACTGCAGTCATTAACGTGATGGCAATAAACAGGTTGTTTAATTTCGTATACAATCGCTAATATATATATATATATATATATATATACAGGTGTATGTGTATACATACACACTGGTGTACGCCCACAATGACGGATACATATCCAGATGGACAAGAATACGCACCCAAATACACAGATTCATCCCTTCCCACCCCTTACTCTCTCCTAACTACAAACCACTGGCACGGAAATTTGTGGGAGATTGTGGTTTCCGAGTATACCTTTTGGAGTACACTACTATGTATTTTAGCCTCCTGGACCTTAGGTTAATTGCTGATATCTTTTTTCAACCAATCTATTGACTGGCATGGTACTTAGAAAAAAAAAATTTCAACACCATCCCCTAATCTTTTATAAATAGAGAAATACTCAAGATTTACGAATTCATTCGGATGAGCACTCTTGTGGAATTCAACCCACCTTTCCTCATTGTTTAAACATCACTTCATGGACTGTAATTTACTACGATCCCCACTCATCCCCCTCTCTTTCCCTTTTGTCTACTTTCTCATTTTCCATTATGTATTTTATTTTCTTAAAGCTTTATTCACGTGTTACTTATTGTTCATGCTAAAGTAATCTCTCTCTCTCTCTCTCTCTCTCTCTCTCTCTCTCTCTCGAATACATAATGAATAATGCATAAGATGCAACTAGAGAGGGAATTCGAAATTACATGATAAGTTAGGAAATTATGATAATAACTGGAAATGCACTTTATTTGTTTTCCATACCATTATGAATAAAAAGTTGAACCTTCCATGTTTAGTGCAGAACTTTTGTTATTAAGAAAACCCACTCAATTCTCTTTGTTCCTTTCATGTATTCTGAAGTAAAGTATATGATCAGCTTTTAACCTTATATAAGATTTTGTAGTATTTATATTTTTTACTCACTCCTTTCAAATCCTAATTCATCTTTTTTAGCTTTTCTCGTAACATAGTAAGATTTTGTTCCATATAAAGGGTCCTAAAATTTTATGTTGCGAAGTTCAGTTACCGAAGGTGGCCATTTCTATCACGCACACAGATACATATATATATATATATATATATACATATATATATATATGTATATATATATATATATATATACACACATATATATATATATATATATATATACATATATATATATATATATATATGTATATATATACATATATATATATATATACAGTATATGTATATATATATACATATATATACACACACACACACACACATATATATATATATATATATATCCTTACGAAGCTGGACTAGTGTAGCGCAATTATCAGAGTTTATAGATAAATTGTTTTCAATTGTTCATTGAAGAAATGAGCTCCTTCCATGTAGATATAAGTATCTTATGTAAATTATGTATTATTTCCGTCGTGAATTTCAGGATATTCTTTATTCTATTTGAAATGTGTAATTTACATAATATTTAAGAAAAAAAAAAACTTTTTTTCATGTATGTTTGCTAAGACGTCTTACTTAGTATATATAAAAATTTTGTAGGATTCATGAGAGATAGGAACAAGGGCTTAGGCAATGTTCTTTTATGTTTTATGATTTATTGCGTCATACTAGAGAGAGAATGCTCAGTGACACGTGGTTTCGAAAATTCAAGATTTCCTAGAGAGAGGATGTTATCTTTATCTTATTTCAGGGACAATAAGTAGGCAGAGCTAGCAGGGAAGCTGTCCGGCGGGTGCGTCTCTAGGCATTTTTATCTATTTGGCAACTTTTTCCCTTAGGCAGTAAACACCCCCCCCCCCCCATCCCCGCTACCAGAATCCGATCCTGGAACCTTCGGGAATTAGTCAAAATTATATATATATATATATATATACAGTATATATATATATATATATATATACAGTATATATATATATATATATAGGACCCAAGGTTGGGTCAGAGGGAGACACACAAAGCCATAGAGATCGAGTTAGAACACTCTCTCCCATAAGTACCCCAGTAAAATTCGTAGAAAGAGTTCAGTGTGTTCTAGTGTGTCCTCTACGCATTGAATCTGTGCCCCAAAGTGAATCGTGTGTCACGCAAGACTAAAAGGTGATTTTGTTGCAATCATTGTATTAGAGAAAGTGTGGCATTGCATAACAGTTTTTGTAAATGGCCCTGTAGAGTTAAACTTGAAAATTGCATTTTTGCAGAGTTATTTCAAGCTTTTGTATTATTTTCATTGCATTATTTCTTTTCTAAGGTTTAAGGTTTATTCAGATATAATACTTCAAGTCAAGTTATATAATTTCAGATCGTAACATTTTCGTCTTATTCTACGTTTGGTTCAGATTTAATTTTTTCCAGTGAATCAATTTATTATTGTGTAAATTTCTTCAAAGTGTTTTAATGTATATAGAATATGTTTACTTTGTAACGAATGTATTATTCCAATCATCAGTATTTGGGACTGGATTTCTGCTCGATTCCTGTAAAGAACCACAGTGAGAGTTAAATAAGTGTTATTAATACTTATAGATACTGTCCAGGATATGCAGTGTTTTATATATTGCTGTCTGAGAGTTATTTAATGGTCTCGGAATTCATGTATTATTGTTTTTTTTTTAAAGTGAAACCGTTTTAATGTAAATGAAAACAAGGTAATTTGGGATATGAGAGTTTAATTAACTTGTCAGTTGTAGTATTTATTATATTATATATTCAGTTCCCTGTCACGAGCCGTAGTGTAGTATATTTTGTTAATACCCACACTTCTGGAGTCATAATCGTATAATATATTTTGCTTCTCAGACATAGGATCCGAACATTATTATTATTATTATTATTATTATTATTATTATTATTATTATTATTATTATTATTATTATTATTATTATAATTATTATTATTATTATTATTATTGTATATATTTTTATATGAATATATATATATATATATATATATATATGAATATATATATATATATATATATATATGGGTATCCTTAACAATGTTTTATTAAGAAAATCTTTTCTGAGCATTATATCTATCACGCTTTAACATTAATGAATCTTATAATTCGCTATTGATATCCTGAAAACCTGCAGTGGTCATTATATTGACTCTAAAAGAAATAATCATGAGCTCAATAGCAATTGTGCCATTGAAGCTACTTAATTCATCGTTTATCATCACAAATATGTTTTCATAGAAAAATCGATACTTGATTATCCATTCGTAGTTTTGCTAATGATAACTTGATGAAGGTTTTCATTGAACCGGATACGAATATGGGCTTTAAATGTTGAATGTCTCTTTGTTTATCAAATAATGATATTTGTACATTAAAATTTGGAGAAGAGAAGTTTGTCCTTTGTTATTATTATTATTATTATTATTATTATTATTATTATTATTATTATTATTATTATTATTATTATTATTATTATTATTATTATTATTATTATCGTTTCAACTTTTGTTACGAATACTATATCCCTTGAAATATACATAGTAACATTCAGGCAGATTTAAAACCGTGTAATTGGGTCATACTAAGCCACATAATTGTATATTTCCGCAATTACAAGGATAACGAACGAACTGTTAGTATGAAGTTAGATCCTCCTGCATGCAAATAATTCGATTTAGACGTAAAATATCTTACGATATTCTCCTCCCTAAAGTCAAAATTACCTTTGGCTTCTGATGGTTCGTTCAGATTCTCCATCGAATTGATGGCCGTCACTGAGGACGCACATTGATGAAGTGTAACTCCAGAGTAGTGATTTGATATAACATGACGATGTTGCATATGCTGGCGCCTTTCCAAAATGCGCAGCAATATATAATTCTTGCATTTGAATTCACATGTCCCTAAATATTGCCAACTAAGTTTGAATATTATTCTCCAGGATATTTTAACTTTAATATGTGACCGATGAATTTCAGTCATTTTCAGATAATGTGATATAAACGTTTGCCTTACAATATGGACAGGAGGAAAATATCAGAATATAGTACACTCCCTCAAACTTCTATTTATTATTAATGATGAAGGACCACTTTTGAAGACAAATTCACTATTTCTCCCAATCAGTCGGAATACAAAACTAAACTTTTACATTGTTTTTTAAAAGGACTTAACATGAATATTTATGAAACATACCTAATATAATTTTTTTTTTTTTAGTTACCAATGATAAAGGTAACCGTAATCAAACTCACTTGAAAATATATAAACGATAATTTAAGGTAAGGGTAGAGGAGACTCTTTAGCTATGGTAAGCAGCTCTTCTATTAAAAGGACACTCCAAAATTAAACCATTGTTCTCTAGTCTTGGGTAGTGCCATAGCCTCTGTACCATGGTCTTCCACTGTCTTGGGTTAGAGTTCTCTTGCTTGAGGGTACACTTAGGCACACTATTCTATATTATTATTTTTTTTTCTTCCTCTTGTTTTTTTGAAATGGTGTTGGGCAGGCTTAATAGAAGGGCCATGGATGCCTGGTGGTTTATCAAGAGGTTGTCTTTTCCTTTTTCTGGCTCTTTTTCTTCTCATAACCATCCTTACTGTTCTCCCTTCAGTTGAAGTGGCTATCCTGGAGGGTATTTAGCCTTGCATGGTGTATCGGGGTCCTCCATGTTGACCAGTTTTACCCGACTTTTTACTATAGTCTATGGGTATCATCAATCACTTCATTTATAATTCTGTACATATTGTTTTTGTTATAATTCTTGTTAATCTAGTTTTTAAGTATGATGTCTCTTTTTTATTTCTATTAATTCTTATGCTGTCTGGAGACGTTGAGCGAAATTCCGGACCTAGATTTCGTCAATGTCGTCTTCTGTATTGCAATATTTGTGGTCTTCATGCAAATATCCAAGGCCTTACAGTTGCGTCCAGACAGTATGATATTCTTTTGTGCTCAGAAACTTTGGTTTCTAATATGAGGCACTCATCTGAGCTCTTTATAACTGTTTTAAGAAGCCAAAAAATGTTGAAACGTAATGCCATCCCTAGGGCTAGGGGAATGGCTGTGTATATTAGGACCGAGTACCCTGCTTCTCATAAGTCCTGCTATCAATGTGGATGTCATGAGATTCAGTTAATAAAAGTTTGTGGCAGGCATAACAACTTTTATTTGTGTTCGATCTACCGGAATCCAGACATGGATGATTCTATCTTCGATTGTGTTCTTACCATTATGGCTAAGATACAAGAAGATGATAGAAAGTCTTCTTTTGTCTTTGTTTGTGATTTTAATGCTCATCATAGGGAGTAGCTAAGTTCTATCTCTCCTACCGATCGCCATGGCTTAAGAGCTTTAGACTTTGCCTCTGAATCAGGCTGTGGGCAAATCATAAATGAAGCTACTCACAGGTCTGGTAATAGCTTGGACCTTGTATACACTGACTCCCCTGGCGTTATAACTAGTAAGGTTGGTTCTCCAGTCGGGACATCTGATCATGCCTTGATTTCATTATTAGTGAAGACTAAGCAGCCTGTCCCTGATATATCATATTCTTGTAAAATTTATATAAAATCCCAAGCAGACTGGAATGGGATTTTGCATGATCTTTTGTGCTTGAATTGGTCACAATTATATAATAGTGTAGATCCTTTTGTCCCTTTGAATGAGAATATAGTCAACATAATTGATAGGCGTATCCCTTCTCGTGTGCTAAGGTACAGAGTGAAGGATAAACCGTGGTTCAATGATGATTGTAGACGTGCTTATTTAGAGAAGCAGGAGGCCTATCACCTTTGGAAGGGTAACAGATCAGATTTGACCTGGAACAACTATACTCAGCTTCGATCTTTTGCTCAGAGAATTTATGCCTCAACTGAAAAGGAATACAATTTAACCATAAAAGAAACACTTTCTGGTACAACTCAGGAACATAAATGGTGGTCTACCCTTAAATCTGCACTCTTTGGTGTAGATGCAACAGTTCCTCCTTTACTTAAACCAGATGGCTCAGTCACTCACTGTCCAAAGGAAAAGGCAACCCTTTTGGCTGATGTTTTTGACAGTAAACAGAGTAATGAAAAACTTGAACTTCCTCATTCTTGTTTGCCTGAGGCTAAACTAACTAGTTTAGCTTTTCGATCTCGTGAGATTAAAGCTCTGTTGGTGGACCTTGATGCTTATGGAGGTTGTAGAGACAAATGGTATTTTTCCTTTGTTTTTTATAAAGACAGCAGATTTCTTAGCTCCTAAGTTATCTGTTATTTTGCGCAAGTTAGCAAGAATAGTAGCTTTTAGCACTTGTTGGAGAATTGGTAATGTTACTCCTCTATGTAAATGTGTTTGTGGTAGCTCAAGTCCCACTGATTACCTCCCAATTTCCATAACTCCCATATTATCTAAAGTTTTTGAACGTCTTCTGGCAAAACGCCTTAATAGGTTTACTGAAGGTAATCATCTATTCCCTAGTTTGCAATTTGGTTTTCGTAAATGCCTTGGAGCATGTGATGCCCTTCTTACAATCTCCAATGCTGTACAGAAATCACTTGATTGTGGTCAGGAAGTTCGTATGATTGGCCTTGATTTTAGTACTGCCTTTGACCGTGTTAATCATGAGGCCCTTGTTTTCAAACTGAAACAGTTGGGAGGTGGGTGGGTCGTTTCTTAGCATTATTATTGATTTTCTAAGTAATAGATCTCAAAGGGTTGTTGTTGATGGGCACCATAGTGATTATAGGAATGTGATATCCGGTGTTCCACAGGGTAGTGTTCTTGGCCCATTACTTTTCATGCTATATACACATGACATGTGGTTTGTCCTAGAAAACAAGCTTGTTGCATATGCAGATAATGCTACTCTCTTTTTGCATCAATTCCATCCCCTGAATGTAGATCTTGGGTTGGTGAATCCCTTAATAGAGATTTAGCTAGAATTAGTGCATGGTGCAAATTATGGGGTATGAAGTTGAATCCTAACAAAATTCAAAGTATGATTGTAAGTAGGTCAAGGGACGGTGGCTCCTCAGTATTGATTATGTTTCTTTAAATTTGTATGACTCTTTCAAAATTTTAGGTGTGATTCTCGACAGCAAATTTACTTTTGAGAAACATATAAGGTCTGTGTCTTCTTGAATTGCACAAAGAATTGGCTTATTGAGAGTCTTTCAAAATTTCCGGTGATCAATCTATTCTGAAGAAGTGTTTTTAATTCTTTCATTCTACCTTGTTTTGAGTATTGTTCTCCCGTCTGGTCTTCAGCTGCTGATTCTCATCTTAATTTGTTGGACAGAAACTTACGGTCTATTGAATTTCTTATTCCTGATCTAGATATTAATCTCTGGCACCGTCGTTCAATTAGTTCATTATGCATGTTGCATAAGATTTTTCATAACTCTGACCATCCTTTACATTCAGATCTCCCTGGACAATTCTATCCTGTTCGTAATACTAGGCAGGCAGTTAATTCTAATAGCCAGGCCTTCTCCATCATAAGGCTCAATACTACGCAGTACTCTAGAAGTTTTTATTCCAGCTGTTACCAAGTTGTAGAATGATCTTCCTATTCGTGTAGTTGAATCAGTAGAACTTCAAAAGTTCAAAGTTGGAGCAAATGCTTTTTTGTTGACCAGGCAGACATGAGTCTTTTTATAGTTTATTTATGACATATTTGTTTTTGATGTTGTTAATAGTTTTGATGTGACATGTCTGTTTTGGACGTTGTTACTTTTTTTTAGAATGATTTATTGTTAATTTGTTCTCTTCATTTATTTATTTCCTTATTTCCTTTCCTAACTGGGCTATTTTTCCCCGTTGAAGCCCCTGGGCTTATAGCATCCTGCTTTTCCAACTAGGGTTGTAGCTTGGATAATAATAATAATAATAATATTAATAATAATAATAATAATAATAATAATAATAATAATAATAATAATAATAATAATAATAATAATAAACATTTATCCAGAAAATCATATTTTTCGATTGAAAGGAAGAAATAAACTGATATAGCTTATTGTTGCTTGAGATTATTAAAAAAAAATGGAATTGTGAATCAAGACCGCTTTACCTACATCGTGGTGAAAACTCATTTTGAAATTAAAATCAGCTCTCAAACCAGCAGTAAGCTGCACCAAACAATGTTATTGAGTTACATTAACTCTATAACTTTGTGAGATATCTCGTTTACAGGGAAGACCGGTTTAAATCCTTATTTGTCATACGTTTTTGGTGGTGCCAGGAGTTACATTTC
>NC_090736.1:123218992-123226492 GCF_036898095.1 Palaemon carinicauda
AAGCTACTGTTTGCTCGATTCATTCTAAACCAGAAAGAGAAGTTTTTGTTTTCTCAGATGTTCCACATTTAATTAGATTAGTTTGAAATAATTTTATTGACTCCGGTTTTTACCTCAAGACTGGAGAGTGTATTTCAGATGACGGCATACGGGAAATGCTTAATAAAACCAAAAAAGAATATAGGCCTGTAGATAAGATTAATGAAATGCATTCAACTGTAACAGGTCAACAAAGACAGCGCGTTAAATTAGCAGTTCAATTACTGTCTAGGTCATGTGCCAACTCATTAAAATTTTTATGGGAAAAGGGACTGTTGGAGTGTCAAAACTGGAATCAAACATCTGATTCTATTCTTTTAATAAATGATTGGTTCGACATAATGAATTCTTCCTCCATGTATGGAGAGTTTGTCAAGAGCAATGCTTTTGGTATTGATGCAGAAAAACAAACAGGTACACTGCTCAAGGTAATCGAGGTAATGAATACTATGAGAGTTAAAAATCAAAATACAAAAAGTCTTTTCAAGATTCAGAAAGGAATAATTTTATCATGTAAATGTACCATTGCTTTGTTTGATATGTTAAAAGGCTCTTATAGTATTGACTACCTACTTACACAAAGACTAAATCAAGATTGCCTTGAACATTTCTTTGGGTGTATAAGGCAAATGGATGGGCACTATGATGATCCTCATGCTGTGAACTTTAAATTTCGGCTAAAAAAATGTTATTAGGAAAGGAAATTAAAATATTAAGTGAAAAGTGTAATATCACCACTGTTGAAAAATCTCATGAATCAGCCAAAGACGATGAATCTATCACGAAAGAAAGGGACTTAGCTTAACAACACAGATATTCAGAAATTTAGATTTTTATTTGGAGAAAGATGCTTTAGACAAGGAAGAAGACCTTTTGAGAGCAAATAAAGAAATAAAGAAAGATATTGGGGGATTAATTGAGGAAGAAGCTCTTAAATACATTGGTGGATATATTGTAAAGAAATTTTGTGTAAAATATCCTGAGTTAGGAAATAAGACTGAAAAAGTGCTAAGGAATGATACTTGGATACCATATGTTAATCGGGGGGAATTACATGCCCCTTCTAGTCAGTTTTTTTCACAGTTGTTAATAATGCGGGAGATTTTTAATGCTGTACACGGGGAAGCTCTCATGGAAGGAAAAAATTGTTTTAAAAAGCTTTATTTAGAATTAAAACAGTCTGGTATTGAAGTTCCTGACGATATTATTGTTTTTTTTTTTTTTTTTTTTGTTAAGATATCGGTATATTTTCGAATGCGATATCTTAATAATTTGATAAAGTATAGAAAACCTCATTGACTGTGTGATAGACCTACATTCTTAATGGGTCTCGCCAACACTAAGCCCCTTCAGATGACGTAGGTGCGCAGAAGAGGCTTAGAATCGTTAAGCTGTCTGGCTGACCTGGTATATCTGGACCGTGAATAAATCTAAATAACTACTCCCCGAGGGGATCTAAGACAGTGAAAGCTAATTCCAACCGTAAAAGAAGAGGGTACTAAACTTAGATGACGAAGAAGGTGCAATTATGCATGAAAATATTCTTTAAAAGCTGAAATAATCGCACTCAAAAAAACTACGCACTAAGACGCTGCGATAGGAAGGAATGGAGTCATCAGTGACAGACAGGACCCTGGAGCGAGAGGATATGTAATGGCTCCTCACCTATCCTTCTCCCTAGTTTCCTAGACTTGGTTAGGTCTGTTAGGGTGCTGATATCTATGGTTATCTACGGATACGTCCCTCATTATACACGATATCTTAGGAGAGTCGTTTCGGGGGTTAGAACCCCGTGATACTGAACGGTAATTCTCTTTTAATATCACTCGCAGAAATATCATACAGTAGGAAGCTGCCGGAGGGACCTTCCATCAGGACGACATGGCTTGAGCCCAAAACTAGATTTTTCTTTTGTCAAAATCCGTATTATATTTTGTTACACAAAAAAGATCATTATTTTTAAAACGCATAGGCCATAAAATTATTTTGTTGTTGCTAGTATGTGTCTTCTACAATCTGAATTGGACGAAATTTGTGTTTATAATTCCTAGTTCTGAAATTATATATAGTGAGACCTATAGAAATTTGACAACTTTCTCTGGATATCGGGAAAACTGATTAATAAACTTTTTTTACACATACACTTAGAAAAGACCTGAGGTAGTCATTTAATAGCGGTGTGCACTTTTAAGGTTGTACGGTATACTTGATAATATTGTGAAACGGATACCGTAGTTTCTAGTCATATTGACTCCACATGTTCTTCCCTCTATAATGGTGAAAGATAACTGCTTCATTAAGTGAATGAATGAACAATTAAAACAATCACAAGGGCAAATTCAACAGAACTTGTCGCTTCTCAAGCAGAAATGACAAGCAATTCAAATAGAAGGATTAAACTGTGGATGGACATAAGGAATCTAATATCGCGGACAAAATATCTTTTGCTTTGACTGAACTTCCCACAATCAAAGTTATTGCCTCCCTTAAAGGTGCTCTAATACACAAGCAACATTGCAACTGCAAAGGAATGTCATTCATAGCAGGTGGTTTGGCTATGTTGATAAATCTTATACTCCTAAAACCAAGTAATCTAAAGACGACTTTTAGCAGAATATATAATAAATGGATTTTACGAGAGAGAGAGAGAGAGAGAGAGAGAGAGAGAGAGAGAGAGAGAGAGAGAGAGAGAGAGAGAGAGAGAGAGAGAGAGAGAGAGAGAGAGTAGTTTCAATAATAACCATAAAAATTGTATTCTTATAGATAATATTTTGTAAAATTTAAATAAAGTCGTCAAATATCTTTGCATTCTGATTCAAACCGGCAGAAGACTTTTTTTAGCAATTGATCGTATTTGTCCAATATCAACATCCTACCAAATTATCATTCCTCATGCAAGATATATAAAAATGTGCAATTCAAATACAATGTTCATTTCAGAGCTTTTTCTTTTTCACAAATAAACCTTCATAAAATATTACAAAGGCAAAAGTAATTTACGCGTTTAATACCTGCGCCATTCCTCTTTTCAAGTTAAATACTAGTATGTAAGACCAAGCATAACTGCTTGGTAATAACATATTTCAGCTCAACCATATAAAGTTCTCGTGCAGCCTTAGGATAACCATTCATTGTAAGCATATTATCATTTGATGGAGATCCAGAAGTATATGTTGTTACTTTAGTAACTTGATTTTGTCAAGTTTTTCCTTCAGTTTATCATACACTGGACCCATAGCTAATGTTTTCTAGCATAGTTTTTTGATAATGTGAACTATACACAGCATAACGGACTAAAACCTAATCATTTCCGAGGAAGCCATTCGGTCCTGAGTTCCAATCGGAGAAAATCCCACAGTTGTACTAAGAAATAAAAGTTATCAGAATTTGGGAAGAAAGAAGGGAGAAAGAAAGCTGGAAGTGAGGAAGAGTAAAGGGATAAAACGATGTTGCAGTAAGGGACCGAAGGGACGTTTTAATAATCTTCAAAGTAATAACTGCATTGAACTGCGTGGAGTGAAATGACGATACTAATCATTCACGGGGTCTTCAATGTTTTATATAAAGCCTGCCTCATTGTACTATTATTTCTCAGAATACATTCATGAATTCTATCTCTATTTTTTTAATTTATTTTTTTTTTCTAATCTGCTTAATTTTTCTTATGTAAATATTAATTCTGCTTTTTACGAGGATGTTCTTCTGGGTTTCACCGATATCAAAGTTACCAATTTTTTTATTAGTAATATACCTAATGAAAATGAGACAAATGAAAGCCTTACCATAATGAATATTTCATCCCTAAGCATGCAAAAGCAGTAAATGACACTAATATTGGACAAACAATTATTTATATGAATTCAAGATAGAATGCGAGTAAACGTTTTGACTTATTTTCTCTCATTTTGGATTCAGATTTTAATGTTACATAAATATACCAATTATCAAACATGAGGAACAAATTGAGAATTATTATACTCTATATTGTCATTCTATATCTCATTCTAATTGTTCATCTTTGTTCTTTCTAATTAACAGTATATTTTCAGTTGGAGGTTTTTCCTTCAAATTTTGGCTAATTTAACTGCTTGGGCCTTACGGCTTTGCAACATCATGTTTTTCAATTGAGTATGTGAAGAATCCCAAATCTTTATTCTATCTTTGCCTTTTATAATTTTCAATGTTAACGTAGGTCAAAAGAAGAGAGGAGAATCGGCAGTAAACACATTTGGGTTTGGCACAAGATATAAGCGAGAAAATATTCTTGCAAAAAAAAAAAAAAAAAAAAAAAAAAAAAAAAAAAAAAAAAAAAAAAAACACTATTTTTTATCAAGGGGAACATAGCAAAGGGCATAGAAACATTTAATTTTATTAAAGATGTAACAGTGTTAAACGAGTATAAGTTAAGCGACCCTAAAATGATCAGATGTAATATATGTCAAGATTTGAGGAAAGAAAGAAGACACTTCATCTTAAGAAACAAAGAATGACTCCTGTAACAAGAGAAAAATCTGATGAATTAGTTCAACAATACACAATAGGTATTGACAGCTATGTAATCAAATAGACGCAAATAAAGAAGAAATAAATAGTAGTTTAACAAAACTAGTATTGAAACCAGTACACGAGATAACTGGTAAAGTTCCTAAAAAATATTAAAAGGACTATCAAAAAAAACATAAAAATCTAATAAAGAAGAAAATTGAAATAAGGTTGAAATCCAAAAGAGATGAAAGATAATTAGTAGAATTATCCAAACAATTAAAACAAAGTTAAAACCTAAGCCATTCGTACACAATCATACCTAAAAAAAGAAACACTAAGGAAACACTAAGGAAAGGAATAAGCATTAATTTAAGGAAGAGAGGACTTGAAACTGGGTGCCAACTGATATTTGCTATGAAGGATGAATATGGAAATATTTTCAACAAAAAATATACAGTGATAAAAATTCAGGAGGATTTCTATAGAATGCTATAGAATAGTCGTATGAGATAGTGATATAAGAAATAACTTTGCCAATAAAATTAATGAAACACATGATCCAGTATCTAAACTAACAGACGGAGAAGTAAGGAAAGTATTAAAAGGGATAACAAGAGGCAAAGCCGCAGGTAAAATTTGGTGCAACCATATGTTTGATTATAGATGGAGAAGATTCCATAATAGTAAAACTGGCTGAACTATACACAAAGTGTCTGTAAGAATGCCATGCGTGCACTGCAAGGAAAAACCTTATCATTCTCCTCATTCACAAAAAATGGAGACACAAAATATTTGAAAAATCATTGCTCAATAAAATTTCTCTCAGTAATGTATAAAACGTTTACAAAGTTCATATTAGACAGGAGAGAAAGACATCTAAACTTTAATCATACAAGCGAGCAAGCTGCCTTTAGATGCGGGTATTCAGCAACTGACCATATACATGTAATTAACCAGCTAATGGAAAAATCAACACCGTATGAGAAATCGCTATGTATGGCAATTATAGACCATGGAAAAGCTTCTGATTTTAGCAAACGTTCATAAGGAAAGCCCTTAAAAGACAAGGGATAGATGTTAGAACACTTGAAGATACCTATGTAGGAAGTACAGCATTCCTAAAATTTCGCAAAGATAATGAGAAAATTATGATTGTAAAAGGAGTTGGACAGGGAGACCCTATATTTCTTAAACTATCTTACAGCATCGCTAGGAATAATTTGTAGATTGGGAGTATGTAGAAATTAACATCAAGGGGGAATACCTTGAAAATTTAGATTCGCAGATGACAGTTCTATTTAGTGAAGTACTTGCAAAAGATGAAAAAAAAATATTTTATTAAAAAAAAAAAAAAAAAAAAAAACAGATTCGTAGAGTATGACTCTCTCTCTCTCTCTCTCTCTCTCTCTCTCTCTCTCTCTCTCTCTCTCTCTCTCTCTCTCTCTCTCTCTCTTCAAAAAGGACCATAAGAAACGAAAGATATGGAGACAAAGTAACTATAGTTCAATCAATACTCATTGGTCCTCTTCAATGTGTACAATGAAATGAGAGAAGGATTGGGCAGTTACAGTTTATATAAGAGAGCAGGAGAGTGTTTCTAGTTGCTCTAAAAAGGTTGTATTAAGTGTGCGGAAGGATTAGCCAATTTAATTCCACCCAAGCGCGTCTTCTTAATCTTCAGCCGATCGGGATGTAACTTGAACTTTGATCGGGAGAGATGGATCTGTTATAACAACAGAAGATGAAAAAAAGGCAACGTTAGATGGAGCATTTTAGTGATGTCATGAATATGAGATATGACCAGAATATTTTGATTGGTATACTTGAATCTGAGAAAGACCTTGATGTACTTTTGAATAATTTCAGTGTGTTTGATGTTTAAGCTATCATTAAAAGACTCGAGAGATGGAAAGCACTTGGAAACAATGGAATAACAACTGAGATGATATTGAACGAAAATGAAGGGACTCCCAGAATAATTACAAGATTATT
The DNA here is from genome assembly GCF_036898095.1 of Palaemon carinicauda. Lineage (NCBI taxonomy): Eukaryota > Metazoa > Arthropoda > Malacostraca > Decapoda > Palaemonidae > Palaemon > Palaemon carinicauda. Next base: position 123,225,509 of record NC_090736.1, read on the forward strand.
ATGTAGAATGTAGTGTTAAGAGGCAAAACCTGATTAATGGGAGCTAAGAATGTTGTTTAAAATTGCTAAAAAGGAAATCGGATTGATTACAGTAATTACAAAGGGATCACACTTACGTCTGTTTTCATGAAAATATACAGTATACTCATTCTAAATAGAATAAAGAAAAAGATTGATGGAGAGCTGATAGATGAACAAGCAGGATTTCGAAAAAATAAATGTTGTACTGACCAAATTTTCCTTTTAAGATTTGTGGTACAGAAATGTGTAAAATGTGAAAATCTGTTTTTGATGGCATTTGTAGAATGCGAAAAAACCTTTGATATTGTGCACCGGCCAACCTGGAGAGTTCTACGTTATTATGGAGTTCGTCTTAAATATGTAAATTTGTTTATGAATGCTCAGGAACATAGCAAGTGCAAGTTGATGTGAGTGCATTCCAATCAGATGAATTTAAAGTGAACAGTGGAGAAATCTAAGGGAATGGGTTGTACCTATGTTGTTTATTCTCCTCATTTGATTCTGTAATACATGGAACAATTGGGGATGGTGGAGAAGGATTGGACTAGATTGGTAACAGTAAATTAGTTGACTTAGAGATTGTTGATGACGCTGTCCTTATTAGCAGAACACCAGAGGACTTGCAAAGCTTGTTTACCAGAATACATGAAATATCAAATGAGGATGGGCTCAAGAAAAATAAAAGAAAGATGGAGATGAAGAGAACGGAATATATAATGAAAGATGAAATATCATTGGAATGAGAAATGATTATTGAGGTGGAATCGTTCATATATTTAGGAACTATGATCCCTGATGTTGAATGTGGAAATCAAATCTCCTAAAATTACATATTAAAAATCCCCCTATACATTTGTTTAGTGAGATCGGTGTTACTGTTTGGGCATGAGTACTTGTTTGACAATGAAACAATATTCAAAAGGTTTTGTAGATTTTAGACTTAAGCCCTCAAAAGAATATTGG
>NC_090736.1:123231492-123241492 GCF_036898095.1 Palaemon carinicauda
ATGAAAAATAAAATATTCAAAAAGTTCTGTGAAAAACCGGCAAAATAGCATTTGTTTTAATAAATATTACTTCCGTCACCCACTTTAAGCAAATATGTGTACCAAAAGTGTGATTTTATATAAACAAATACCAATATTTGTTTGTATATGTTTGTATGTTTTAAATATAGTTACAAGGAGTTACAAGGATTTTGCATGCCTCAAAGATTTTCATTCCAACTGCAGAGACTACATTCGCTCTTTGAGAGAGATTTAGTTTAAGCATTTAGTTAATTCTTACAATTTTGTCTAAGTTATCCTTTAACTCGTTTTCCGTGTTATTGTTTACTACATCCTCTGGAAGTCTATTCCATTTTTTCTATTTTGCTTGTAAAGAAATTGTCAAATATCCTGGTGTTGTATATTACAGATTCCAGTTTGTATCCGTTACCTCTGGATTGATATTTGCTAAGCGTTAACAGATTGTTTTAATCTACATTTGTTATTCCTTTTAAGAATTTTGAATACCTCTATCAATTGTCACTTAGTCGTCGAATTTGTGGATAAAAAAAAAAAAAAAGTTCAAACGTTCCATCCTCCGTCTATATCCAAGTTTCCGTAGTGTTGGAACTAGTTTGGTGGCCTTAGCTTGTAATACTTCCAGTCTATCTATATCCTTCTGAATACTTGGAGTCTAAAATTGGACTTCGTATTTCAGAGGTCTTAGTAGTGATGCGTACAGCTGTGTCTTCGCTACTGTAATTGAATTATCTCTTTACGTAACCTTATAGTTTGCGTGCTTTGAGTTTTTTTTTTTTTTTTTTTTTTTTTTTAACCCTTGCTGATAATAACAATGACTTGTTCCTCCTGGTTCATACTTCGTATTTCATAACCCATCCGTGAGTAATCTGATTGTGGGTTACTATAACTACTGTGCATGACTACATTTTTAAAGGGCATTTGCTGTTCCATGGACTATTCTCCTAGCTTCATTAGATCCTCTCTTAAGTCTTCTACGTCTTCTAAGTTCGCAGCATTAATGCCTAGTTTAGTAAAGACGGCAAATTTAGCTATCCCACTAATTAATCTTAAATCTATGTCGTTATTTTAGATCAGAAATAGCAATGGTCCAAGAACGGACCCCTGTGGGTAATCTGCTTGTAACATTTGCCCAATCTGAAGCTTCTCCGTTGATTACAATTTTCTCTTTTCTGTTTGTTAGCCAATCTTTGTTCCATTCAGCTTGCTCGTCTGGATGCCTTGTGTTCTAATCTTGACCATTAGTTTTTATGAGGAACTTTGTGAAAAGCCTTTTGAAAGTTTAGGCATATGATGTCTATTGACCTGCTTTGTCATAAATGCTGAAAGTGTTGTGGAAAAATTCCATAAGATTTTTCACACATGATCTCTTTTGTCTAAAACCTTGTTGGACTATATTCACGTAATTTTATCATCTCTATCTAAATTTCTCCAAGGAATAATATTTACCACTCGTCTATCGGTCAAAAGTTGCGTAGAGGTTTCGTTACAACGGGTGACATAATGTAGGCGTACTCATAAAAAGGATCTCTTGCTTCTACAGATAGGCGAAGGGGTTGATGTAACTTCATCTGAACTCTATGACTTCATAACATAAGCGAAGTCCGGATATTATAAACTTAGATTCAAATAGAAATTATCCTTTCCATCTGCAAAGTTTTGTTTGTGCATTCTTATGTCTAATTTTACACTGTGTGAATTGTCACTGTTAGACCAAAGAACTTCATAGATGTAGAGCGTTTTGCTTCCCGTTTTTATTTAATAGCAGTAAGTTGTTCCAACTATCTCTCCTAATACCTTTGGACTAAGAGTAGTATCAAATATTGATTATGGAAACAAATGGTGATGTTTGAACTGTGTTTTTGGAAACACAACTCAAGTTTATAGTTCATTAATGAAAAGACTTTATCCTATGTTCCTGTTATGAACTGGAGTGATATGTTGAGTTTGATATGCACAACTCTTATGTGGATAAAATGTGTGTGGGGATAAGAGAGGGGGTCCTACAGCTTGCATCCTGTCATGACGGGACCTGATAAAGGACACAATAACACAACGGAGCTTATAAAACGTCTATTACCACTAAGAAAAAGATAAATTATTATCCAAAAGGTTTCATATTGATGTTCCTGGAAATGATTTTGGTTCAATATTGAAAAACTTGTTTTTCTTGCAAAGTCTTCCTCTAAGCTCTTTGTAAGAAGCTTTCAGTAGAGATGCATTAAAAGGAGTCGTTTCCTTAACGTTCCTGCTGACAACATTCCGTAATAAAATAGCTTTTAGATAAAATGTAGTATTATCATAAGTTTTGGAAGAAGACAAACTGATAAAATTGATATAATTGTAACAATTTCTTTGCCAGACTCCGTTAAATTTCTTTGCTTATAGTTTCCCTCCATTTGAAGTAAGGTGTTACTTTTATTCCCGTCATTCTTCATGTCGTTTACTTTTTTCTTTAATCGGAGCCATTCGAAATAACGGAATTCAGTTTCGACTCTGAATCCGTCACAATGGAAATATAATGTTTAGCGATGTGTATTTCTTTGTGGAGGAGATATCTAGCCTTACGATAGCTCAGGCTATAGGTACAAGCATTGTTTACGCCGAAAAGAGAAAGGCCCTTGTCAACAAGTATCCCATTATGTAAATATATGAGCATCTATGAATAATATTTTATTACGATTTGGAATATAAAAATCATTTTCTTACTGTGTAGAGAATTTTATAATTTTATGTCGATAAAGTATGGATTTGTTTTCATAGTTACAAAACTAATACAGTAAAATATTGTTTATCATTACCTATCGTCAAATCTTGCACGCTAAATTTTGAGTTTTATCACATCACTCATATGACATTGTTATTTGAGTGATTATATCACCATCAGAATATTTAATGTCTTCCAATTCGTAACTAATAAGTAGAACATTTTTCGCTTCCCGTCTTTATATCAATTATTTCATTTTTCCCATTCCATCAAACCTTTGTATCATCCTTCACCTAATTTCACAATATTAATTATCTGCCGCTTCTTCTTCCCCCCTAATAGGTTCCTCTCCACCATCATTCCTCAACAAATGACCATATAATTTACCACGCCTGCCATTCTTCTTTCATCATTTCCCAAATGTTCAAGTATTGGTATTCCAAGAATCCCTATCTGTTCTCTCAACCTCTCCTTCTTTTTAGAGGCCTTATGCTGCAAACGGGTATTGATACTATTCATCCTTTGAAGAATTTCGTAGCTATTATGAGGGAGTAATGAGACAAGTTATATAAATTCTGAGTTGTTAAGTGAAGCAAATATATTTCTATTATTCTTTCGTTAGTATCCACAACTGCATCTAATTTGTAAGCTCTCTCTCTCTCTCTCTCTCTCTCTCTCTCTCTCTCTCTCTCTCTCTCTCTGCAGGACACCATGTATTGTCTTAACTGAAGTTCCCTAAGTTTCCCACCCTTAATATCTCTTCAAGGTCTAAAAGAAACTCTTTCACTGGTGGAAAAGATTGATAAAGTTTTCTTGAATTAAATATCCGCTAAAGTTATACACGATTTTCCAGATAGAAAAAAAAAATTAGTCAGGCGCTCCAGCGTAGAGGGTTTCGTTATAGCGGGTGACTTACAACTACATTTAAAAAACACTTTTTTTAGATGCAAAGACATCAATTATAAATATAATGAAAGCATTGACATTACTTGACTTTTATCTGAATTATAGGGCATTTAATTATATGAATTTATTCCTAATATGTTCAGTTTGAATGTTATTCAAAATTATTTCAATTTTTTCACCGGCGAAAGCTTTGTTTTTATATAATTTTCATTATTCATAAATCTTCACATTTGTATACCTGAAAATATCAATGAAGTTGTCAGACGAAATTTAGATATTCCTTCTCAATTAAAATAGTTTGATAGGCTCTATCACTTTGCATCTTCATATTGTCAACAACACAAATCTCAGACTCAACATATGCGAATCTAAGAACAGTCTCCACTGGTCCATGCACCTGACTACTGCCACAGACACCACTATTTTGGCGTGTCGGTAACGTTCTTGCCTGGCGATTGCTAGACTGGGGCTCGAGTCCCACTCAAACTCGTTAATTCCTTTGGTCGCTGTAATCATACCAGCCTTGTGAGCTAAGGATGGGGAGTTTTGAGGAGCCTATATCTCTATCTGCTGAGTCATCAACAACTATCGTCTAGCCCTCCTAGATTTCGGGAGCTAAGTGCAACTGGAGGAAATGCAGAACAGTTTGAAAGTGTTGATGATGCCATAGACTTACTTAATGGAACTCTTCACAGAGAAGAAGTCAATTCAATTCCCAAAACAACAGGGATATTAAAACGACGACCAGTCCCATGGTGGTCATCAGAACTAACTGCCCTACACATAGCCACAAGAAAGCTTTTAACTCGATTGCGCCGACACCGTACTGAGGAGAATTTAGTCATATACAAGAAATGTGGAGCACACTTCCGTCGTGTCATGAAAGAAGCTAGGAGCTAGTCTTGGGTGGTGTTTATTTCCTTCATTAATATTAGAACGACAACATCATCTGTGTGGAGAAAAGTAAAAAAGATAGCAGGCAAATTCACCCCAAAACCACCACCTGTGTTAAGGGTAAATGGTCAATATGTGACTGGAGCCACAGAAGTTAGCAATGCCCTGACTGATCCTTTTTCAAATGTATCATGCAAGTGTTAAGCAGCTCCTAGTCACCAGTATAGGAACATTGAAGAAAAGAAAATTTTAGATTTCGCTACAGGAAGGGAAGAGTAATACAATTCTCCTTTTACTGAAAGAAAATTTGATTCTGCACTTGCTACATGTAACGATACAGCCCCTGGACCCGATGGAATTCCATATGCAATGATTAAACATGTACCTGTTAATACCAAGTTATTTATTTTAAGCATTATTAATAGAATATGGCATGCTCATCTAAGTGTTTGGGAACTAGCCCTTATTTCAACCTTTTTAAAACCGGGTAAGGTTGACATTTTGGAGAAGATGGTCAATGAAAGACTGATGTGGTACCTTGAAAAGAAAGGTATTTTAGCTCCTATCCAGTGTGGCTTGAGTCCTTGATTTGTGAAGCCTTTGCTTCTAAACAACACCATGTAACAGTGATTTTTGACCTTGAAAAGGCATATGATACGGCATGGAGATATGGTATATTTAAAACCATTCATCAATTGGGATTAAGAGGAGAGCTACCACTGTTTATTCAGTCATTTATTTCACATAGAGCTTTCCAAGTGAGAGTAGGTGAAACTCTACTAGAAAGTAAACGTCAGGAAGAAGGAGTTCCCCATGGTAGTTTGCTGAGTGTAACCCTACTCGCGCTAACAATTAATGGGATATCGTCAGTCATTCCCGTAGATATCCTCTTTACACTATTTGTGGATGATCTCTTCATATCCTTTGCTGGAGCCAGAATGGCAATGGTTGAGAGGAAACTACAACTTGCAATTGATAAAATTATTCACTGGGCTGATATGAATGGGTTTATGTTTTTAACAAACAAAACTACTATGGTCCATTTATGTCGTATCCAGGGAGTATATCCAGACACGGATATATGCATGAAAGGACAACGATCCCATGTGTAGGGGATGCTAAATTTTTAAGATTGATTTGCAAATGTAGGTTGACCTGGGTCCCACACTTAACGGCTTTAAAACCTAAATATCTTGAGGCTTTGAATCTTTTAAAATTATTGTCTCATACATCATGGGGGCAGACTATAAAACTATGTTAAAATTATAGTCTTTAATTTTTTCGAAAATTAGTCATGGGTGTAAAATATACTCCTCAGCAACCCCAAGCCGATTGAATATATTAGATTCTATACATCATGCTGGTATTAGATTGTCCATAGGAGAGTTTAGTACCTCACCTATCCCAAGTCTCCTAATTAATGCTGGAGAATTACCTCTAGACCATTACCGAATGTCTTCCACTATTTGGTATTGGTTTATGTTACAAAGACTCCTTAACTCTATAACCTTTCATTCTACAAGCCTTGTAAGGCCCTCAACATACTTTGAGCTGAGCCCAAAATCTCCTCAACCTTATGGCTTTCTGGTAAAACAATTACTAAACCGTCTTGATATAATTAGAGGTAAGGTGCTTCCATTCAAGATATCATCAACCCCTCCGTGGAAATTACCAGAGATATCTTTAGGTCAATATTTTATTGGTGTTAAGAAAAAATATGACTGAATTAGAAGCTAGGTGTCTTTTTATGGAACATGTTAAGGAACAATGGGAATCAACATTTTATATATACTGATGGCTCAAATTCTGATGCTGGTGCTGGATTTGGAGTATATATTAGGTCTCCTAACTGTAGAGGTGCACTTCCTCCAATATCTTCCATATTTACTGCTAAATTATATGGCATACTAACCGCTATTGAGAAAATAACATTAAAAGAGGAAGTTAATTTTACCATTTCTAGTGATTCAAGAAGTGGCATTATTGCTTTAGGTTTTAATTATAATAACTCTTTTGTTTGAAAGATTTTAGATTGGATTTTAATCATTGGCCTAAAAGGTATAACAGTTCGATTTTACTGGGTTCCAATGCACGTAGGTGTGTCTGGAAAGGAAGATTCAGATATCAATGGCAAAGAGTGCTGCAGCCGAGTTGCTACTAAGAAGGTATCCCATTCTTTGTAATCATCCTCGACCAGCAACAAAGAATTTTATTTCCAACAATTGGCAATAGCATTGGGATAGTTTAACCAAAAATTAGATGAGAGAAATTGCGATTGTTATATACCTTTGGCGATAAAATGGGATGCCCTGAAATGGGAGACTTCTCTTTGTCCTCTCTGCATTGGTCACACTCGGCTGACACATGAGTTTCTGCTGGCTGGCCAACACCAACCATATGGCAACGACTTTTCAATACCCTTGACAGTGAAGCATTTGTTGAATGAATGCCCTTCTTTTAGCACAGAAATAAATAGATACTGTATCTGTTTGAGGCTTGGGGTGAAGATGGCAGGTTCATCCTTGCCAAGATCCTTGGATATGATGTTTCGTACAATGCTAGTTGCATTTTTAAATCTATATCAGAAGCAGGTTTTCTTAATGCTATCAAACTTTTATAACATATCTACTTCTCTGGTTTTAATAAAATATTCTTTTAATCCTTATTTATAATAAACGATATTGGCGTCGAAGACCTTCGATGTCAGGATGCCTAAGAACTTCAAATCAATCTATCCTTGGTCCTAGCTTGGGTGGAGAGCGGGTTTGGGGGTTGATCATATATACAGAATATATGGTAATTGTGTATGGCATTGTCCTGCTTGATAGGGCAAAGCCACTGTCCCTTGTCCCTGTCATTTATGAGTGGCTTATAAACTTTCATACATTCAGAGAGCCTAAAATTAGATATAATGTAAATCAAAATATCGAAGACGTATTTTCAGCGTGTACTTTAATGCTAAATATGCACGGACTTGCTCTTATATCATAAGCTAGTTACAAATTTATGGGAATAAAACTAAGAAACAGAAAAGGAGCAACATGGATAAGAGAGCAAACTAAATTAGAAAATATAATAACAACTTGTAAGAAAAAGAAATTGACATGGTCGAGACATATAATCATAGTAACAGACAATAAATGGACATTAAGAATAATATATTGGACCCCTAGAAATTACAATAAACATAGGAAGGAGGAGAAGACGGTGGATTGAGGAACTAAAAAAGTTTGTAAGCATGAACTGACATAAAGTGACCAAAAGATAAGCAAGTAGAAGGATATGTCTCAGACCTTTTATCTGTGGTGGACTAGTGATGGCTGTGGATGATGACAAACATATGTACATACATATTTATATAAAACTATGCTTTTGGGACAGACCTTCTTTCTAATGCAATTTTTATTCAAGGCGTTAGTCGTATTGCCTCAATGTGTTTCCTATAGGGAGTTTCGTAGTTTTTTAGTTTTTTAAGTTTTCAGGTTTAACCCATTTGTTAGAACAACAGTGATCATTTTTCTTCTTCAAATAAAAGGAATCATCCAATTACGTTACTTAGGAATTATTTATAAAGACAGTTTATCGAAACAGTGGTGTTGTGAGCAGAAAAAAATAAAAAAAAAAGAAATATCATAGTTTATTTACCGAAAGGCATACACTAAAAACCTTAAAAAAACAAGTTGGGAAATACAAGGGGTTCTCTAGGATGCCTAGAGACATCCTTAAGATATCGTTTTTTAATCCAGTATATATATATATATATATATATATATATATATATATATATATATATATATATATATATATATATATACACACATATATATATATATATATACACACATATATATATATATATATATATATATATATATATATATATATATATATATATATATATATATATATATATATATATATATGTATATATATATATATACAACATATATATATATATATATATATATATATATATAAATATATATATATATATATATATATATATATATATATATATATATATATATATATATATATATACACATATCTGATCATGCCTTGATTTCATTAGTATTGAAGACCGAGCAGCCTGTCCCTGATGTATCATTCTCTCAAAAAATTTATATGAAAATTAAACCAGTGTGGAATGGGATTTTGCAAGATTTTATGTACTTGAATTGATCACAATTATATATCAGTGTTGATCCTGTCGTCCCTTTGAATGAGAATCTACCTAACATAATTGATAGGCATATCCCTCCTCTCGTGCTAAGGTCCCGAGTGAAGGACAAACCGTGGTTCAATAATGAAATAAGACGTGTTTATTTGGAGAAACAGGAAGCCTATCATTTTTGAAAGGGTAACAGATCAGATTAGACCTGGAATAACTATACTCAGTTTAGAGCTTTTGCTCAGAGAGTTTAAGCTTCAACAAAAGGAATACAATTAAACATAAAAGAAACCCATTCTGATACAACTCAGGAACATAAATGATGGTTTATCCTTAAATCTGCACTCAGTGGTGTAGATGCAACAGTTCCTCGTTTACTTAAACCAGATGGCTCAGTCACTCACTGTCCAAAGGAAAAGGCAACCCTTTTGGCTGCTGTAAAACAGAGTAAACAGAGTAATGAAAAACTTTAATTTCCTCATTCATGTTTTCCTGAGGCTAAACTAACTAGTTTAGCTTCTGGATCTCAGGTAATTAAAGCTCTTTTGTTGGACTTTGATGCTTATGGAAGTGTAGACCTAAATGGTATTTTTCCCTTTTTTATATTAAAACTACAGATATCTTAGCTCCAGAGTATTCTGTTATTTTACGCAAGTTAGCAGGAAGAGTAGCTTTTAGCACTTTTTGGATAATTGGTAATATTACTCCTCTATGTAAATGTGCTTGTGTAGCTCAAGTGCAACTGATTACTGCTCAGTTTTCATAACTCCCATATTATCTAAAGTTTTTGAACGTCTTCGGGCAAAACTTCTTAAAAGGTTTGTTGAAGGTAATCATCTATTCCCAAGTTTGCAATTTGGTTTTTGTAAAGGCCTTGGAGCACGTGATGCCCTTCTTACAATCTCCAATGCTATAGAGAAATCCCTTGAGTTTGGTCAGGAAGTTTGTTTGATTGCCCTTGATTTTAGTGCCGCCTTTGACTGTGTTAATCATGAGGCCCTTGTTTTCAAACTGAAACAGTTGGGAGTGGGTGGATCGTTTCTTAGCATTATTTTTTTATTTTTTTAAGTAATTGATCTCAATTAGTTGTTGGTGGGTACCATAGTGAGTATAGGAATGTGATATCTGTTGTTCCACAGGGTAGTATTCTTGCCCCATTACTTTTCATACTATATATACATGACATGTGGTTTGACCTAGAAAATAAGGCTGTTGCATATGCAAATATTGCTACTCTCTTTTATCAATGCCATCCCCTGAATGTAGGTCTGGGTTTGGGGAATTCCTTAATAGAGATCTAGGTA
>NC_090736.1:123246492-123258992 GCF_036898095.1 Palaemon carinicauda
CCAAAAATTATATCAAACTACAGATCATATTATACTGCATTAATGAAAATTAGTAGAGTACTCATTAGAGCTATTTTACTGGATAAAAATTTTATCCATAACTCTGGAATTCTATTATAACCTTGAAAAACTCTGTGAATAGAGAAAAAAAAAATAGCCTATAAATCAAAATAATAGATATTATTAATATATGGTAAAACAGATTTATTATTGGATGATTGCTAACATCGGCCTATCTCCACTCCGCGTGAACACTGCCTGTACAAAGAGCTTGGGCTGTCACTAGAATAAAAAGAATTTTAAAGTACACATCCCTAAATATTATGATGTTTTCATTAAGGTTAGGAGGAAACGTATTCCGTTACAATTATTTTTATTACTAGCTAAGCTACAACCTCAGTTAAAAAGCAAGATTCTATAAGTCCAAAGTTTCAAGCTCGGAAAAAAAGCTCAGTGAGGAAAGGAAATAAGGAAATAAATAATAGATATAAGAAGTATTGAAAAATTAAAATAAAATATTTCAAAACCATCAACAACCAAAAAAAAAAAAAAAAAAAAAAAAAAAAAAAAACAGATATTTGATATACAATCTATTATAAAGTTAGGTTAAGTAAAAAGTTGAGTCAAACTACTCTGAGGCGGTTTGATTATGTGGAAAGAACGCATGGCAATAAGTCGAGATTAAAGATAGACGCGTAGGGAGAGATGTTGTGAAATACATATTGGTAAAGAATGAACGAAGTGTAAGGTAAGGTTTTGGATGGTTGTGTGTGTGTGTGTGTGTGTGTGTGTGTGTGTACAATGTGCTGCTGATGAGCCCTTTGTTTAGATGTACTGTATGTAGTCATGCATATTGTGAAGTTCTTGCTATATGAGGCTTCATCCTTGATGTGGCAACGACTGTTTATAGAAATGGCTTCATGTAGGAAATAAACAAGACAACAGATGTGCTCTTTTTTAACTACGATATTCCCAGTATTATCAAAATAATTTGTTTTCATTCCAATGTTTTCTCAAGAAACCCCAATTATACAGTAGTTAACAGATTAGTACTCGAAAAGTTCATAATATTTTTAGACTACAAACATGCTAATTTTGCCTTTCTTTAACTGATGTGGTTAATGTAGTAAAATCTGGATAAAGGCGTTTACTTTTAACGGCATTATTACAATTATCGTCACTATTATTATCCTCTTCATTTCCACGTATGTGATCTCACCCATATATAGACACGAAAATAGGCAATTGAATTTACGGAAGTTCAACTATATAAAGAAAAAAAAAACATACGAACAAAACAGCAAATCTAAGAACAGAAAAATAAGAATATATCCCTCCAAAAAATCCACAACGAACAAAAATACCAATTGAAAAATAAGAAAAAATAAAGTCTAAAGGGGTAAGTGGCTTGGCATCTCCTTGAGGTTTAAGGTTCAAAAAATTATTTTGAAAAACATAAGATTTCTTTCCCCCTCGCCGTGTTTATGGTCCCTTCAAGTGAAAAGACAGATTGATTGATTGGTTTTCATTTTCCTGACATCCTGACATCTAAGGTCATTGACCTTAAAACCATGGAAGCAAAGATGTCATTATAAAAGTTTACTGGCTTTCAAAAGACATTCCGAAATAAATCTAAAAATACTGCTAGCATAGTAAGACACATCATGTCCAAGATTGACAGAAAAACCAACAGAGATCATACTTTATTAAAATGTAGTAGATGATTAATTAAATAATAATATAACCAAATCAAAAGAACAATACAGATTACATCTTAAGCGTCCATACAGAGAAAATTGTCAAAATTTAGAAGAGAAGAGTAATGAAGTAAACTCACCCTGATCCAGCAATGTGTGTGAAGCCCTCCAGTTGTGTTCTAATGAGTGTCTCTTATCTCAATTAGATGCGATTCAGAACAAGCAAATGAGAAATAAATAACATTGCATTGGAGATCAAAACATCCACTGATACAAGACTGATCCCAAACAAAGAGTTTCTCAGTTTCAACTGACAGGTCGCTGAACTGACACTCCCGATGGACATCGAGAGTGCCAACACACTATTCAGCTCTGCCATCAGTCTAACCTTAGTTGATATGGCATCGTCTCTTCTTCCCTAACATCTGCCTAGCTGAGATGTTAAGCTGACGCACAAGAGTTAAACACCAAAACCAAAAATAGATGGTGTAAATAATGGTTCAGTGGCAGGTAAACTTCATCCACTAAATTGTACGATATAATGACGTAGTAATAAGACGTGGAGTAGGTGTAAAACCAGATATATATATATATATATATATATATATATATATATATATATATATATATATATATATATATATATATATATATATATATATATATATATATATATTGTGATGGTCCGAGAGAGGGTTGTGAACTCAAAGGCAGGATGCAATCAACTGAGTTATATTGTTATAGAACATTCTCCTTTATATACAAAACCTCAAGGCAACAGGATATAACAAGTTAACAAGACAGACAATGTTACAGAGGAAACAGCAGACATGAATTTTCATGTTCGTTTAGTGCGAGGGAAGAGCGAAGATACAAGCATAATATATGCAAAAGGAATTATGTACAATTGTGTGACACAAGGTTGGTACATGGCTCCCCCCCTGAAAATGACACACTGTACATGTTAAATAGGGCCCCCTGATCTAGAAAGATGAATTGTGGGCGGGTCATCTGGCAGGAGATAAGCAGGTTTTAGACGATCAATGGAGACCCAGTCTTCTTTGCCCCGAATGTTTAGTAGGAATGCTTTCGGACTGCGTCGGATCACAAGGAAAGGGCCCGTGTAAGGGGGCATTAGTGGTGGCTTGCTAGTGTCGTTGCGCAGGAAGACGTGCGTTGCAGAGTGCAAGTCCGTTGGTATGTGATGCTTCGCTGGGGGCTTGTAAGTCTGGCGGCACGGAGTAGATTTTCCCACGACGTGACGTATGCGCTGGAGATCGTCGGAGGAGGTTGTAGAAGGAAAAAATTCGGCAGGGACGACCAACGGGTCGCCATACACCATTTCAGCTGCCGAGACGTCGAGGGCGTCTTTAGGAGTGGTCCTTAGTCCCAGTAGGACCCAGGGAAGCTGAGTAAACCAGTTGCAATCCTTGCAGCGGGACATCAAAGCTGCTTTGAGGGTGCAATGAAAACGTTCAACCATTCCATTGGCAGCGGGGTTTTAGGCCGTTGTCTGATGTAGGGTGATGCCCAGGAGATTCGCTAATGACGTCCATAATTGAGAGGTGAAAGTGGTTCCCCTGTCAGAAGTAATATGCTCAGGGATACCGAATCTTGAAATCCATCCAGAGAGTAAGGCAGATGTACATGAGGCGGACGTTGCAGTTTCCATGGGAATGGCTTCAGGCCAACGAGTGGAGCGGTCGATGACGGTAAACAGGTAACGATGTCCTTGTGATGTGGGTAAGGGGCCTACAACGTCGACGTGAATGTGTGCGAAACGACGCTGAGGTTGAGGAAAGGTGCCGACACCTGAATCCGTGTGTCGATGTACTTTGGAAGTTTGGCAAGAAGTACAGGCCCGGACCCATTCCTTAGCATCCTTAGAAATGCCGTGCCAAATAAACTTTGCCTTCAGCAGCTGTGCAGTAGAAGGGCACGAGGGATATGAAAGGCCGTGAATGAAATCAAACACCTGTCGGCGCATGGGAGCAGGAATCCAAGGTCGCGGTCTACCAGTACTGACGTCACAGAGGAGGGTGGTGTTGGAGTCTTCGAGGGGAAAATCTTCCCAACGGAGGGACGTGCAGGATGTCCTACAAGCTTGATACTCTGGATCCTGTCGTTGGGCTTCAGCCAGGGCATTGTAATCCAATCCCAGTTGAACGGCAGCCAACGTGTTTCTTGACAGGGCATCGGCAACGGGATTCATTTTCCCAGGGACGTATTTATCGTATTGGCTGCCAGACCTTGGCTATGAAGGTGGACAAAGAAGGACAGACAGAAGTTCATTGAAATTTCTTTCGGTCCTTTTGCTTTGACAAACGCGGCCCTTTTTTTCCAGGAAGAATCATATTGTCTTCTAGTTGACTTGGCCTTGTATTCTTCTTAGAATTCTATATTGCCTTTTGAGATCCCAAACCTTTTTCTAACCGCTAGAGCGAGAAAATCATGAAATGAAGGGTTTGGGTTCTCTGCGATAAAACGAAGGCAGTTAATTTCTGAATCTTCGGAAATATACCTAGGGTCAGAGCTAGGACCAGCCTCATCTAGTCTATCAGCCCCACTAGAGGATCCTCGTAGGGGGCTATATAGCGAGGTAGTTTCTTGAAGACACTCATGATGAAGAGGTCGAATTGCAGTTCCGGGACTTGTTCCCATCCGGGAGGGAATATGTCTGTGGCCATGGACCATTCGAACTCTATCGGTTTGTATCGAAATTGAGTATCCACCGTCACATAGGGGATCAGTTGTAAATGAACTGCTGGTAGGTGCCGTCCCTTTAAGAGAGGGATGGGTAACTTCGCCAAGACTGAATGAGTCTTATTATCGCTTCGGTGTCCCAGAACAGTCGTAGGGAGCCTGATCTGTGTGGAGGGGGCTTCCCCACCCATGAAAGGACCAGCAGAGTCTTGGGACTTTCGTGCTCTAATTTCTGTTAGGGAAGCGATTAAAGAGGGACCGATCTCAGTCTTTTTTTTATCTCTTCAAGCGTTTGATGCGTGTTTTCTCCAAGCTCTTAATGCATCTTTCCGGTGTGCCCTTAGCACCAGGTCTGTCACTATAGCAAACTGGGGAAAGTTAGCGTTTTTTCCTGTTGGCGTTTTGGTATTCTGACTGAATACCCGAGTCTCTTCACAGACCTCCCGAGCTCCTTTTATATTTTCAAAGGAGAGGAGAGTTGATGTGACTGAGGGCTTCGATGTTTTTTAAAACATCGAAACCCCTGAGCTGGAGAAAGTCGAGACTTCTAGAAGCCTATCTTGCAACCGTGATGTCCCAGGAACCGGGTCATCTCTTTGAATGCACATTGGCCGGACACTTCGGGTGTTGCCCACTCCAGCCTCTTGATCAGGTATATTAATACCTGAACTATTTCTAGGCTTGAATTTGATGTTACTAAGTTCGTCAATCCTTCGAAGATACTTGAAACTGTGAGTCCGACACGTATCTTCCTTAGGATGAATGTTACTCTCTGTAACATGAATTCTAGATAGGAGGAAGGGGGGGGGGAGCGTGGTTGACTGGAAGGTACTGAAGGACACCTTTCAGGTCTGACAAGACTACGAACACCCTTAAATGGAACAAGGTCCATATGTTCAGAAGGATTAACATTCAGAACTTGCTGTTTTTTATGAACTTGTTGAGTGGCGACAAGTTCAGAATGGCTCATTGATATCTTGAGTCCTTCTCGTGAACACGAAGCAGCCTTCCCTGGAACTCGATGAGCTAAAGTTTTCTTACTCCCTGTATGCTCTATAGCTCTCAGGTATACTCCTCCAGGAGGGTTTTGAACTTTAGGAGAAGGTAAGGAAATGAGGGTAGGGACATTTCTGTTTCCCATCAATCGCTCATCTTGAATAGGCTTTGGACCAAAGAATCGAAGGTCCTGCGATCCTGAGGGAAATTTCCTTCGAGTAGTCAGTAGGCTTAGACTTTTGACCATCTGCCTGTAGCATCGTGGTCACTGGAATAGTGGGATGTTGTTGAGCAGCCCGGATATTTCCAGAATTTCCAATCTTCTTTTTAGGTTGGGGACCTACAACCACAGAAGATTTTCTCTTTGAAGGAATGCCCCATTTTTGGAGAAGACCTATGTTCTCCATGGTGGCGTTCTTAATTACTTCCTTAGTGACCTCGTGTGGGAAGAGGTCTTTACCCCAGATGTTGGAAGATGTTAGCTTCCTTGTTTCGTGTTTTACTGTTGCATCAGCGAACACAAACTCTCTACATGCTCTCCTAGCCTTCATAAAGGCGTAAAGGTCCTTCACCAAGATAGCCGTATGCATTTTGGCTATGACCATGAGCATGTTTGGAGTACTCTCGTAGGTTGAACACAACTCTATGTAGTTTTGTTGAGAAAGGGATGACGCAAGTCTCTCCTTTGACTCCTGTTCATTACACAAGAGCAACTCGGACAATTTAGGGAGACATACCTTGAATTGTCGACTTACGACGTCCATGTCTAATTTTCCTACTGAAAATATCAAATGGACTTCCTTCCAATCCTTTACCTGTCTGGGAAAAGCTGGTGACAAAGGCTTGCACTCATTGAGTGTGGCACATGGCTTACCCGCCTCTACCGCTTTGGCAACAGAAGTAAATGCCTTCACCATAAAGGGGAATGAGAGTGAAGTAGGAGCAAGAAAGGAAGGGTGTCCGTTATTCAGTGAGAATACCTTCGACTCTGAATAACCCGCTTTTCTTAGACTACCTGAAAGGATAGTCTGTGCCTTGTCATGGTCGAGAATCAAGACCTCCTTTGGTTCCGTTCCTTTTCTTGACTTTGGTTCGTACTTCAGTCAAACCCAACAATTAGGGAAAGCATCAAAGCTTGCCCATAATTTTCTCTGAGATGCAGAGATTGCCATTTGAAATCGGCATATGCTCCGCGAACCTCCAGGGATTGGTTATGGAGCATGTTGGTAGGTCTTGATTTATGGGTCTTTTGAGTGACCCCTGGGAAGCGACAAGAGAAACTTTACGAGGATCTATCTTGCGTTTTACCTTCTGCTTTTCGTTTTGTCTACGAAAGCTCTCTATTTGATTCTTCAGTTGGATACATAATTGTACCACATTATACAAATTAGGGGTAGAAGACGAAGATGTCGACATCGATGGCTCTAAAGCAGGCACAGGCAGAGGAAATTCCGACGCAACATTTTCCTCTTCTACCTTGGGGCATTTCTTGCCCTTAATCCCAAAGGTTTTTTGGCAGTCAGGGGATGTAGTTAGCTCCTGAGGCACTTCTGTTTCCTCACTTGCTTCCGGAAATAGTAGCTTATGCATCCCATCATTAGGTAGGTAAGGTCCCGGAGAGATCTTTTGTAAGCCTCTCACCCAGTTGTGTAATTTATATTGAGCGGTATCTCCAGTCTCTGTAGACTTGGGATTTTAAAAACCTTCGGACAATAGAGTAGCTTGGGATGGTAAGCTGTAAAGGGATAGTAGGATATACATACTTTTGTACCCCTGTGAGCAAATGCTGTTGCCTCCCCTCAGTATTAACTATATGGAGATTTCTCTATAGAGTAACTCCAAGTAGAAGGAATCTTACCCCTAGGGGTAGAGAAGTATCAAATCACTGTCCCAAAATAATGTTAATACTGTGGGGTCAGGATGACTGATTCTCGATCAGAATATTGAAGAAAACTATTCATTCAATATATGAACGGTACCAGCAGAATGCTCGTACAAGGGTACCCAGGGTATGTCAGAAATACTACTGTATCATGGTACTGTAGTTTTCTAATTGCAGTAAGTCTATATTGCAATTTACTGGCTACTGTACATCATGTATTGTAGTCTAGTCATTATGCTGCCTTCATAGTAGCATATGACAGTATGGTCCATCTAGCATGAAGCCAGCTGGACTAGGAAAATAAAGACATATATTTGTATATCCCACTCAGCCTATTTGCTGTAGTCTTCCTACTATATTAAAATATAGTTTCCTGATCAGGGAGACTCAAGGAAAAAGGCTCCACCCTTTAAGGGTTAGGAATGTATTACTCCTGCCTTGAAGTGCTTAATATTGTAGGGGTAATCTTAATAATGATTTTTAATCAGGATATTAAAGAAATCATATTCATTCGATATTGGATTGGGCTCAGCAAATGCCTGTGTTGGATATCCAAAATAAATTGGAAATAACTACTAGTATAAACTATATAGTAGTTTTCTATCTGCAGTATATTCTATACTGCAGATATACTGGCTGCCTGTATAAAATATACAGTAGTTTACCCGGCATTAGCTGGCATAGCTAGGTCTTGCCGGAATACCCGGCATGCTAGCTACAGAGAGAGAGAGAGAGAGATAGCTTGGAAAAAGGCTACTCCTTACTGTGAATGTATACAGTAATTAAGGATGTAAAAGTCTAATTTGACTGCCTTTTTCCAGAAAGAAGGTTCTAATAGAAGAGGAGAATGTACCATTCAGGCTTCCATGCAGCTACAGTACTATTGCCAACAAGGTACCGCCGATACACTGCCGGCCGGCAAGTCCAGCAGTACCAGTACAGTCGGCGTGCTGCCAACTGAGTCAGCACTATCTGTGCCGGCCTGGCCGGCAGTACCCTGGCAACAGGACCTGTAGCAGCAGTCCAAGGGAGGACTGAAGAACCTTGGGAACAGAAGGGACTTCCCTCTCACGGCCATCATGATCGCCGGCAGTTGCCGACATATGATGTGGATGGCGGCAATATGCTCTGCCGTCAGCCAAAGACATGACTAGAGAGGGAGTCTGGCTGGCTCCGGCAACCTACCAGCAAAGGTAAGGTTGCAAGATGCCGGCCTAAAGAAAGACAATGGCTCAGCCATTAAAAATGGACAGAGGGGTTGGGAACAGGGTCCTATAATGGGTGTGAAAGGAACTGGCAAAAATTGTCAGTCCTACCACCTGTAAAAGGAACTCTGTTTCGGTATTGGCAGAATCCCAGGGAACAAGAGAGACTCAGTTCTCCATCCCAGAGATTGCCGACACAGTTAAGGGGATGGCGCCACTGCCGCCTCCTCTCAACAAAGAAGAAAGAAAGTTCCAGTGCCACGTATCCTAGGCTAAAGAAAATTACTCTTCAGCCCAGAGAACTGTGGCATAGGACTAGTCTTTTAGTCGCAAGGAGAAGATGGTATTCTACAATAACTTCAAGTGCGGCTAATGAGGGCTAACCTTCCGGCAGGGGAATGATGGTATCCTTCAACCCATTTGCCCTGCCGGCAGGTCGCCGACATAAAACTAAATACTCTGAGATTCTGACTAAATCCCAAAACCTGATGGATACCACAACCAACGGTTAAGGGAAGAGGCAGAACAAACCCTAAGTTAGCCATGTCTGAATAAAATTCAAGTCACGGCTATTAGGGCTGTAGCCTGAGGCTACACTCAGAGGGAAAGAGATTACCCTTAAGTCTCCGAAGAGACGTGTAATATTTCATAACATTCTAGGAGGTATCAGTCTCCACTGAATGAAAACAACACACGAGGGTCACCGGGGAAAGTCTGAACGTATAGTAAAAAATCTAGGTAAGGTTACCTAGGCTATACGAGATCTCGGTTACCTAAATCACCGAAACTCTAACTAAACGATCGACAGAGAAAAGGGGGAAACAAAAATTATGCACATTATCGAAACTTTACAAGAATAATTGCCTAAATAGCTAAATAACTAAAATAATTAAATAAAGCTATAAAAAACTGGAAGTCGTTCTGCTATCTAAATAACACATGCCAAACGAACGACGGCGCCATGGCGCCTCCAGTAACTGGCGTAGCTCATAAACACAATAAAATACTCTAATTTCATTGTGAAACAGGAGCTAAAATATACTCATAGTGAAGACCCGATACTCAACTTTCCAGAGGCGGAAGAAGATGGAGAAAGCATAATAATAAACCTGTAAAACGATCGAAAAGTTAGATCACCAGGAAATATCCCCGAGCGAGATCGCGACAAAAAAAGGAATGTCCGCCGTCGTGGGAATGCCGCTGTTGTATTCCAAATAGTATTACGAGAGCGGGGAGAGCCTTTGGACGGCTCCCTTTTGCCACATCCTCCTCGAAACCAAAACGCTGTTTGGGGTGCAGATTGCTATGGAGGCGTGTCAAGAATGCGTCCGTTGATATTATGCGATATCCTTTGGAGAAATTTTAAGGATATTCGCGCAAGGAGTTAGAATTCTGGATACCTAAAGGTAAAATTCTCTGGGAATATGACTGTAGTACATATATCCATTAGGAAGCTACTTTAAGGAACTTCCATCACGACGACATGGCTTGAGCCCCAATATATATATATATATATATATATATATATATATATATATATATATATATATATATATATATATATATATATGAGAGATTCCTTACAAGTGATTATAAAGTCAGGGAATAAATTATCCGTACAAATATTACTCTCTCTCTCTCTCTCTCTCTCTCTCTCTCTCTCTCTCTCTCTCTCTCTCTCTCTCTCTCTCTCTCTCATATATATAATAGCTTACCTAATATACACTGTTATTTTATTTCTCATATATTTTTTCATAATAGTTTCAGATTATTTTCTTTTTTTATTTCTATGATGAAAATATACTTGTAATAGCCATAACCTTAACCATCGAAAAATTAAAAGTATGATATATAGTTATGTATAGATAAATATGTATAAGTAATTCAGATGACATCGCAACCACTACTCTTATATCATTTAAGGGCAGAATTTTAATTGTGTCATTTTATGTGTCATTATTCTCGTCCTCACTCAGGGTTTACAAGTTACTCTTTGGTGAGAAGGGAGCAGAGGTAAGAAGGCTGTCAATAAAAGAAGCAAAAACAAAATTGTATGTAATAAGCAATATTTATTTTGTTAGGAAAGTAATAGGAAAAAAATTTCGGTTTCACATAGCACTTGATGTTTTTATTATTTTCTTTTGTTACATTTTATGTTATTTCCTTTATTTGGAACCTAGGTTTTGTAGTGTGCTTTTAAGCTGGTTGCATTTAAGGTAATAATTTACTGATAAGAAGATAAAATAATTCTTTTGTAAAGTTTTTTTTTTTATTCTAATTATTATTATCATTGCTTCAGAACTTAAAAAAAAAAATCATATATATGGATAGCCTAGTGGTAACGCATCCACTTAGCATTCGTATAGCAGAAGATCAATCCAAGCCCAGGACCTTGAGTTTAAACTATTATTTGAGGACGTTACTGCTGTAGTTGTGCTCAGGAAAATGAGGGGCCCCGTGCGCGTTGAGCTTCCCCGGCAGTCATACAGGTGACCATCCCTTCTGATGATAAATAATCTTATGCCATACAACTTTAACTTTCGATACATATAAGCTAGGATAGTTCGTCTGAATAATGAAGTCGCTTATTGGACAGGTGGCCTCTTAACCTCAAATATGGCATGCCATGCCCGTCATAATGAACTGAATTTCCTTTGTGACAGTAATTACGATTCTACTTTTTTCTTCGAAGTGTTACATATTATCAATGTGTTCTTAATTACTTGTATTAAGAAACATTGAGGACAATGCCCTTGTTATCATAAGATAGAGCCACTGAGCGATAATGAAACCTGCATTTTACCAATAACGTCGAGGATTCATCTTTTTACCTCATTTGTAATAAAGAGTATACTTTTGTTCACTATTTCTTTCTATTAAGAAGATCGCTAATTAATATTTACTATCTGAACATATTTTGAGGGAAAATCTTATTTTGAGTTAGTACACTTGAGAATTTTTATTTAAAAATTATAAGCATTTTATTAAAAACAATGTATTCTTATTAAATATTAATAATAATAAAAATAATAATAATAATAATAATAATAATAATAATAATAATAATAATAATAATAATAATAATAATAATAATAATAATAATAATAATAATAATAATAATAATAATAAAAATAAAAATAATAATAATCAAATTAGTAATAATAATATATGCGTTTACCGAACTATTATTTGTACTTTATTTTGGTGTTTATTATTTCAGTATGGTATTTCTCGAGTTTGGGTTACAGTTTAACTAACAATATCAATAGAAATTAACCTAATTATATAGTCGTACGTTTGATTAAGTTACCCGCATCAATATGGGTTTCTTCTCACGATATCTCTTCAGAAAAGAAAAGCGTTCCCGTTATATTAGCTTTTAATTGAAGTGCTTTTTTAGGGGAAAAAGAAATCGTGTCACATAATTTTATTTACTTGGTTTCGACTCCGGGATATGATGATATCTTTTATTTCAGGATAGTTAGATGAGGTTTATTTAATAGAGAATTCCTTAATTAATACCATCGGAATATCGAGTTTTTCTCCGATCCATGTGTGATTTTGCTTACGAGGAAAAAACAAAACAGAAAAAGGACGTTACAAAACAACTCAATTTATTATTGTTAAAATTATGTTTTATTTTTCTAAATAAAATTATAGGTTTTACAGGGGGATGTTAAGAGAATGGTGAGATTTCTTTATAATCATTGATAAGAAATCTCCCGTTAATTTTCTTAGATTTTCAGGACTCATGTCCTCATATAGCTATATCGAAGATTCTTTGTTACTTCTTCTTCAGCTAATACCATCGCAGCTTAGATTTTTTTTTTTTTTTTTTTGGGGGGGGGGGGAGTAACTGCTTAGGATCATATTGATATTTACAATAATCTTGGTACCCCAGTCATATTTTGTTATGGAAATAGGTTTAAGGATACATATATTCTATCAAAAAAAAGGGGGGTCTTTTTTTCTCTCATTATTCTTGATTTTACCAAAAAAAAAGGAAACATTTTTTTT
>NC_090736.1:123276492-123298992 GCF_036898095.1 Palaemon carinicauda
AGCCCCACACACTTTCTCCATTGGTAAAGGTTTTTCGGTAAGTGTCAGAGAACTATTGAATTTGTCTGTACATTCCCCCCACCACACCCACTTGTCTTCACTATATAACAATTACTGGGGTTTTATTTTATTCTTGGGTAAAAGTGGACTTAGAATTGATGGCAGTAACTACCATCAAGAAATATTATTATTAAATTTCGAATGGATTGATAGATTACTGTGTTCAGGTTATATAACTTCTTAGCCACTGATCAAGGGTGAAATTACTTTTAGTCCACGTGAGGGAAAATCATATCTCAATATGATTAACAAAACTAATTGCCAGGTTATGTTACTTGAAGTTATGATAAAAGAAAATTGATTCACTCATCGGCGTTAAGTTTTGGAACTACCCAAGACTTGAAAACAAGGCTTTGATTTTGGAGTGTCCTAAAAAAGCTGCTTACTATATCTAAAGAGTGTCTTTTACCCATATCCAGAGGAAAATGACCACTAAACAATTACAGTGCAGTAGTTAACCCCTAAAGAGAATAAAGAAATGTTTGATAATCTCAGTGTTATCAGGTGTATGATGACATAGGAGAATATGTAATGAATAAGCCAGACTATTCGGTGTACACGTAGAGAAAATGAACAGCAACCAGAGAGATGGATCCAATGAGGTACTGCCTGGCCAGTCAAAGAACCCCATAACTCTCTAGTGGTAGTATATCGATATAACATCCAAAATAACATAGTCGCCACTTATATTATAAACAACGAAATACCACTTCCACTCCGGATGGGTGTCCATAAACTTGATATTTTGCCAATATTTTTTTTTCTTTTTTATTATAAACATAAAATTAACATAAGGATTCAGTGTTCGTGCTGCGGTGCGCTAGTGTTTGAAAAAAAAGTATCTTTTATATATGATAATGTAGCCTTCATTACTTTATTAGGAACCCCAGAACATATTAAATTAGGTTTGGAAATTATATATAGAAATATATTAGTAATTCTGTCGAAATGGGTGGAGGGGTACAGTTGTTTTTTAAATATCTTTTTAATAATAAACTCTCTCCATGGAAGTTACGCAAGTTTGAAAACAAGGAATATGGTGTAAATGAAAGTGTTTGAATATAAATAGTCTTCAATAATCTAAAACTATTGTTAAGAAAAGAAACAAACCATGTATGTCTCTCTTTAAGTATCTCTAATAACTCTTCTATGTGAGCGTGAAACATTTGTCAAGAAATGGTAACTGATCATAAGCTTTTATATCCATGGTAACTCTGATATTTGGGTGAATTCAATTAACTTATAACAAAAAAAAAATAGAAAAAAAATAGATAAACGACATGTGATTCTTCTTTAAAGTGAAAATACTACACTACCTGGGCTTTACATTTAGCATATTTGGAACGGATTTACATGAGAAACATCTTTATTTTTGTCCACTATGTAAATACTATAATTTTTTCTGTTTCTTTTGGGCTTGACACATTATATCTTAGCAAAACACACGCGCACACACACAAACACACACGTATCACACACATATAAATATATATATATATATATATATATATATATATATATATATCATTGTAATTCATATCATATTCTCATATGATATTTACCAAGATAATGCTATGCACACTTAATCAAGCCACTATGAATCAGCTTAATGTTATTGAGAGAGCAGCTCTCATAGCTGATAGGCTTAATGAATATCAAGATATTTTAGGTAATTCCGCTTGGGTTACTAGAGATGACATCTCCGTGAAAGATTTTTTACGATTAATGTATTTAACTTGCATGACACTTATGTTGCCTGAAGCTTTAGTGCGGTGTTTTGATAAAAAGTTAACGCCTGCAAGTACGGAATTGGATGTATATAAACAGATAAAAAAACACATGGCTAAGTGTCCAGACCTCGATCCCGTGTTAACTCAAGTTTTTGCAAAGAATGAAACAAAGCCACAACAAGTAAATGTAGTTGATAATAGTTAAGTTGCGGGAATGACGTGTTATAATTGCAAACGTCAAGGTCACTTAATCGCGGACTGCAGAACGAAATTCTGTTCGGTACATAATAGTTCGACTCATTCATATAGTCAGTGTTACTCGCGTAAGACACAACAGAATCCTAGAAATACACAGTTAATTCCACAGTCAGTTCCATATAAGAAGAAACAGCCAAACGTCAATGTAGTTCAGAATCCGAAACAAACAAACACTTCTTCGAATAACGCTGAGCCTGGGTCGTCAAACCAGACCTCGCAAGGTCAGACTAATTTTCAGAATGTGCAGAGCAAAGAAAATACCACATAATTAACTCCAGTGGGAAAGAGAGTGATGTTGGGTCAAGGTCCTTCATGTCAACATCAATAGTATTGAATAATCAATTTAATGTTTTATCAGATCATTGTGAGGCAATAGATTTTCCTATGAAACACACGGCCGAATTAAGTAAAACAGTGCATGCTCCCGTAGATTTGCAACGAATTCATACAATAATACGCCAAAATGAGTTACGACCAACCTTATATGCTGTAAATTTAGAACACAAATCCTTTACGTTATTTTTTGACTCTGGTAGCCCACGTAATATCATGGATTTGAGGACACATCATTTGTTGTTTTCGAACTTTCCGATAGAAAAATCCGGAGTAAGACTCTCTGGTATAGGAAATAATGAATTAAATGTCATAGGCATAACTCATGTTCAATTCAAAGTCGGTAAACGCACGTTTGCCGATACATTTGTTGTTGTACAAAACATTGATATGTATCCAGCTGTAATTATAGGATACCCATCTATGGGAAATCAAAACATTATCTTAGCCCCTGCCAAGCACGGCGTGTATATCAAAGGAAAATTCTATAAGTCTTCTAATACCTTAAAATCAGTTTTGGATAAAAAGGAGACGACAAATGTAACCGTAACGTACGTTGAAGAACCAATAACTTGTCTCACTAATAAAGAAATAATATACGCGACCCAGCAGAATTCTCGTTCACCCGTAATATCATCTTGCACGCAATCTATCGAGCCTAACCTACCTTCGAATTTAATAGTGCAAATAAAGAAAACACTACCGGGATCTGAAATATTAATCCTTTCCGACACTTTGAAAACTAACGGATTGTCTGTCACACAAGCTATTTATACAGTAGGCTCACATCAACAATGTAATATTGAAGTCTGTAATCATTTAAATAACACTTTAGTAATTCACAAAAATCAACATATCTCGGATGTAGAAGTTTATAAACATCGTATTCTTACCATTGCTGAAATCAATCACGCTCAATCAGTTGCAGATGAATCCCTTTTGCAGTCTATTTAAAATAAAATCAATAAAGACATTCAAGACGAAAAAATTAAGCAGAAAATTTTTGGACTTATAATTAAATATCATGATGTTTTTTCCACTACGGATGGATCCTTAGGAAAAACAGATGTGATCGAGCATCAAATAAGGTTAAAGGACAAGCAGAAAATTATCTATGTACCCTCGTACAGACTCCCTATGAAATTCCAGAATGAAATAAATGATGAAGTAGGTAAAATGCTAGAAGAAGGAGTCATTAGGAAATCAAACAGCCCTTATAATTTTCCATTAATAGTTGTACCGAAAAAAGATCGAACATGGCATATCTGCGGAGACTTCCGTCGTCTAAACGAGGAGATGATCCCTGATCGATTCCCAGTGCCATGTACTGACAATATTTTGTCTTTGTTAGGTCAGAATAAATATTTTACCAGTTTGGACTTACTTAAAGGCTTTCACCAGATATCATTAGAAGAAGATAGTATCCCATACACAGCCTTCAGCACAGCCAGGGGACATTATGAATTTTTACGGATGCCTTTTGGTTTACGTTGTGCTCCCATAACATTTACAAGAATGATTAACATAGTGTTTGGAGACTTGTTGGGGGATATATTGCACGCCTATATGGACGATCTTGTAAACATTTCCAACACCTTAGAAGAACATCTACGTAACTTAAAACTAGTACTACAGAGATTAAGACAACATAACTTAAGGGTAAAGATTAGTAAGTGTGAATTTTTCAAAACAGAATTAATATATTTGGGTTTCATGGTGTCAAGCCAAGGTCTTAAAGTAGTCCATGATAAGGTGTCAGCTATACGTAATTTTCCCATACCTACTAATGTCAAGGGAATACAGCAATTTCTGGGTTGTAGTGGATATTACAGGCGTTTTATACGCAACTATTCAATAATAGCTGCTCCTTTAACTGATCTTACGAAGAAGGGCGTAGATTTCATATGGTCTGAGCATCATCAACAGGCGTTTAATATCTTGAAAGATGAACTGTGTAGTTCTCTTATCTTAAAATTTCCTGACTTCGGTAAGGAATTCTTCATTGCAACAGACGCCTCAAAAGCATTTTATTCTCGAAAACTGAGAACTTCCGAAAGTAAGTATGCAGTAATAGACAAGGAAGGGCTAGCTATTGTTAATTCACTAGTGCATTTTAAGTTCAAAATATACGGTTATCCCGTTAAGGTTCTTACTGACCATAAACCACTAACCGAGTTCTTTAAAGGCTTCAACCACAGCCCTAAACGAACTCGGTGGCATTTGATCATTCAAGATTTTGGCGCAAGAATCGGGTATTTACCAGGGAAAGCAAATATCATTGCGGATGCATTATCACGCAACCCCGTGTCATCTTGTACGGAGCCTTTAGCTGAATTAATAGATATATCAACATCCATGCCTATTGTTCAAACAATATCTGAACAAGAAGATTTAGGCTGGAGCGCTGAATTATTACAGACTGAGAAAAGAAAAGATCAGAAAATAGAAAAAATTATAAATGCTTTGAAAGGCAATCATAAGGAAAAGGGATATATAAAGTATAAGCAGCAGAATCATATAATCAAAGATAATATTCTGTGTAAGACCATGACAAGGAAAACCCGCAATACACCACATGTAACTAACGACCAGGTAGTAGTACCAATCTCACTTATTTCCACTGTCCTGAATTGGTTGCATGCAAATCCATTACATGGACACCCGGGGTTCTCATTAATGTCACAGAAAGCCAAATCATTGTTTTATTGGCATACAATGCTTACAGATATAAAAAAACACATAGCTAATTGTCGCACATGTCAGGAAAACAAAGGACATACGGAAACACCTGTCAGCCTAGGGGCTTATCCCTTACACAATCAACCCTTTGAAAGAATACATTTAGATTTGTTAACAGGATTTTACGAGGCAGACAGAGGAAATAAGCACCTCTTAGTAATTGTAGATGCTTTAACTCGATATACAGAACTAATAGCGCTTAAATCTAAAACTGCGATTGAATGCGCTAGGAAGTTTTACGAGTGTTACATTTGTAAACATGGAATTCCACACATGATAATCTCAGACTCGGGTGGTGAATTTAATAATCACTTTCTTACCTCATTGTGTGAATTCCTTAGCATAAAAAAAATAAATACCATGATATATCACCCAGAGTCAAATGGGCTAGTGGAAAGAGCAAATAGGAAGGTTTTAAATATATTAAGAGTAACACTAGGGGGATCAGACCCCAACTGGGATATTGCAATACCTGCGGTACTGAGTACTCTGAATCATTCATATCATATATCAATTAAAATGTCACCACATGAAGCATTGTATGGTACCCCAGTTAGAACGCCTTTCCATGTATTAACGCCTACAACTAATCTATCAAATCCTTTAAAAGAATGTATAAATGCAAGCAAAAGTCGATATGATATCCTTCGAAAGAATTTAGAAGAATCACAAATCATAATGAAAAGGAATCATGATAAAATAGCGAAGCCAACTAAAACATATACCGTGGGTGATAATGTATATATACAGGTAAATGTACGTAAAGGACTCAATTATAAACTAACACCTAAGTTTGAAGGCCCATTTAACATTTTGGAAACATTAATGCCAATATGTTTAGAGTTCAAAATGTATCCCAACCCACGGATGAGAGAATAGTACCATTGGCTCACATAAGAAATTGAAAAAAAAAAGAGAGGGAAAGAAGTGAGGGTAAGATTTTTTATTTGTATGATTAAAAGTTTTCTTCTTAATACAGGAGTAATTACATATATTTTTCTCGTTACAGGTTTCCAAGATGAATTTTTTGTTGTTGGGAGTGATATTGTTCGCTCAGACATTTTTCTCGTGTGGGACGAGCTCTAAAACTAAAAGTATAGATTTTAAATATGGCATTATAGTTGAAAGACAAGAAGACGTTTTTATTACATCAAGCAACGTAGTTGTAGAAGTGCATATGCAAGCAATTTTTCTTCCAGAGAATGATGTCACTAGCTTAAAAAGCACCATTTCAAGGTTTGCTGTCTCATTAGATTAGTTGCATAGAAGACATTTTCATTTGACTACAGGGAGTTCGCTTGGATCGACACAAAAAGTTGCTATCTGATGACTTGCAAAATAAGACTTACGAGACAGAATCTTTGCCTCGTGAGCTTTTGATGTGGACTGTAGGGCACGAACATAAAGAAAGACGAAACCCGTTTATTTTTGCTGCATTAAACATCTTTGGGTCTATTGCAAGTCTAGGTTTAGGAATTTCCAATCGTCTTAAGATTAGTAATCAAAATAAGAAAATTGAGTTCTTGACTCATGAAGATGAATTGATTATGTCAGAACTTAAGAATCAGTTAGCTTCAATCAATCAAATTATGGATTTAGTAAATGAACATTCCAGTAATATCAGTCAGATTATGGAAGTACAGGATTTGTTGGCAACGTTAACGTATTATGATTCAAAAATAGATCACATATATAACAGAATTGCACATTTCATTGAGAAATCCAAAGATCATGTAGAAGCTATCACGTTAGCAACTAAAGGTGTACTGTCGCCCCATTTGTTGCCTATAAAATACTTAAAGTTAGTTCTGGAGAACAGACGGGAAAAACTAGGCTATGTTCCTTTTTTAGACGAACGTAGGTTAGAATTTTATTACAGCCTAATTACAGTAAGCGTTGAAAATAACAAGATTATGATTACAATTCCCTTTGATTCTTCTGATGCCTGGCAATCTTACAGGATATCACCATTTCCGACTTTCATGACGAATTACTCAAATCCAGTAATATCCAGTTTGACAGGACACGTATTGATTTCCCCAGACAAGGAAACATATACGGTTATTAAAGACTTAAATCAATTAACTCACTGTTCAGACGCAATGGATAGAAAAATATGTACAGCTGACTCTTTTGAATTCCATAAAAACTTAATGGATTCATGCGAGTTAAGTATAGTGCTAGACGGTGATCTCTCCTATACAAGTGAAAATTGACTGGATAAGCTTCAGGCCTTTGACAATAATGAGTTCAATTGCAGACTGAACAACGGCTCATGGATACGATACGACAAGTACGGCTTCAATGTATCATGCCCGGACGGATCCACGTCCTATGCAAAAATCTTTGTTGCAGCAGATGGTTGTATTGGGACTTCCCCTAATTCCATGGTGACCGGGATAAAGACCATCATCAGAGAACGAGCCTACTTCGTGAACTTCACGTGGACATCTACAATGCCATCACTGCCTCTCCCATACAACAAACAGGTAGCCAAGCGGTTGATGAAATTGACCGAGATGGACCACCTGTCACTGACTTATAAGGAATTTCTTCACCCCATACTACTAGTAGGAACAGTTGTGACGGTGATGATATTTATCACCGTGAACATCCTTGTTTGGCGTAGGTTACGGAACAGTTTGCAGCTAAAACAGAACGTTTTGCCATGTCCAGACAAAACTCCTTATTTAATTCAGTTTAAAGCCGTTTGAAGTGGCCCCCTCATTCGCTAAAAGGAGTAAAATTGTCTGGGAATAGCGTGTGTACGAAAAGCAGTTAGTACGCTAGTAATATGTAATTGAAGAAACTATAGAACATTTGCATTGTTAAAAATACATTTAAAAAACATTTGAAAAATAAATCATTTTTTTTCTCTCGGCATCTGATAAAATATATAAGCTGGAATGTTAAAAGAAAAGAGAACAAAAAATAAAAATAACAGAATCTATGGGCATCTAATAAAATATATAAGCCCTATATATATATATATATATATATATACACACGAAACCGTGGTACGTGTACGTACCAGGAATTCGTGTTTGTGCACTAAAATTGAATCTTTACCAAGGTAACAAATATTTTTATTAATTACCGTATTGTGTTAATCTATGTTTCTGACAAAGGTAACAATTATTCTTTAACAAGTTACCGAATCATATGTATATCAGTATTTTTTTTGGTACCATATAATCATTTGCTAGCAATGTACCATATATATGATCTGTATTTATCATGCATTTTTTTCTTTGATTTGGTAATATCTTTTCATATGCATTATTGTTATTATTTTTTTATGTGCCTATTTGGACATTCGTCCTCATTTGCTTATGGCTAAAGTTAAACAAAGAATAATACATATATCCAGTCACAATCCTAGTAAACATATTTTAGCGTGTTGTTAAATTTTTAGAAAAAAAAATTGAGATAGCTGGCCGAGCTAATGTAATAGTTAGTTATTACATGTTTAAAACACATGATGTAATATGTCATTGTGGAAGAAGAAGCTAACGTGAGATTTGCTGTAGTCAGATAAAATCATAACAGGATGCATTTTGTATCTCTCACGAATGTAACATTTTTCTGAAACAAACACAAATGCATACCGTGGGAAAGATTGTGTCGTCACCGGATGCAGGTGTCTTCCTAGACGAATGTAAAGTTTACATATTGTGTTTAAATGCTGAGACAACTAAACATACGATATCTGTGATATCGATATTTTAGGCAGTTCTTATCTATACTTCACCTGAATTGGTCATCCGACCAAACCAGCTATACTCCTGTAATGGAGATGTTTAACACTGTTGTTTTTAGAGAATAAACCATTTTAAAGTTACCAAGCTGGACTTTAATTCAAGACTCAACATCTCAAACAACACATACTCAATGTGTGTTAATAATAGTAGCACACTAATATATGTGTTGGAGATCGTCGGAGGAGGTTAAGGAAGGAAAAAATTCGGCAGAGACGACCAATGGGTCACCATACACCATTTTAGCTGCTGAGAAGTGCAGGGCGTCTTTAGGAGTGGCCATTAGTCCCAGGAGGACTTGGGGAAGCTGAGTGAACCAGTTTGAGTCCTTGCAGCGGGAAATCAAAGCTACTATGTGTATATATATATATATATATATATGCATATATATATATATATATATATGTATATTTATATATGTATATATATATATATATATACGTATATATATATATATATATATATGAATTTCAAACCAAACAAAGTATCTATGCAAAACAATGCTTTGCAGGTATGCCACCTTCGTCCCTCCTTTTGCGGTTGACAATTGCTATAAGGTTAAACACATGATGATTATTTTGCAGTTTTTGGTACACTTTAAAGATATATATATTGCCAAAATCCTGCGAGGGAACATTGGTCATCTCGTGAAAGTGCATTCAGTCCTTGAATACCTCTGATTCTGATTCATGGATGTGTACTCACCTCTGCAGAAAGTCAATTGATGAAAGGATGCTGTGACGGGCCGAGAGAAGGTTGTGACTAAAAGACATTATGAAGGCAACTGAATAAGTTTATTATAGAACAATCTCCTTTATATACAAAAGCTCGAAGCAACAATAAATTTCATGTTAAAAAAACAGACACTGTTACAGAAGAGAAAAGCAGACATGTTTATTCTGGTTCTTTTTAGTGCGAGGGAAGAGCGAAGATACAAGCATAATATATACACAAAATGAACTATGTACGATCGTGTGACACGGTTTGTACAATGCTATCGTGAAAT
This sequence comes from Palaemon carinicauda, assembly GCF_036898095.1. Lineage (NCBI taxonomy): Eukaryota > Metazoa > Arthropoda > Malacostraca > Decapoda > Palaemonidae > Palaemon > Palaemon carinicauda. The sequence goes on from NC_090736.1 coordinate 123,286,377, forward strand.
GGGAGATTTGTGTTCAGAGTTTACATGTTAAGTCAGCAAGAAAGAATATTAAGATAAACATCAGTGCAGAGGCATGCGGTGTTAATGTTCTATATTTTAAGACATATAGTGCTAATTACACCTCCACCTAAAACACTTCGATTTCCCTGATTATCAATACTCACTAGAAAGGCTACTGTCTTTACATGGATAATTACTATACCTGTAATTACATTGACATATTTGCCTCTGGCATTCTTCAGGTCCCCAGAGGTAGTTCCAGGCGACTGAAACTCTATAAGTGACATAATTCCCTGAAAAGTGATTTACTTCGAAAAGAAATGCAACTCATTTGTGATCATCCTGAATGTCCTTACTCTCATTAAAGGATAAGAAATATTCAAATCACAGAGTAGGATGATCACAAATATTGACAAGAAGGTACCCATGAGATATTAATATTGCAACGTCCCGAAGCCAACAACAGATTGTTGACTAAAAAGTTTGTGATCTACCTCTTCTGGATACCACAATTCAATCATTTAGGCCTTTTACCGGAAGTACTCCTCAGAGTGAATGTACAGAAGCTTCAAGGATTCCACCTTATTTTTTGCCAATGCCCCCAAAGAATTTAAAAGTGCTTAGGGGCCCTACAGAGATGTTGATATCATCTATAATGATGAAGGTGAAATGCCTTCATCTCCAATGAGAGCACCACAAATAGAGACCTTGATTATCACGCAATGGTATCAGCAACGGTGACGACACCTGAAACAAGATGATGACGTCAATTTGAAGCTAGATTTCTACCTATAAGAAGTCTTCGTCTCATGATTCATGTCATCAGGATTCAGACTAACATAATCTACAAGACACAAACTGTTCCAAGGGCCCAACTGAAGAGATGTCTGACAGGATTTGGAAAGACATCAATTATTTCTCCAGTGTCTACAAGGTGCATCTCTGCATGGAGACATCTTCCGGTATCTATAGTAAGACTAGGAATAAGCTTCACTAATAAAGGAATGCAATATTATATAGAAAAACTCCTTTTTTCTTTGAAAATTACCATTTGGTCTGTCGCAAATAAATAGTAAATTAGATATACCTTAATACATCCTACGGCTATGGGGGCCACCCAGTGGGAGCGAGGGGTTTTGGGTGGGTGAAATTTACTAGCGAATTCATTAATAATGGTAAAACTAACGTTTATTTTCCATACATAATTCTCTGGGACCCATAATAAGTCTAAGAAAAATTCAGCAGGATATGGCATCCTTTTCCACGGAAAAATAAATTTCACTCCTTCGCTTATCTGCTCCAATCCGGACGTTTTTACATATCTTCTTTCACAATAACGACTTCATACTTCCTGCTAACTGTCCATATTCCCACGTTTATTTCTTCTTGGCAGTTGCATTTCGAGTTGGTTGTAGGAGAAGTTGTAGGAGAAGTAGCTCCTACTGTTCTGTAATTTTACCCTCCGGCATAGCTTTATCTTGAGTCATGCAAACAATCGAGACAGGTAGGAAAAGAAACGTTCCATACCAGTGCAAGGTTAGAAACTAAATTGATAAGAGCCTCATTGAATTCATAATCTTTTAACATCTCTCTTTTATATCCTTCAGATGGATACGTAATGGAACAAAATGGCTTTAGCTTTTGCATTTTTGCATATAGGTTTGTGTGTGTATATCTTTGTTGATACAGTCTTAAAAATTTTACCCGTAAACTCTTTATATATATATATATATATATATATATGTATATATATATATATATATATATATATCATGATTATGTTGTAATTCCTTTTATTATTTGCTTATGTTTTTTTTATTCTTCGTGTTTTCAAATAATGGAAAATTTAAGTTTCATGCAAAATTTTAAGGTTATTTTTTATATTCTCATATGGTATATATAAGAAAAATGCAACTATTTCTGATGAAAATCTTTATCCTCAACTTTGTTAGAAAAATACAATAATATACCCTTCGACTTTGATCTTCAATATCTCAGTTTATTGACAAATTATACAAGAAATTTAATTATCTAAGCATTAAAATTTTAATTTTCCTGGTATTATTACGAAAAAAATGGCAACTAGGATAAAACACGTTTGGAGTTTTACACAAGAATTTTACGATTGAATATTTGATATCTCCTACTCATTTGGCTTTGCACTTTCGAATAACTGTAATTATCATGTGTCATATCCCACTAAAAGAACATCATTCGCATAGTACACTTTATCCCCCAAGAATTAAAATATGAACATTCCGATATAAGTTTAGTTTCATAAAGATGTAAATGTATTTTCCGTCTTTGCTCTAGGATCGCTATTTTTTTTTCTTTTTTTTTTAATTACTTTATAAAAGAACTATGTCGCTGATTTATTAAGATTCCTATTACTTATTGCCTCTATAATACGCCAAGTGATACATTTGTCGCAAAAACCGTTTTATGTCTTTTATACTTTTAATTTTAATCATACATAGATAAATGTTTCTAGATGTGCATGTGCTTTTGCAATAATTGTCCTGTTTTCGATGCTTTTTGAAAAGGCATCCTTTGTACTCTTTAATGGTGTATTAAAAATACATTTATAGGAACATTCCGATATAAAAAAAAAAAAGAAATGATACTAATTCTTTTTAATAGAAGCAAACATTATTATCCGTCTCTGCTCTAGAGTAGCTATTTTTTTTCCTGACAATAAATACAAATATTCACTTGTTATATATAATATGTAATCAGATGTCTAGCATTATTTGTAATAAATTAAGGTTCATTACTGAACATATTTATAATAAAATCATTGTTATAGCGCAGTACATCATCTATTTTTACACAATTTCCATATCAAAATATTGGCAAATACATTGGAATTATTTATATACTTTCCATGTTTTCAGTTTTTAAATATTTTTCCAAATTGCAAAGATATTCTGCACTCCTCATAAAAATCAAACATCCCTAGATGTAATTTAATTAACCGTAAGTTCATATCTTTTATAGTTAGAGTAACTAGATGCTGGGAAAAAAAACTCTGCAGTTGTGTAAATAAAAAAAATAAAAAATTTTAATGTGTAAATTTTGCCTATTGATTTTTTCATGCACCTGATACTGGAGTGTTGGAGTGGAGGTGAGGGTAACAAATAATCATCTATCATTCTTTAGTGTATATCAGTACAGTGTTATGATATTCATTCTTCTTTTGTTGGATTAATTTCAGTCACCAAAATGAAACTCAAGGTTCATTACTACGTAAATAAACAATTTCCGGTATGCCCATTTTACACCCATTCCTGGAGACCCAAAATGCCATCCAGCGTGTACTGCAGTATAAATGATCTTACCGGAATCAACACTGCAGTAATTTCGCTGTGTCAAGTAGCTCCCAGCAGAGTGTTTATCATTGCAAAGTCTTTTGCGGGTGGGGGTGGGGGGGGGGGGGATTTTTACGCGCTCTTTATTTATTTATTTATTTCCCCTAATATGAGACAGTGATATTATAAGGATCTAGGATTATGGTTATGCATCAATACTATCACCTTTCAATAGGTAGGAATTTCGAAATAATTAAAATATAATTTTAAGCAGAAGCACACGTATACTCTCTCTTATCTCCTCATACGTCAATTGACGCAAAGGCCACGGACATATTTCACCTATTTTTTCATGTCCAACTCTTCTAGTGCCCTGTGTGGCAACAGAAACACAACCTGGTATTATGTATGCTGCCCCAAAGATTCACAAAAGAGGTAATCTTATGAGACCAATTCTCAGCGCTATTAATACCTGCTCCTATGACCTGTCCAAACATCTAGTAACTAAGCTCGCCCCTCTCACAGTAAACGAATATACCCTGAAAAATACTTATGAATTTGAAGACTTGATAAATTCTGTCGAATATGCAAATAACTATGTTATGTGCAGCTTCGACATCGAAAGTTTGTTCACTAACATTCCTTTAAGAGAAACATTGGAGATAATTCTTGAACAACTTTTCCCTAACCCAGACGACATTTTCGAAGGTTTCAATAAAAAAAACAATTTAAAATACTATTAGAACTAGCTACCACAACAACCACATTCATGTTTAATAACAAGTTGTATGAGCAGGTAGATGGAGTAGCAATGGGATCGCCGTGTGGACCAACCTTGGCAAATATATTTTTATGTTATTGTGAAGGGAAATGGTTGAATGATTGTCCTGTAGAATTTAAGCCTTTTTTATACCGTCAATATGTAGACGATACTTTTTTACTTTTCAAAAATTTAGATCACATAAGCCAGTTTTTAGATTATTTAAATACAAAGCATCGTAACATGAGATTTACGAAGGAAAATGAACAGGATGATACTTTGCCTTTTCTCCATGTCTTGGTCTCTCGGAAACATAATACCTTTTGAGACCTCAGTATTTCGAAAAAAAAAAAAAAAAAAACATTTTTACAGGACTAAGCACTCATTTTTTAAGCTCAGAACCAAAAATCTACAAAATTAATTCGATAAAAACACAGTTATATAGATGTTATCATGTATGTTCAACTTATCTGGCGTTTCATGAGGAAGAAAGTTTTCTAAAATCATTTTTTATTACCAATGGGTTCCCTCTGAACCTCTATCATAATCAAGTCAAGAAGTTTTTAGATAAAATTTACAGTCAAAATTTAACAATTCAAACAGTCAGTAAGAAAAAGTTATATGTCTCCTTTCCGTACTATGGTTATGTTTCGGAGAGACTAAGAACAGAGGTTATGAGTGTTGTGGGGAAATGTTATCCCCACATAGATTTAAAACTAATTTTTACTAACAAGTTCTCATTTGGCTCACTGTTTAAATATAAGGAGAGTCTACCTACTCCCTTGTGTCCCGGTGTTATATACACTTTTCAATGTGCACTCTGTAATGAGTGCTACACTGGAAGCACATCTAGACCGCTTCAGTGTAGCATTTCGGAGCACATGGGGAGATCGGTGCGAACCAATATACCTTTAAATAAGAAACCAATTTCAGCTACTTATGACCACACATTTAAATCTGGTCATGCCATTTCTAAGGGAAATTTCAAAATTACTGACAGACATAGTAGCGTCAGCCAACTGAGAATCTTAGAGTCTTTTTTAATTTTTAAGACAAAACCCAGCTTGAATGAGGGCTTACCTGTTCAATTACCGGTGACCCATTGATCCGTTTTGTCTGTGGGTTGCTGGTCTGGATGGGTGGTCATCATCTCCTGCGGGTGACTAGGTATATTGATTATTGAGTCTTTTTTATAGTTATATAGTTGTGTGTAATAAGTCTTTTTTAAGGTTTTATGTTCCTTGATTGGTGTATTTTAGAGCTAGTTGATCAGTTCATGAAATTGTATCTTCCTAACTATGTACTTAAGACGATTTTATTAATTTTATTAATTTTACATATGATAATTGCAGATAGGCTGAAGATGACATAAGTTATGTCGAAAGCTCCAAAATAAAGAAGATGATAACAGCATTGACTATTTTACTCCTACTTAAATTGCTATATTTATATATATATATATATATATATATATATATAATCAGCCTTGCACTTTCAAGATATATTCATAAAATTAGTCCAATCAAATTTTTTCCAATTCCTCTCCAGCTATAGGAGGAAAAGAATCCAGTTTCACCATTATCGTGTCACCATTCCGTTATCTTCCCATAATCACTCGTGGGTGTCTTCTCTACCATTGGAGGTCGTTTCGCGATCCAGCGCTTCGGGTGTCAATACTTGTTAACGAACTTCGCTGATTTCACCAAAGTTCAGTAAACCTATACATATCCCTCAAAATTTATAGATGAAATAGTCCGTTCATAACATGGAACATTTTTAATTATTTCGGTTAAATTAGGATGAAGACAATATATATATATATATATATATATTTATATACACTATATATATATATATATATATACATATATATATATATATATATATATACACACACACACATATATATATATATATATATATATGTATATATATATATATATATATATATATGAGTTGGTTAACGTGTCTATGTTTAGTCAATCCTTTTCTATCATAATCACCATTATCATCACCTAATAAATCTTTGGTCCTCATAAGAACAGACAGTATATTTACTCTGTGTAAAATGTTGTTTTTTATGTGAACTTTATTCTATTTATATAATTCATTCAAGTCTTTATCGAAGGATATCGTGAAATCTTCATATGAAATGAGGTTGGTATCAATACTACCATTAACATTTCAGTATTAAAATTTTATTTTGATAAACTTTTCTCCAAAACAAACAATATACTTATATGACATAGACTACGTAATGCTGGAAATAAATATCATGTATTCAGTTAGCAAAATGATTATTATTTCACACAAATTAAAATTGAAAAATGCTAAACTACAGTGTCATTTTGGCAAAATTGTAGGAAAACAGGGGATATTATTTCCCATAAAAAGTAAACTTTTTCCCCAGTAATTGTTATGCTTTCAATGAATTTGACCTTTATTTCTATCACACATAAGCAGCTTTACCATTATCCATAAATTACTGGAAGTTTTGAGTGAAGGATATCAAGTAAAAAAAAGTATAATTCACAACCTAAGAGTGAAATTTCTTCAAACATATTATTAATTGTATGAAAAACATTTTGCTCCGTAGGGAAAGTTTTTTTTCCTCTAAGAAAGTATATATTTCTAGATTCGTTCAAAAGGACAAAAAACCTTCCCTGGAGTGTTAATTGACCTCACTCATCGTACTAGTTTACAGGTCACAGAACTAGCTGCGGTGCAAGACCCACGGATCCCTGTTCCCAGGTCACAAACGTAACAGGAGGCAAGCCCCTTGAAGCCTCCTTCTTTTAAAGGTAAATAAAAAGAAATTATTTTACGCTTTATTTTCTTTATATTCATTAACACTGTAATTACAACGTAGTCCTAAAAGTAGAATACAAATAATGGCTTACCATAAATAGGATACATGCAAACCGTAGGATGTTAACAAATAGATGAAAAATAGCTCAGGAGTATAGAGGGTCCCTCTCAGCCACTGGACTAGAATTAAGTTTGAATATAATCCCCATATATATATATATATATATATATATGTATATATATATATATATATATATATGTATATATATATATATATATATATTAATGTACCAGGAGTATGGTAATATAAGGAAAAGAATAAGAGTAACGAATGTTCCTATCAAAAAGAAAAAATGTAATATGAATCCCATGTAATTCATGTGACTAGTTGTGGAATGTATAAAAAGGTAAATCACTGAACATGGGGATTGAACAGCAAAATAATAAGAAATAGGCTTAAGATGACAGAGCCGGTTTTGTTCGTGTTATATATGTACCAACCGTTTGTCACACGATCGTACATAAATTATTTTGTATATATTATGCTTGTATCTGCGCTCTTCCCTCGCACTAAAAGGAACCTGAATAATTATGTCTCCGGTTTTCCTCTGTAACATTGTCTGTCTCTCGAACATGTTATGTCCTGTTGCCTTGAGGTTTTGTTTATAAAGGAGAGTGTTCTTTAATAAAATACTCAGTTGATTTCATCCTGCCTTTGAGTCATAACCTTGCTCTCGGCCGTCACATTGGTGACCCCGGAAGTCGACTCGCTCCCACCGCCTTCCACCCCCGCCTCTCCATCGTTGCTATTATGACGGACTCTACAGAAGTTGGCGCTGCGTCCGCGGCATTGAAACTTTCACCGTTCGCCAGCGGAGAGGCGTTTGCTTGGTTTCAGCGCGCAGAAGTCCAGTTTCGCATCAACGGCGTGACTCTCTCAACCACCAAAGCAGATTGTGTTCTCGTGGTGATACCCGAGGACACCTTCCAAAAAATATCCGACTGGCTTAGTGAACAAGGAGACACCCCAATAGAGTATGACGCCCTCAAAACATACCTTCTGCAGCAGTACTTGCCGTCGCCAGCCGCCAGTATAGCAAAGCTTTTTCAGCTCTCTCAACAACCATTGGGGGACCAAAAGGCTTCGTTTGCCCTCAGGGAAATAACCAGTATCGCTCGCCTTCAACCTGCCGCAGACGGCTCTCCTCGTGAGGTGAACCTACTTCGTGCCCTTTGGATATGCCGTTTACCCAGACCTATACGTGCTGCCATACCCGATGTCGATAGTTTACCCATAAAGGACCTGATGACCAAAGCCGACGCCCTTATGGACAGCCACTTCAAGACCTCCTTCAATGCCTCCACCCCTGACGAAGAGGATGCCTATTCAATGTCGACTGAAGCTGTCATGAATGCCGTAGGACATACACGCCTACCCCGTGACGTGCCGAAGCGGTGACAAAGCCACCCACCACCCACCAATTCGTCGCGCCCCAACAAACGACTTCTACAGCCACTTACTACCACCCATCAGCCACAGTTTTGCTACTACCACTTCAGATTCGGGGCAACCGCGAAGAAATGTGCCGAGGATTGTCAGTGGCCAAAAAACATGTAAGTAGGCCATCGCTCGTGGCGTTGGCCTCCCGTGTTTCTAATCTTTTCTTTTTACATAATGCAGGAACGGGCGTGCGATTTTTGGTAGACACGGGTGCTTGTCATTCTCTTTTGCCAAGGAAACTCTTCAAGACACGAAGAAGTCTGTCTACATCTGCCGACGTCCGCTTGGTAGCTGCCAACGGATCTGCGATACCCACCTACGGTTACGAGAACCTCACATTATCGTTCGGAAACGGTAAATTCAATTGGAAGTTTCTCGTTGCTGACGTCACAATGCCAATCCTCGGTGCGGATTTCCTCTCTCATTTCCTCCTTCTGGTCGATGCCGCCCACTGACGATTGGTCAACGCAGACTCGTACTTGTCGACACCTCTTTAACCCGCCCCCTCTAACCTCGCTCTCCACATCGGCGCACCCACAGATGACTACGCACACCTCACATCGTACCCGGAAGTTTTCTGTCCAGAACTTCGCCAAACGCCCACGGCTCCTACCAAGCACGGTATTTATCACCATATAAAGACGATGGGACCCCCAGTCTTCGCAAAATTCAGACATCTGGCACCGGACAATTGGCAGCCGCCAACAAGACGTTCGCCGAAATAGAGGAAATGGGCCTTTACCAAAAGACCTCCAGCCCATGGTCGTCACCCTTACACCTCGTTCTGAAGAAAGACGGCTCCCTCATTCCGTGCGGGGATTACAGGCGCCTGAACATGCAAACAGAACCGGATCACTACCCCCTCCCAAACATTGCCGACGTGACCTCCTACCTGCACAAGCCAAGGTTTTCTCTACGCTCGATTTCCTGAAGGGGTATTATCAGGTGCCTATGAACCCAGAAGACATCCCCAAGACTGCCATCACCACTCCGTTTGGTACATACACCTTCAATTACTCCTGTTTTGGCCTTCGTAATGCTGGGGTCACGTTTCAACATCTCATGGATGGCATCTTAAGGGACCTCCCTTTCTGTGTATGTTATGTGGACGAAATACTTGTGTTCTCCTCCTCAAAAGAGGAACACCTCCGTCCCCTGCGCACCGTGCTCAACCGCCTGCAACAAAACGGCCTTGTAGTCCTGTACGACAAGTGTACCAATGGCGCCAACGAAGTGTCATTCTTAGGGCACCGCATCACTCCTGAAGGAGTCCATCCCCTCCCTGAGAAGGAAGCAGCCGTTCAGAACTTCCCCGCGCCCTCGACCGTCAAAGCTCTGCAGGAGTTCTAGGGCATGATCAACTATTATCACCGTTTTCAGCCAGCCATTGCTGCCACTCTTGCTACCCTCTACCCCTCCCTCAAGAGCAAGCCAAAGGACCTGAAGTGGGGTCCCCTTCAAGAAGCAGCCTTCTGCAATGCAAAGAAGGCCCTATCAACTGCTGCGACTCTCACTTTTCCTATCCCACATGCCCGTCTCCTTCTCTCCACAGATACCAGCGACGTCGCTATTGGTGCAGTACTCGAGCAGGTGGTCAACGGCTCGCCTCGCCCATTGGCCTTCTTCAGCAGGAAACTGTCCAAGGCAGAATCGGGCTATTCTACCTTGGATTGAGAATTGCTGGTGGTGCATTTGGCTGTCCGTCACTTTCGTCATTTCTTAGAAGGTACGCCCTTTGTCATTCGCACAGACCACATGCCTCTGGTGCACGCCTTTACTCGACAGTCTGATGACTGGTCCGCCCGGCAACGCCGACATCTCTCCGCCGTGGCTGAATACAATTGCACCCTTCAATACGTCCCTGGGAAAATGAATCCCGTTGCCGATGCCCTGTCAAGAAACACGTTTGCTGCCGTTCAACTGGGATTGGATTACAACGCCCTGGCTGAAGCCCAATGACAGGATCCAGAATATCAAGCATGTAGGACATCCTGCACGTTCCTCCGTTGGGAAGACTTCCCCCTCAACGACTCCAACACCACCCTCCTCTGTGACGTCAGTACTGGTAGACCACGACCTTGGATTCCTGCTCCCATGCGCCGACAGGTGTTTGATTTCATTCACGGCCTTTCATATTCCTCGTGCCGTTCTACTGCACAGCTGCTGAAGGCAAAGTTCATTTGACACGGCATTTCTAAGGATGCTAAGGATTGGGTCCGCTCCTGTACTTCTTGCCAAACTTCCAAAGTACATCGACACGCGGATTCAGGAGTGGGCACTTTCCTCAACCTCAGCGTCGTTTCGCACACATTCACATTGACGTTGTAGGCCCCCTACTCACATCACAAGGACATCGTTACCGGTTTACCATCATCGACCGCTCCACTCGTTAGCCTGAAGCCGTTCCCAAGGAAACTGCAATGTCCGCCTCATGTAAATCTGCCTTACTCTGTGGATGGATTGCAAGATTTGGTATCCCTGAGCATATTACTTCTGACAAGGGAACCACCTTCACCTCTCAATTGTGACCATCATTAGCGAATCTCTTGGGCATCACCCTACATCAGACAACGGCCTATAACCCCGCTGCCAATGGAATGGTTGATCGTTTTCATCGCACCCTCAAAGCAGCTTTGATGTCCCGCTGCAAGGATTCAAACTGGTTTACTCAGCTCCCCTGGGTCCTCCCGGGACGAAGGACCACTCCTAAAGACGCCCTTGATGTCTCAGCAGCTGAAATGGTGTATGCCGACCCTTTGGTCGTCCCTGCCAATTTTTTTCCTTCTACAACCTCCTCCGATGATCTCCAGCGCATACGTCACGTCGTGGGAAAATTTACTCCGTGCTGCCAGACTTACAAGCCCCCAGCGAAGCATCACATACCAACAGACTTGCACTCTGCAACGCACGTCTTCCTGCTCAACGACACTAGCAAGCCACCACTAATGCCCCCTTACACGGGCCCTTTCCTTGTGATCCGCCGCAGTCCGAAAGCATTCCTACTAAACATTCGTGGCAAAGAAGACTGGGTCTCCATTGATTGTCTAAAACCTGCTTATCTACTGCCAGATGACCCGCCTATGGTATGCCTCTCTAGATCAGGGCGCCCTATTTAACCTATACAGTATGTCATTTTTAGGGGGGAAGCCATGTACCAACCGTGTTTCACACGATCGTACATAAATTATTTTGTATATATTATGCTTTTCTCTGCACTCTTCCCTCGCACTAAAAAGAACCTGAATAATCATGTCTCCGGTTTTCCTCTGTAACATTGTCTGTCTCTCGAGCATGTTATGTCCTGTTGCCTTGAGGTTTTGTATATAAAGGAGAGTGTTCTTTAATAAAGTACTCAGTTGATTACATCTTGCCTTTGAGTCATAACCTTGCTCTCGGCCGTCACATATGTGAGATTAATGCAATTGATTACGCACTTTCAGTTATATAAATACTATTCTAATAATATCTGGAAAAGAAATATTGTACGGTAAGCACTTCATACATGTTGGTACACTGTAACTGTTATTTTTTTTAATTTATTTATTTATTTTTTTTCATACCTCAAATTTTATTTGGTTTTAACTTTTGTGATGTTCTTGGTCGCAACTGCTGGTATTCTACCTCTATGTCTATTTGATAAAGTTTAGTTGCATTCAACTAAATTCCCAGTTATTACCTAGCGGCCACTTGGTCATTATCATGAAATTCACTTTGAAAAACATAGTAATTATAATAACCTATAAACAATATAAGTTTACGGGTATTTAAAGAGATGTTTCTTAACAAATTTGCATCATAGAACTAAACTATAGACATTTAATATCTTCACATGTCTAGATTTTAGTTACACTAAATGGTTAGTATTCAAATAAGGTCTTTAAGAGAATCCAGACATTAATGTATCAAAAATTTATATGGCTTATTTGAATATGAAAAACACGTCTAAATGTGCAATATCTATCATTAATCGAATGCCGAGTAACATACTACCAATTAGCTACGATGGTGAAGATGGGTTGATTTCTATTCTAAGTACAAAACACCTGAATTCGACAGGTATAAATACAAAAGAATTGTCATTGACTTTTATCTTTCTTCGTGGCCAAGTGGTTAAGTCACTGTCTATACAAGCTTGCCGACCAGGGTTCGATTCCCGGCCAGTCACAAGCTCTTGTCTTTGTGTGATTTCGCCTGGGGCTCTGATCCCGAGGTCTTTAAGAGAATCCAGACATTTATGTA
>NC_090736.1:123321492-123341492 GCF_036898095.1 Palaemon carinicauda
GCCTTTGCTGAAGAGATCAAGGAATTCATTAACTAGAATCAGTGGACTCAATTACTTGACGAGCCGGGATGATTCCAAATAGGTTCATAGCAGTCTTTGAAACATAAATTCTGATCAATTATATCTTAAGATTACTTGTAATACCTTACCATATACCAGATTTTATTTAATTTTTCTCATATATAGACTCTAACTTATCAAAAATAAACTCTCAGTGCAATGTAGTTAATCTTAGCAATCCATGTTTGCCAACGGTTATACGAGTATAAGCGGATTAGCATTGTGTTGAAATAGCAAGAACTTTGGGCTTTAAGGAAATGGCCCCATAAATCACGAGGAGGTCACTGGCTGCAGGGTGACGGATTGGCTTTTTAGGTGATATACAAGATGTCTCTTCGGCTTCTACTCTCGATGCCTGTCGGATGATATTACTGAAATCAGAATGAACATGCCAGGATCACTGGCCTTAGTTAGATAGGCACTGTACATTACGAGGAACTGGCTATCCTTTGGTGAATTTAGTAAATGAATACTTTGTGGATTTAGTAAGTCTATGGAAAGATAAAATGCCAGAATGAACCTCAATCCCGGGCGTAGCGGGGTGCTAAGAACTTCCTGAATAATAAATGGTAGAGAAAGATTTTAAATTGGTTATTGGGATGTTAAAACCACGAATCAGATTACGAAGATACAGCAAGAGGAGAGTGATTTTATGAATAATAGTTTGAATATCTTATCCGCAAGTAAAACACGTGGTATGGAGATTGGTAAAGATATCTTAAACAAAGGCAATATATACATTATATATATATATATATATATATATATATATATTATATATATATATATATATATATATGCATATATATATATATATATATATATATATATATATATATGCATATATATATATATATATATATATATATATATATATATCAGGAAGAACAGATGAAGTGGGAATAGGAGGGTTGGTTTCGATAATGACAGTAAGGGCAGAAAACTTATTAACGCAATTGAGAGCTGTAGCTAGTAGATTCTTACAAGCAAAGTTTAAATCAAAAGAGCGTAATATGAGAACTATATTTTGCTATCTACCAACCAATGGTTGCCCGAAGAAAAAAATGAATAGATCCCAGAGAGATATGTGAAAATAGTCACTGGTAACTTCAATGGTAAGGTTGGAAGGAGTAATTAAGGGATAGAGAATGTGATGGGTGTTGAGGGTTTTGGCGAAGTAGCAAATGCAAATGGATCACATTTTATACATTTTCATTCAACAAATAATCTTGTTATTGGAGGTACTCTTTTCCAGCACAAAGACTTCATTAAGTATACATGGACTTCACCACATGGTAATTACAAAAGTTAAATTGATTCCATATCTATTAATAAATAAAGAATGAGGACTCTGATAAATGTAGAAAGCTATAGAGGTGCAGATATTGGTAGGAATCATCAGGCCCTCTTTGCCATACTGAAATTAGACCCGAAAACACCAACAGAAATGTAGATAAAATACCTAGGTTTAATGCGACTAAGCTTCTAGAATGTGAGCACAGAGAAGTATCAACAATTAAATGTAGGAGTCAATTGTCAGTCTTCGAGATTCGAAGAGCAGACAATTATTGGAAAAAATAGAGTAAAAATATAAACATATATCAGTCAGTTGGTAGTGATGTTTTGGGACTTTCATTTACAATGAAAAAACCATTGATATCAAATGATACATGGTGTACCATACAAAGGAGAAAAAGACAGAAATTGAAAGTTTTCGAGGAAGTAATGGAAATTACAAGGTAGAAAGTCTAACTATTCCAGTATTGATAATGTGGTCATATAAAATCCAGGAAAGACTGAAGAGAGTATTTAGGCAGGAAAGCAGATGAGTCTGACAAAGCTATGAATTTAGGGAGTGGGTATGGTGCAAGAATTATTCATAACATTATCAATGTAATCTCTACTGGGACAAAAAAAGAGCTACACTCCCATAAAAAAGAGAGATGGGTCAGTTATAACAACAGAAGATGAAGGAAGGCAACATTGGATGGAACACTTTAATGAGGTCACAAATAGTAAATATGAAGGGAGTTATTTAATTGATAAACCTGAAGCTGAGGAAGTCTTTGATGTGTTCATAAATGAATTCAGTCTTTCTAAAGTTGGAACTACAATTAAAAAACTCATGACTTGGAAAGAACCTGATAAGAGAGAGAAATTACTGAGATGATTTTGGTCGAAAATTAAATGACTCACACAATACTTACATTATTTTATGGAATGTTGTAAGAGGAGTCAAATTCCGAGGAATGTGAGCTAGGAGTGTTGGTGAAAATGGTAAAAAAAATGAGATCTGATTAATTTCTGTAATTACAGAGGTATCACGCTTACATCAGCTATCACAAAAATTTATAGTGTGCGCATTGTAAATAGACTAGAGAGAAAGATATCATTTAGATATTTAGGAACTATGATCACTAATACAGGGTCTTTACAATTGGAGTTTAAAAAAAAAAAAAAAAAAAAAAAAAAAAAAAAAAAAAAAAAAAAACAATCATAAACAGATAGGTTAAGTAATATTTGGAAATTACATCGCATGAAATTACACAGCAAATTTAGGTTCTATATCAGTTTCGTGATATTGGTGTTACTGTAAGGACCCGAGTCGTGGTATGACAATGAAAAATTATCTAAAAAGAGGATGTAGATTTGAAAACAAAAGCCTCATAAGACTATTAGGAGTTAAATGTTGGGACAGGAATAAAAAAAGAAACTATAAGAGAGATTACTAAAGTGACATATGTGGATGAGATCATGGTGAGCGGTAGATGGAGATGGTCTGGGCATGCTCTTCGCACTTCCCAAGAGATATTAGTTCATCACACTTTCGATGTTTTACAAGGCACTAGAAGTGTTGGAAAACCCAGGCCTAAAAGACTTTGGATCATGACGTGTGATGTACATGAAGAATGGAGAAGTGATGGTTTAAATGCTCAAGATAGAGACAACTGGTGAAATCTAACAGAGGCCCTCTATGATAGGAGCAGTAGGAGGAAATGATGGTAAAACGATACCATGAGTTCTATAAAATTCATATATGCTATCTAATTATTAGATTATCCAAATAGTGATGCTCCGAATCAAGACTTCCCAAACATTTCAAGAAAAAAACTCTTGATATGGCTGCAAAGACGTATCTTTTCTCTCTAACAAGGTAATTCAGTCAACTGCCATTGGTTTTTAAATTGGTTGGCTATAGCGAGGTTTTTGTATGAGGTTGTGTGTGTGCGTGCGTGTGTGGCAGTGGGAGGGGAAGAGTGGAGTTATATTGATAACTCCATCCAGTTTTCCTGACTTTAGGACGGCTGCTCACACCCAATCTCAACTGTGTCTTTTGATTTCAGTAAGCTCAGAGCAAACCAATAAAATAACTAATTCTGGCGGTTATTTTGTTTTTGTTTTTTCTACAAAAGATTATTGTAGTCTGCAAATTTTTCCTTAAACATAAAGAACTTATTATTATAACCCCAGTCTACAAATACTGGTGGTTTAGGATTTGGAGTTTAGGGTTGCATTCAGTTGCTTTTTGACTTTCCTCACAATAAGTGCGGTTTCAAGTAGCAGGTTCTTCTGCACCATTTCTGGGGCTATAAATACTCCTACCCTCTTAAGATTCCTTCAAAGTTACTAAAATGTGGTCCCTAGTGCTCTTATGATTAGCAGCACCAATGCTAAATGCATTTTCCATAGGCTTCTCTATTCATTTCACGACATGAGTGATACTTTTTTCGTTGTCCTGAGGACCAAATTGATGTCTGGTCGATATGCTTATAGAAGCCTGCACAACTTTCTACTGTATTCACATAGTAACATACTCGTAGCCTTGTTATTTTCTACAGCAGTATTATAAAGATGTTCGTACCAATTATTGCTTCATTGTATTTCATATTTTCTACAGAGACTCAATGGAGAGCTTAGCTACTGTATCATGTTGTTTCTTATGCTAATGCTGAGCAAGTGCTGAACGTTTACTGGCCATGTAGTTAACGTTTAATTCTTTTGCCATACATTTTCTGCACTTTGACAACATTATTTCCATTTATAGCTTGTTGCATATACCTTGTTCATAACGCTGGATCTTGTGATGCCATTATCATCCCTTCACTTTCTTTCTTAAGTTCTCGTCTCTGTAGCCAGTGCAATGTTTCCTTACTGGTCAATTATTCAGTTTGTCTCATGAATTGTCCAAGCAATGGCTTTCTTTTCCATTATTCAACTATTTTTCCTCCAGTTCTCCCCTCATACACTTCTGTGTCTTCATATTCCTTTATCTAGTTTTCTTACCTTACTCTCATCAACTATGCATCATCAGTGGTCTTAAAGTACTGTCCCAGTGTTCTAATCTCGATGATGACACAATCTTCAATACTGACAACTCGTTCATTTTGTGGTATATATAGCGTGTCAATATTTGTTCATTGGTGTAATGTTCGCTACATGTTCATTAACTTTTGAGTTTTCTATACATGTTGCAGAGCTCCGACTTCTTCCTCGCCACTATCTCAGCACTGTAACTGAAAAATGGCACTACCCAGTTATTTATAGCCTTTGCCATATTTCCAGATTTAATCTTTGGCTTCGTTGTAGCTGTCATCTTTGTATGTATTCACTTCTGATGTTTCTATTCATATCCTGGTGTCTTATTGTTTCTCCTGTTATTACCCCCAAGTTTTGTAGCATACTGCATCTATGTCTTTGATGACATTTCTTTCTAGCACGTTTTTCTTGTACTGCATGTGTCTCACACACGTTTGTGCACTGTAATGGTATTTTCTTTTATTATATATCTTGCTCTCTCCCTTAATGATTACATATGCAGTATAAGGTTGCCTTTATATGCAAGAGGATATTTGAGTTTTTTTTTAAATCCTCGCATGGAACGACCTGTATATAAACTTATTATCTGTTGAAATAAAGTTATATGCATTCACCTTGCCTCTTCATTATAACCTAACGGCCCACCTGCACAATTGGTGACCGCCTGAGGACCAGCTCTCTGCCCCATTCTCCCTAGCTGCTGTATCTTACTGTTTGAGGATGCCACCCTTTGCCTTTCTGTTCTACCAAACTCACTTTCCAAGACATCACATGGTCATTTTAAGCCGGCTGATGTTTGCTTGGAGTCTGCTAAGGGTACTGTGATCCCTACCCACAGGTACAAGACATTGAAAGTATCGATTGGGAGAGGCTAAAACCAATAGAAATTCCTTGTTGCCGACATATCATTGGAGTTGTTTGGTGCGAATCTCCTCACACGATTCCACCTCATTGTTGATGTGTGGCATTGACTATAAGCCAACGCAGACCCATTCTTACCGACACCTCTTCAACCCGACCCTTCCGACCTCACAATCCCCATCAGCACACCAAGGATGCCTACGCTCACATCCTCACCTCGTACTCGGAAGTATCCATCCAGAACTACATCAAACGTTCACAATTCCCTCAAAATATGATATTAATCACCATATCAAGATGACATGTTCCTAAAATTTGCCAGATTCCAGTGTCTATTGGTGGATTATCTGGTAGTCGATAAACAAACATTTGCTTAAATGGAAAAAAAAATGAGCCTTTGCTAAAAGAACTAAAGCCCATGGCCATTGCCCTCACACATAATTCTGAAGAAATATAGTTTCATCTGCCCTTGTTGGAATAACCTGCACCAGATTTGGCCCATTACTCCCTCCCAAGCATTGACGATGTTACCTCCAACTTTCCCAAAACCGAGGTTATCTCCACTCTCAACCTCTTGAAGGGTTTATTTGGAGGTGCCCCTGAACCAAGAAGACATCCACAAGGCTACTGTCACCACTCCTTCTGGTATATACTCCATGAATTACTCCTTTTTTGGCCTATGTAATGTTGGGGCTATTTTTCAATGCCTTATTGATAGCATGTTATGGGACAACCCCTCCTTTGTATGTTGAGTTGACAACATACTTTTATTCTTTGTCTCCAGATCTGAACACCAATATAAACTACACAATATTCTGGACTGCCATTACTAGAACAGCGTAGTATTCTGGTACGAGAAGGGTACCTTTGGAGGCAATAATATACAGTTTTTCAGGCTCTGAGTCCATCCTGAATAAGTCCAAACCTGTGAGAAGGTAGCGGCAGGTTACAACCTCCACACACCCTTAACCATGAGAGCACTGCAAATGTTTTTCCGTATAATTATTTATTATCACAGGTTCCTGCCCATCACTGTCTTGCCATCACTCCTGCCCTCTCTACTTCTCCATAATAGGCAAGCCAAAAGACCTGGAATGGATACCCTTCAAGTTGCAGCTTTCTGCAATGCAAAGAATATCCTATCATCTGCTTCAATGCTCACTTTTACTGTGTCACACGCACCTCTCCTCTCTACCGATGCCAGTGATGTCCCTATTGGTGCAGTATTGGAGAAAATGGTCAACGGTTTACCTGGCCCATTGGCTTTTTTCAATAGAGAACTAGAGAACTGTCCAAGGCAGAATCAATCTACTGTACCTTGAACTGGAATTTGCTGGCAGGGCATCAGGCTGTCCATCACTTTTGCCACTTCATAGAATGTACAGTCTTCATCATTCGCACGGACCTCTTGCCTTTGGTGCACACCTTTACTGAACATTCTGGTACCTGGTCGACCTGTTAGTGCCGGCATCTCAATGCCATAGCTGAAAAAAAAAAATTGCTGTTTTCAACACATTCTTGGGAAAATGAATCCCATTTTTGATCCCCAGTCATGAAGCACATTGCCGCCATTCAAAGGGGATTGAATTGAAATTCCTTGGCCGATGCCCCCCCCCCCCCCCCCCCAAGAAAAAAAGATCAAGATTACCAAGCATGTAGGACCATTTGCACATCCCTCTGTTGGGAAGAAGTTGCCCTTGATGCCTCCATTGTCATCCTACTTCGTGACATCAATACTGGAAGACCATGACCAAGGATACTTGCTCCCAAGTACTGATAGGTGCTTGATTTTATTCATGGCATTTCAAATCCATCACGTTAGTCTACTGAACAGATACTGAAGGAGACATTCATTTTGCATAGCAGTACTATGAATGTTAAGTATTGGATCCTCGTCTGTACTTTTTGCCAAATTAAAAAAATACATTGACACATGTATTCGGGAGTGGGCACTTTTCCTCAACCACAGTGTCATTTTCTCCACGTTCACGTTGATGTAGTAGGTCCCTACCCCTACCAAAAGGATATTGTTACCTTTTTGCCATCACTGACCGCTCCACTTGTCGGCCAGAAGCCATTCCCATGGAAACAATAAAGTCTGCTTTATGTATATCTACATTAATCCTAGGGTGGGTAGCAAGATTGGTATCCCAGAGCAAATCACTTTTGACAGGGATACCACTTTCCCCTCTCACTTTTGGACATCATTTGTGAATCTTATTGGCATCACCATACATTACACAACTACCTTCATGCCTGCTGCCAACGGTTTGGTATAACTTTTTCATTGTACTGTCAAAAGCACCTTTGATGTCCTGTTGCAGTGACTCAAACTGCTTTATCCAGCTCTCATGGATCCTCCTGGGATACAGGACTACTTATAAAGATGGACTGGATATTTCGGCAAGTGAAATGGTGATTGGCAACCCGTTTATCATCCCTGCCAATTCTATTTTAATGTGTAACCTCTTACGACAAACTCGAACTACTATGTCACGTTGTTTGAAAATTTACTCCATGCTACCACACTTACAAGCCCCCAGATAAGCAATAAATACCGACAGATTTGCACACTGTAACATACGTTTTTCTTCTCAATGACACTCGCAAGCCACCGCTAATGCCACCTTACACCAGCCCTTTCCTCATGGTCCGTTGCGATCCAAAGGGTTTCTTAATTATCATTCATGAAAAAGTAGACTGGGTCTCAAGTGATCGCCTAAAATCTATTCCTCTCTTGCAAAATGTCTCACGTATAATGCACCTTTTAAAGAGCAGGGCACCTTATTTCACATATATGTCTTTTTAAGGGGGGAGCCATATACTGCCTTTGTTTCGCACATGTTCATACATTGTAACAGAATTTTTTCTTTATATCTTACTTTCCTCCCACCACTGATAACAGACCCTGTCTAATTTTGTCTTTACATTCAATGTGTTTGAATTTTCATGACATTCATGCTTCAAACTTTTTTTATATAATATTATCATCTTTTGAAAAAAAAGTAAGTTGCATTCATCTCGCCTCCCAGTTATAACCAAACAGTCCACTATCACAATCCCTTCAGTGTTTGTTACTTTTCTTCTGTCAATTTCACCTAGGGCTTACTTTTTTTATTCCAAATTACATTTTTATGTCTTCTAATACAATTCTTACTGTCTAGATTAGCTTGTCTATTTCCTTAGTATTTTTCTTGAACAGCTTGAAGTCATCGATAAACATCAAGTGGTTTATTCTGTTGCCTACTTTCTACAGTTAGTACCCAACTATAGTCTTTTCCTGTATTATTCTCAGGGGGATCATAGCCAGTACGAGCATTAGTGGGGAGAATCTTCTCTTGATGTAAACCTCTACAGGCCATTTTAATCATCATATAAGCTTAGTTTCTCAGTTTTGCATTGTATTCTTAAGGGAGTTAATAGTGTCATACTCTTTACCAAGTATCTTTGAGCATTCTACCAGCAAATATTGTAGCAAAATGTCGAAGTCTTTTATTTGTAGCCTGTCCATGCCAACCTCACACTACTTTTCTCTCTCTTGCTATTTTTCATTGCCATCGTGTCTATTTGTAACTGGTCTTTTCTGCCTCTGATTTTTTTCTGCATCCTTTCTGCTGGCTGGAAATGGTGTTTGTTCCTACCAGGCAGTTGTAGAGCCTTTCAATAATGACGCCTGTTAGAAATTTCCACATAATTGGTAGGGAGGTAATTGGTCTGTTGTTACTTGTTATGATGCCTTAGTGTTTGTCTTTTTGATTAAGCATATTCTTCCTATGGTCATCCATTCAGGTGCTGGATGGGTTCGAATACATTTCAGTTGTTTTGCCATTTTGTATGTGAAGCTATATGGTTTTGAGCAAGTAACTACGATCTTCATTGGACAGTGAATGGGGCTTTCTTAGTAAATATTTCAAGAGTGGTGCGAATGGCCTCCACAGGGATGTTCAGGGTAGGTGTGGTCTCCATAAACTCATCAACTGGTTCTCCTCTTGGATTTTTTTTCACCAACTTCTACTTAGGAGCTATATGCATTTTCATACATACATCGGCCAGATGTGGACATGAGGTGAATAGAGGATATTTTTGTCATGATTCCCTCGTCCCAGGAAATTGAGACTCTCCGTAGGATGTTCGAATGATGTAATTCCCTTAAGTTTACCATGGAACACAAAAACAAGGGACAGCTGCCCTTCCTTGATGTACTTAACTCACCTACTTCTGGTTTTGACACCGAAATATACACTAAGCCAAACAACGTTGGCTTATTTCTGAACAAAGAAAGTGAGTGCCCTGCCAGCTACAAAGCCTCCACCATGAAAGCCTATGTCCATTGGGCCATCTCACATTGCTCCTCTTAGGGGAATATCCATGATAAACTTGATCACATCATGAATGTCCTTGTGAATAAATGGTATTTGAACAAACAAATCTACCGTAACATTAAGCATGTCATGAATACTAGGCACCTGGCTGAAAAAAACGATGGAGATTACTGCCACTACTATTAACCTTTATTACAAAAGTTTTATGCATAAGTACCATTAAAAAGATGAGTAAGCTATGAGGGATATCGTTAAACACCACATCTCCCTTTTGGAAGAAATCACAGAGATAAAACTCACCATCTATAACCAGACGTCCTAACGAGATACTGCATAATAATGAGCAACCCAGATGCAAAAATAAAGGACTTCTTTAAACGGTAAAATGTGGTGTATTCTTATCAATGTTCTGTTGGAGCATGCCTGGAGATTCCACTGGGATGACCACTACTGTATGCATCTGTCTAAGATACTGTCTTTGTCAAGTAGAACAAGGTGCCGTATAAGCCCATGCCATCCAACTCCATGAAAAAATATCAAACATAAAGATATCATTAAGGATACCAAGATAACTGGCAACGTTGCTAACAGCAGAGAGCTGAGAATCCTCTAAGCCATCCTTATAAAGCAGGAGACACTCCTTATCAAAACCAATCAAGAAAGGTTCCTTCTCCCCTGACACACAAAGACCAAACATGAATTCCACTGATCATAGCACCTAATACCAGCGCCTTCCTAGCACGCTTACTATGGAATTTTTTTCAGTGAGTGTATCCACTAATCACAGAGCAGACATCAGCAAACAAAATGGTGACCCATCGCCTATGAACATGCAGTCTGGCTGCGGCTAAACCTATTCCGGTAAAGGCCTCAACCAATGAAATTTCGCTGCCTGCTCGCATCTTCACTCCCGCAACCTACGGTGTCGGTGGCGACCAATGTAAATCTTTAAGCCTCTATCAATAAGCTAGGATTACCATAAAAAACACTTCACCAGCACTGCTTCAAACTTTCCAGCCTGAGGAAGGTAGGAGTTATATCTCAAAAGGCATCACTGAATCATCATCATCATCTCCTCCTACGCCTATTGACGCAAAGGGCCTCTGTTAGATTCCGCCCGTCGTCTCTATATTGAGCTTTTAATTCAATAATTCTCCATTCATTATCTCTTACTTCGCGCTTTATAATCCTAGGTAGGCCTGGGTCTTCCAATTTTTCTAGTGCCTTGTGGAGCCCAGTTAAACGTTTGATGAACTAATCTCTCTTGGGGAGTGCGAAAAGAATACCCAAACCATCTCCATCTACCCATCATCATGGTACATATGGTACTCAAGTAAACTCTCTTATAGTTTTATTTCTAATCTTGTCCTGCCCTTCAACTCCCAATATCCTTCCGAGGGCTTTATTCTCAAATCTATTAAATCTATTGGAGATTGTTTCATTGTGATACCATGACTCATGTCCATAGAGTAACACCGATCTCACTAAACTGATATATACTCTGGTTTCTATATGAAATTTTAGGAGATTAGATTTCAAAATTTTACTTAACCTAGCCATTGTCTGATTTGCTTTTTTTCAATCTTTCACTAAACTCTAATTCTAAAGACTCTTTATCGGAGATCATTGTTCCTGAATACCTAAATCATTCTGCCTCATTAATCCTTTCTCCCTCCCAATGATATTTCATCTTCCATTGCATACTCTGTTCTTATCATTTATGCCTTTCTTTTATTTATCTTCAGCCCCACCTCGTGTGATATTCCATACATTCTGGTAAGCAAGCATTAAAAATCCTGTGGTGTTGTGATAAGAAGGACAGCCTCATCAGCATATTCTAGGTCTGCTAAATTCCTATCAGCAATCCAGTCCAATCCTTCTCCACCTTCTCTGACTGTTCTACACATTACAAAATCCATGATGAGGATAAACAACATAGGTGACAACACATTCCTTTGGAGTACACCGCTGTTCACTGGAAACTCACTTGATAAGACTCCATTAACATTAACTTGCGCTTGCTATGCTCATGAACATCCTTAATCAAATTTACATATATAGGAGGAATTCCGTTATAACCCAGGATTCTTCACAAAATTGGTCGGTGCACACTATCAAAGGATTTTCCATTGTCCAGAAATACCATCAAAAGGGGATTTTTATATTCTACGCATTGCTGTACAACATATCTTAAAATGAAAATTTGGTCAGTGCAACTTCTACCTTTTCTAAATCCGGCTTGTTCATCTCTCAGCTTTTTATCAATCTTTCTCTCCAGTCTTTTAAGAATAAGCATACCGTATATTTTCATAGCAACTGACGTAAGTGTTATGCCTCTATAATTACTGCAATCTGTCAGGTCTCCCTTTTTAGCTATTTTCACCAACACTCCTAACTCCCATTCATCAGGTTTTGCCTCTTCATGTCACATTCTACAAAATAAGTAGTCTAAGAGTCAATTAATTTTCGACCAGTAGTCTTGGCAGTTATTTCATCGTATCCAGTGGCTTTCTATCTCTTTAGTTTTTTAAGGATAGCTTCGACTTCAATCACACTGAATTCATTCATGGGCACATCAAGGTCTTCATCAGCTTCAGGTATATCAATCAAAGTATTCATTTTATATGTCTTATTCATAACCTTACTAAAGTGTTCCATCCAACGTTATCTTTCTTCATCTTTTCTTGCTATATAGAGCCATCTCCCTTTTTGATGGGTATATGCTTTTTCTTCTTTGCCCTAGTCAAGATTTCATTAATAATTCTATGAGCAATTCTCACACAATAGCCACATCCTGAATTCATAGCTTTGTCTGCCTCATCTGCTAAACTGTCTAAATACTTTCTCCAGTCATTCCTGTCTTTCCTTTTGACCTCGCTGTCAGTACTGGAATACTTAGCATGCGCTACCTTGTAATTTCCATTACTTCCTCAAAAACTCTCAACAATCAATTTCTGTTTTTGCATCGGTTTTCATAGTATCCCAAGTATCATTCGATATCCATGGCTTTCTCCTTATAACTGTTTGTCCCAAAACTTCATTACCAACTGACTGATATATGTTCTTAATATCACACCATTCTTGATTAATTGTCTGTTCTTCATCTCCTAAACTCTCTAAGGCTGCAAATCGATTCCTATATTCAATTTCAAATGTTTGTCTGTGCTCTTCCTCTGGAAGCTTAGTTATATCAAACCTAGGTATTCTATCTATCTTTCTGCTGGGTGCTTTCAGTTTTAATTTCAGTGTGGCAATGAGGAGCTGGTGATCACTACCAATATCTGCACCTCTATAGCTTCTTACATTTCTCAGATTCCTCCTTCTCTCTTTATTAACGGCAATGTGATCGATCTGATTTTTGTAATTACCACAGTGATAAGTCCATGTATACTTGTGGATATTTTTATGTTAAAACAGAGTACCTCCAATGACAAGATTTTTTGCTGAACAATAACTTATGAAATGTGCTGCATTTTCGTTTGCTACTTTCCCAAGACCCCCAAGTCCCAACCCATTCTCTATCCCTTGATTATTTATTCCAACTTTAGCAATGAAGTCGCCAGTCATAATTCTCATATCTCTCTCAGGAAACTCATGTATTATCCTCTGCAATTCTTCGTAGTATTCATCTTTCCTTTCTTCAGGGGAATCATTTGTTGGGGGCATAGCAAACTATAATACTCATATTGCACTTCTTTGATTTGAACTTTGCTAGTAACAATCTACTAAAAACTGAATAACTTTTATCTACTTTGTAATCTTTATATTAAACCTGACTTCAGGGTTATCGTGAATTTACCTACCAAACAATAAAGGATGAATTTTGCCCAGTTCCTGATGGAATGCAGTACTGCAGAAAAGAAAATCATTATAGATATTGAGAACATAAAGTGGGAAATCAATGCCAATCTGGCAGGGATTATAATCAATAAACCTTGCATAAATTAGGGTCTATCTCCATTATAATAATAATCAGAATAATGAACTAAGGAACCTCCGTAACGAGGCTATAATATTGACAATCAAAAGCCACAGTCGTGTTAAAATATATTATTGTACAATGGTAAAAAATATACAAGGAGCGACTTTCGGATACTGCTCCGTATCCCTCTTCAGTCCTACTGACGGTCAAACAATGGAGGGAGCGTTACAACAGTGAAAAGAAAAATAATAATAATAACAACTGGTTCAAGGCGGATGGATCTAAGTGTTGGTCAGGTAATCCCTGTTTGGTTGTTTCTGTTGGCGAGACGGCTTGAACGGCGAAGTGGTCGTTCAGGTGATTCCAGCTGAGCAGACACTGCATCAGTACCATGACTTGAAGCCGTAGTAACCTCAGCCATATGAGTCGTAAAATCGTGGATAAAGTGGTCAGTTATTAAAGAATTGGTAAAACTATATTCATCAGTGAAGGTTTTGTTCCCTTCAAAAGCACACCCCTTTCTAATAGCTGCTCCTTTTACTAGGCGACGAACACCAACATCCCCACTCTTAAAAATAACAGAGGCACCATTCCAATTGATGTTGTGCTCTGGAACGAATGAATGTGAAACAAGAGCATTATTCATTGCATGGAGTTCATAGGCCCTACGATGTTCAAAAAGTCTTACATCCAAACCCCGCCCACTTTCTCCAAAGTATCTCTGAGGGCAATTGGCACAGGGAATTTGATAAACACTGGGTGTTTTCCTAATATCATTGTTGTTATTATTGCACACTAACAAGTTCTGATAGTTTTTTTTTTTTAAATTGAAAGCAATTTGAATTTATTTTGCTCACTATTTGCAAGATACCAGGTATTTTCCAGTTTCGGATTGTAAGCTATGGATAAATACTTCTTATTTTTTACCACATTAGGATTACCTGCTGCACTCGTACCGTAATATATTCGTTTTGCTTTAGAGACAGCTTTTTCTATAATGTGAGTGGGATATTTCAGACCCTTAAAAACATTGAAGATATGCTGAAGCTCAAGTTCTAAAAGTTTGATATCACAAATACGAAGGGCTCTAAGACAAAAGTTGAAAATAATATTTGCTTTAACCCTCAATGAATGAAAGGAATAGAAATGAATGTACCCCTCAGCATTATTACTTTTACGAAACACCGAAAATTTAAACTTGTTACTTACGTTATCTCTAAAAACCAAACCATCCAAAAATGCAAGCTTATTATCTTCCTCCAGTTCAACAGTGAATTTTATAGAGGGTACAATGCTATTGGCACGGTCAATTAGTTGTTATACCCATGCGTCGTCTCCTTTGAAAAGAATAAAAATATCATCAACAAATCTGACCCTGACCAGTGGCTTAATGTGTGGATCACAATGTTCTAAAATATTCTTCTCCACGAACTCCATGCACAGATTGGACAAGATGGGGGATAATTTTGAACCCATAGACACACCAAACAGTTGCTTATAACAAATATTGTTAAAGTAAAAAAAGATTTGTGGATACGCACAATCTAACTAATGCCAAAACAGGTTCTAATGGAATGGGGATGTCTAACTGTTCTTCTAAAATATTTGCCCTAAGGTTATCTAAAACATATTTCAAAGGAACATTGATGAATAAAGCTGTGACGTCTAAACTTACCAATTTGTTTTGACACAATCTTTAAAATTTTGACAAAAGTAAATCCGGATATAGCATCCGAATCCGGTACCGGATCATCTCCAAAAGCTGGTGGAGCCGTCAGTGGCTTAAGATCTATATACGGTGAAAATTTCGTGAAAATGTAGCGTTTCACGTCATCTTTGAAATATTCAAAAAAGGCAAAGCCAGATTTAAAATTCGGATCCTATTACGGGTCATCTCCAAAATTTTAATGGGATCGTCTATTACATAATATCTATGTATGCTAAGATTTTAATCAAAATCTGTCAAGTACATTTCATGTAATCCTTTGCACAGACACACATGATAATAGATAAGTAACAATATAATTGAACCAACACGAAAATATAATCTCCTTATCGAAGGCTACAACAATAATAATAATAATAATAATAATAATAATAATAATAATAATAATAATAATAATAATAATAATAATAATAATAAAAATAATGATAATTATTATTAATAATAATAATAATGATGATGAATGGTAAAAATATTAATCTCAGGCTCGGTAGAAAAACTACCATGGGACCACAGTATAGGGACGAACAGGGTATTACAAGTACATAAACTTAGCGTCGTTCTAGCCGAAAATAAAACGAAAAAATCTATCACTTCTAGATGGCATAGTACAATGGACTCAAGGGTTGAAGTCGAGGAGAGAGAAAAATAGAACCATGCCAGGATTTATAATTAAATTTGAGAAGGCTATGGAATATACAGGTAGATATGATAATAATAACGATAGGAGAATCATCGGTTGTAACTGAGTCAGGGAAAAGGAACCTTGAGAAGGCAGGAGCCGTTATATCCCCAGGAATTGGGCAGAAGAGCGTGTTACTTTGAACAGCTCATATAGTGAGGAGATTGATGGATTCCAAAGTAAGCTGTATGTAATCCTCAATCACAAACTATAAACCACGTTTCTATAGACTGTGATTTAAAATTAATATTAATGATACTCATTGAGAAAAAAAAATCTCACAACATATGTTACTAAAATAACAACAACCTCTCTCTCTCTCTCTCTCTCTCTCTCTCTCTCTCTCTCTCTCTCTCTCTCTCTCTCTCTCTCTCTCATTAACGAAAACACTTTTTGAGTTATTTACAACGTTCAATTTACTCTATCCCTTAACTGATAAAAATCCTATTTCACAGATATTCATATCACTTCACAATGGCGACATATCCCCACGTACAAACACGGATTCTAATAATTTAAAAGTACTGGTTTTTTGTTAAGAAAATTATATAGCTATATTAAGAATATTTACCTATATACTATACGTTATATACGTAGGTATCCTTCTATAAAATTTTTGTACTAAAGGCAAGTAATGTCCATCCCTCAAACTCGATTTCTACGCTATTGTGATGTCGTTAAGGACTGCGATACATTCAGTATACCTACCGGAAGCCTGATACTCAGACTCTCTAAAGTCTTGACTATATGACTAATAATCTGTGATTTTAGAAACACGGACTTTGGTATAAGGAGAGAGAGAGAGAGAGAGAGAGAGAGAGAGAGAGAGAGAGAGAGAGAGAGAGAGAGAGAGAGCTTAC
The DNA here is from genome assembly GCF_036898095.1 of Palaemon carinicauda. NCBI lineage: Eukaryota > Metazoa > Arthropoda > Malacostraca > Decapoda > Palaemonidae > Palaemon > Palaemon carinicauda. The sequence goes on from NC_090736.1 coordinate 123,338,240, forward strand.
ACTATATACTCTTTTCACGACAACAGAGAAGTCCTTAAACATAATTTTCTCTCATCGGCTGTATCTTACAGGTATGATGATATAAAAGTGAAATAGTAATAATAAAAAAAGGAATCATGTAGCTGCATTTAAGACATATATATATAAAAAATTTAAAAATCTTCGTTCTAACACTTTGTAGGAAGTGAAAAAGTCATCCCTTTGAAAGGGAACTCGTGTAAATCCAACTTTTTTGTGTACTGTATTTACAGTGTTACGTCAGTGCTGGCAAATATGTACACCATTTTTTTCGTCTCGGCATACGTCAAACTCTGTATGGTTTAGTCTTTAAAATAAAACGAAATACAATAACTCAAAAACTATTTCGACAATTAGGTCAATAGAATTTCTTTAATCTCAGTAGAATCTCAACCAAAATTACGTATTTGCCTTCCTTATTATTATTATTATTATTATTATTATTATTATTATTATTATTATTATTATTATTATTATTATTATTATTATTATTTTTATAATTTGCTATGTAATGTCTTAAATTTTATCTTAATCTCAAAATACGTCGGTGCATAATATATATATATATATATATATATATATATATATATATATATATATATATATATATATATATATATATATATATATATATATATATATATATATATATATATATAATTCACATCTAAAATGCGACATTGTCAAACATATTTCTTTAAGTAAATTACCATTTTAAAGGTGACTGTATATCCCATTCAAATTATGAAAATGCTTAGAAATTTGGAAGTAGGATTCCATAGAATAAAAAGAAAAAAAAAAGTGTTCAATAGTAATATTTTACATAAAGTATACAACGCTGTTTGACCTCTAAACAGGATTCGAAGTACTGTGCACTAGATTTCTTTGGTGTACTTCACTTACACGAATCAATACCTATCATGGACTAATTCGCAGATTTGAAAGTCAAGTATACATAAAAAAACTGGAATTTTGTGAGGATTATTTATAATGATAGCACTAGCACTTTTAAAAACTGATACATGTAACAGGAAAAAGTCAATTGAGTTCAGTTTATTTCATACTGATAACACTAACTCTGAGCATTTTCAAATGTATGTATAAGCAAGCAATAATAATATGACATACAGCAGTATATATAAACTCAGCTCTATGTCTCTTAAGGTACATGTATTAGTATTGAAGGTACCAGCAGCAAAAAAAAACAGTCACACCTAGTGTCATTCATGTAATATATATATATATATATATATATATATATATATATATATATATATATATATATATATATATATATATATATATATATACATATATATATATATATATATATATATATATATATATATATATTTATATATGTGTGTGTGTGTGCACGTGTGCAAAACAGGATACGGATACAAGCACTCATAATCAAACACACACATTCAAACACAGATGCACACATACACACACACACACACACACACACACATATATATATATATATATATATATATATATATATATATATATATATATATATATATATATATTTATATATATATCACACATCTACCACGACACTTACTCCAGTTTTTTTTTTGGTAGCAAGCATAAAAAATGTGTCTTTTCTTTTCTTCGTTTTTTTCAGCCTGACTAGGGGCTCGGCCAAATTTTGTTGACGCTGCTAGGGTGCCAAAGCCAACCCTCCCCCGCTATCCATCACAATGAACCATCATATGCTTAATTCTTAACTACAGCTTACTCAGTGCTCAGTAATGTGACCGGTGAAAGTAGTGATGCCTCTCGAAACTGTGTCACAATCGCTTGCCAAACATTTCTCTCTCTAGCACACCCTTTAACCTCACTCACATCCATACTTCTATCACCTAGAGCTTTTTTTTTAGTTCATCCATCCACCTTAACCTTGACATTCATCTAGTAATTCTCCCATAAACTATTGTGTGGATCACCTCCTTTAGCAGACATCTACTTTTTATGGCATTTGTGGTATATGAAAAAGGCTTTGATATTTTGCACCGGCCAATTATGTGGAGAGTCCTACTCTATTATGGAATTCCTCAAGAATATGGAAATTTGATTAAGTCTGTTACTGGGGTGAGAAAGCGCAAAGTTGAAATTAGTGGAGTCTTACCAGTCGTAGACGGGATTGATGATAGGAATTTAGGAAACCTAAAATATGCTGATAATGCTGTCCTTGTTAGCAGACCACAACAGGATTACCAATGCTTGTTTACCAGAATGCAAGGAATATAACACGAGGTTAAACTAAAGATAAATAGAAAGAAGACTGGGATAAAGAGAAAGGAGTATGCAATGGAAGATGAAATATCATTGGAAGGAGAGAGGATTAAAGCGGTAGAATTATATACTGTAAGTATTATGAACTATGATCGCCAATACATGGTCTTTAGAATTAGAGTTTAATGAAAGATTGAAAAAGTAAATCGGACAATGGCTACCTTAAGTAAAATTGGGAAATAAAATCACTTTAATTCTCATATAAAAATCTGAAAATATATCAGTTTAGTTAGATTAGTGTCAATCAATGGACATTAGTCATGGTAAGACAATCAAACAATCTCCAGGAGATTCAGTAGGTTTCAGAACAAACCCCTCAGAAGGATATCGGGAGGAAAATGGCCGGACATGATAAGACATGGAAATATAACAGAGATAATTCGAGTGCCATATGTAGATGATATCATGATGAAGGGTAGCTAGAGATTGTTTGGGGCTGTTCTCGCACTCCCCCGGAGAGATTAGTTCACCAAACGTTTGGCTGGACTCCACCAGGCCCTAGAAGAGTTGGAAGACCCAGGTCTACATGGCTGAGGATTGTAAAGTGCGAGGTAAGATATGATGAATGGAGGAGTGTTGAATTAAAAGCTCAAGATTCAGACTACTGGCAAAACCTTTTGCGAATATAGGTCTAGGAGGAGAGTATAATATATATATATATATATATATATATATATATATATATATATATATATATATATATATATATATATATACATATATATATATATATATATATATATATATATATATATATATATATATATATATATATATATATATATATATATATATATATATGTATATATATATATATATATATATATATATATATATATATATATATATATATATATATATATATATACATATATATATATATATATATATATATATATATATATATATATATATATATATATATATATAT
>NC_090736.1:123346492-123358992 GCF_036898095.1 Palaemon carinicauda
TAATACGAATAGAAATAGCACGTATTTTACCTTGTTTTTCTAAGATCTTTGCTACAATCTCATAATCTACATTTAGCATAGTTATGGGCCTCCAGTTATCGAGATTACACTTATATCCATTTTTTTTTTGGTAAAAGCTTAATAACACCTTTATTTGAGTCTTTCCCTATATTAAAATTAGTGAATGAATATATTAGTACTATCATAAATTCCTTTTTTACAATGCTCCACATAGTTTTGTAGAATTCAACGGCTACTCCGTCAACGCCAGGACATTTCCCATTTTTCTTTCCTTATATAGCTTCCCAAACTTCTTTCTCTGTTAATTCAGCCTTCAGGATTAAGTTCATACAATCACCTATGGCACTGTTTATATTTTCAGGAAATATATTTCAATCTAAAATATACAGATTCTTCTTTATACAAATTTTCATAAAACTCTAATACATACGTTTGAAAAGACTGTGTCAGTTACTTATGCTCTATCTTTTACACACAATATATCGATACTTGTTTTTACATTGTTTTCTTTCCCAAGTAAATATGTAGATATTTTTCTCCATTAATTCTTTCATCAATTCTAGCTCTTACTTTGACCCCTCCATATATCTCATTTCCAATTAGAATTATTCTGTCTTTGAGGTCCTCTGGTTTGTAAAAGTTATAACAGTTATCAGGATGGATCCAATAATTCTTCCTTAATTCTGAATTCAGCAGATCTAGTGAGCCAAATATCTCCTGATTTATAGTGTTTGGAAAAAGTCGAAGCTGATCTTTTGCATACATCTACCAGTCTAAATTAGAATGCAACTGTATATCACCCATCTTTCTTTTCAAATGGCTCCAAAATTAACCAAAGTTTTTAATCACTACTGTATTTTCCAGAATACTTGTATTTAATTTCAAGTTTTCCTTGCCAAAGCTGATATTATTGTCCATCTTAATCTTAACCGTAACATAATTATGATCAGACTAGCTTAATGGAATATTATCAGATTCACTTACATTATTCTTCAGATCTCTAACGTATATACGATCAATCATAGAACCATACTTATGCCTAACATACATATTTTCTATTAAATTGTTTTTAAAGAACCACACATATTTAAATTGCAAATATTTTTTTAATCTTTGAAGGGCTATTGAAATTACGTGGTTATCAAGATTAAAGCAATCTCTTTTACTTGTTACGCTGTTCCAATCTCCACCTATGATCAAGTTTCGTAAATTGTTTCTCATGTAGCATAACATAATATTCAAGAACAGTTCCTCTCTCCTTTTTTTCCCCAGAAGGGGCATACACGTTTATTAATAGAAAATCTGTTCCTTGATATGTACATTTTACACTGATTATTTGACCCTTTACATTCATTTCCTTATTCAAAACCTTCACTCTTGACTTTTTATTGGAAAGGATAGCAGTGCCTCCCTTCAACAAGACAGTTGGATTCAATATTATATGGCAGTGCTTTTCAACATATTGAAGTGGCAAAATTTCTTTGACATTGTGTTCTTTCACAGATATTACATCTAAATGATAAAAGTACATAAAAACAATCAATTTACTTTGCTTAAAATGTTATTTTCATTATAATGGCAGAAAATTCGAAACTCGCACCAATCACCGATTGGATAGCCAGGTGTACCACCCCTGCGCCCTAGCGAGGTATCTAGGAACCATTCCAGGAACCCTCATATATTCCATGCCTCTAGTGTCTTAGAGGGGAGGAGGGTGGGACTTTAATTATATATAACTACCGGGTATGTTCAAAAATTTATTTTATAATGAAAATAACATTTTTAAACATAAGACTTACCAGGTAATTATATATATAGCTGATTAACACCTTTGGTGGAGGGTTAGAGACAGCTAGTATATCTGGAATTTTTCTTAAGAGTTAATTAAAACAAACTGAAGGGTTCGTACCTGATAAGGAAGCTGACTTCAATGATTCTGTCTCATTACGACTGCTAGCCTTATGAGACCCAGCGATCCTCCCAGAGGATTGAAGATCTCTAGGGACTGTCAAACCGGTGTATATACCTCATTATGACAGAACCTCCTCCAATAAACAGTTCCAGGCGCTCTTCAAGGAACAAAATTGACAACCTGACAAAAATCAATGATTTTGGAAGACTGACACAGTCTCCACAAACAACCATAAAAACAAATAAAAGTTCCAAGAGAAGAAAAGGTTATTGGGATTATGGGAACGTAGTGGTGGATCCTTCACCCACTACTGCACTCGCTATCACGAATGGTCCAAGAGTGTAGCAGTCTGGACACGATTAAAATAGTGTGAAGTGAACACAGATTTATTCCACCAAAAGGTTGTGTCCATAATGCTCCACCACAATCTATTCTGCTCGAAGGTCTTTCAAGTTGTTATAGTACTAACCTCATGCGTCTTGACCTTAGAAACTTAAGGCCAGTCTCACTGTAATGTGTATGAGCCTCTCTTATAAGAGTCTGATGAAGAATGAAAGGACATTCTTGACATCTGAAAAAAGAGGGCTTCTTAATCGAGCACTAAAGAGCTTTCGACTTGCCTCGCAACTCTTTCATACTGCCTGGATAGAACTTCAGGGTTCTTACTGGACACAGGACTCTCTCCAACTCCTCGCCAACTATATCCGAAAAATTCGGAAACTCAAAAGCCTTAGGTCAAGGTTGAGAAAGGCGGTCTTTCCTGGCGAGAAAGCCTAACTGTAATGAGCAGATAGCTTCGTTATCTCGAAAGCCAACGTTTTACTAAAACGTATGAATTAACTGATTCTTTTAGATGTCACAAGACTAACAAAAAAAAATAGTTTTCATCGAGAGGTCGTAAAAATGAAGATGAAAGCAAGTGCTCAAGTTTGTCACTCATAAGGAAATTCAGGATTGAGTCCAGGATCCAAGCTGGTGAATCGTGGTTGTTTGATGTTACAAACAAGTTGAGAAATTCCTGTAGGACTTCATCAATCGAAAGGTCCAAGATACTGTGTCTGACAACAGTCAATAACACACACCTGTATCCCTTAATGGAAGAGGATGAAAAAATGAGCTTCCTTCTGGGGTAAAACAGGAAGTCAGCAATCTGAGTTTTAGAGATACTGGAAGAGAAAACAGAGTTGACTCTGCACCATTCTCTAAAGCCTCCCATTTGGATGATAAATCCTGATGGTAGAAGTTCTTATTGCTCTTGTAAAAGACTTAGCAGCCTCTTTCGAAAACCTCTATTCCTGTGAGGTTTCAAAAGGTTGAAGGTAGCTAGAAGAAGAGCTTAGAGACTAGAAAGGAGACTTTCCAGGAGAGGTTGTTTGAGTAAAACTACTCTAAATGGAAGACTTCTAGGAGAGTCCACCATCCATTCCAGTATCTCTGTGAACCATCCTCTTGAGGGCCAAAAGGCGGCCACTAAGGTCACCTGGTCCCTTCGTGCGACACAAAGTTTTGTGTCACCTTGTAAAGGAAATAGAACGAGGAAAACGTACACATCCAGATTGGACCAGACTAACAGGAAAGCGTCTATGTGGACTGCTTCGAGATCTGGCACTGGAGAGCAGTAAGTTTCTAGTCTCTTTGTCTGTTAAGTCACGAATAGGACTATACAAGAACGGCACCAAAGTCGCCACAGATTCTTGCAGATTTCCCGATGGAGTGTCCATTCTCCAGCTGAGACTGTTCTGCCATAAGTTCTTCTCTTTTTGAAAGAACCTTGTTAGAAGGAAAACATTCTCCTTAGCCCAGATGAGAAGACTCCTCTCAGTCCCGTAAAGGAACCTCGAGTGGGTTCCGTCTTGCTTGGCAATGAAAGCCAAATCTGTGGTGTGATCGGCATAGGCCTGCACCACTTTGTTCCAAACTGATCCTTCAAAGCTTTTTGAGAGCCAACTGGACTGCCAACAGATCTTTTGGGTGATGAGGAAGCTCCTCTGATCCTCTGTCCAAAGTCCCGAAGCTTCCAACTGTCTAGTGTTGGTCCCACCCCGAATCCGAGGCGACGAGACACAACACAAGGTCTAAGATCCTCTGTTCAAAAGGGGTAACCTTGTGGAAGTTTGACTGGATCGAACCACCAATGAAGGCAACTTTTTATGGCATCCTAAAAGAGATGCATATCGACTCAAGACCTTCTCCTTGTCCCAAAATGATTGAGGTTAAAATGGAGAGAATAAAGATAACTCACATAAGGACCATAGCTTCTAGCTTCTGACTGGCCGGGAATCGAACCCTGGTCCAGGAAAACTAGGATGAAAAATGACATAACAATGGTCACAAAGAAAGAATCAGTCTTTTTTATTATTATTATTACTATCCAAGCTACAACCCTAGTTGGAAAAGCAAGATGCTATAAGCCCAGGGGCTCCAACAGGGAAAAATAGCCCAGTGAGGAAAGGAAATAAGGAAATAAATAAATGAAGAGAACAAATTAACGATAAATCATTCTAAAATAAGAAACAACGTCAAAACAGACATGTCATATAATAAACTATCAACAACATCAAAAACAAATATGTCATAAATAAACTATAAAAAGACTATGTCCGCCTGGTCAACAAAAAAGCATTTGCTCCAACTTTGAACTTTTGAAGTTCTACTGATTCAACCACCCGATTAGGAAGATCATTCCACAACTTGGTCACAGCTGGAATAAAACTTCTAGAGTACTGCGTAGTATTGAGCCTCGTGATGGAGAAGGCCTGGCTATTAGAATTAACTGCCTGCCTAGTATTACGAACAGGATAGAATTGTCCAGGGAGATCTGAATGTAAAGGATGGTCAGAGTTGTGAAAAATCTTATGCAACATGCATAATGAACTAATTGAACGACGGTGCCAGAGATTAATATCTAGATCAGGAATAAGAAATTTAATAGACCGTAACTTTCTGTCCAACAAATTAAGATGAGAATCAGCAGCTGAAGACCAGACAGGAGAACAATGCTCAAAACAAGGTAGAATGAAAGAATTAAAACACTTCTTCAGAATAGATTGATCACCGAAAATCTTGAAAGACTTTCTCAATAAGCCTATTTTTTGTGAAATTGAAGAAGACACAGACCTTATATGTTTCTCAAAAGTAAATTTACTGTCGAGAATCACACCTAAAATTTTGAAAGAGTCATACATATTTAAAGAAACATTATCAATACTGAGATCCGGATGTTGAGGAACCACCGTCCTTGACCTACTTACAATCATACTTTGAGTTTTGTTAGGATTCAACTTCATACCCCATAATTTGCACCATGCACTAATTCTAGCTAAATCTCTATTAAGGGATTCACCAACCCTAGATCTACATTCAGGGGATGGAATTGATGCAAAGAGAGTAGCATCATCTGCATATGCAACAAGCTTGTTTTCTAGGCCAAACCACATGTCATGTGTATATAGTATAAAAAGTAATGGGCCAAGAACACTACCCTGTGGAACACCGGATATCACATTCCTATAATCACTATGGTGCCCATCAACAACAACTCTTTGAGATCTATTACTTAAAAAATCAATAATAATGCTAAGAAACGACCCACCCACTCCCAACTGTTTCAGTTTGAAAACAACCCCCTCCCAAAGAGGAGAGGTTTCCCAACATACTCATCCACTTCCTCGCAGAACACTTCTGTATCTTTAGAAAGATTGCAGTTTCAAGAAGGCTTCCTCCGTTCTAAGAGGAGACGTAAATCCTGAAAAAACTTGACTCTAAATCACCATCCTTAAATAAAGTATTTTCTGTGATGGTGTCAGAAGATCTAACGGAACTAGTGACGTTGTGTTTATCAGGATACATCTATAAAGGGCCTGAACCCTGGCATAAAAGAAACCCAGATCACCGTCTATGTCGCCGCGTTGAACTAAGGCTAGACGCTTGACAAAAAACTTTTGTGATCAAAGAGATCGGAACTAAGGCGTCCTTGATCTCGACATTCGATTCGACTAGTGTCACCACGAAGTCCGAGGTTCTCATGTTTTATGTCATGCCTCGTTCTAGATCTCTGACGTCGAGTATCCTGAAAGACTGGGCGCCGAGCGTCCTGTAAAAAGTGGCACCAAGCGTCCTGAAAGACGTAGTGCCGAGCGTCCTGAAAGACATGGTGCCGAGCATCCTGAAAGACGAGGCGCCGAGCGTCCTGTAAGACGTGGCACCGAGCTTCCTGTAAGACGAGGCTTCGAGCATTCTGTAAGACGTGGAGCAGAGCTTCCTGTAAGACATGGAGCCGAGCGTCCTGTGAGACGTGGCGCCGAACATCCTGGAAGGTGTGGCGCCAAGCTTCGTGTAAGACGTGGCGCCGATAGGTTAACAGAGCCAGACGCCGAACGTCCTATAAGATATGGTGCTAAGCGTCCTGGTGTCAGAAGAGACTCTTCTTGTTGCAGAAATACGCAATTCTTCTGAAAGGTTCAAAGTTATCTGAAAATCCTTCATGAAGATCGTATGAAAGAGCTCTGATAAGTCAATCATCCAGATACAGGGAGGCTCTGATGTCTCTAGAGTGCAGTATTCTGCTACATTAGCAAAAGTTTAATTGCAAAGCCTGCCTCTTAAACTCCTCTCTAGATCTGGGAGAGAGATCTATTGGAGCTAAAACTAAAGGAGGTTTCCCTATGAAAAGAAATTGTAATCCTCGTTCAGAAGATGTACTGGCCAAAGGTCTGCTCCCCTCTTCTCCCAAGATTGCCAGAAGTTATGCAGTCTGGCTCTACTGCCTGAAGGTGAAAGCAGTCAGACTCTGCTTCGCCTTGTGACCAGGCTGACATGAGACTTTAAATAGTTCATGATTTCAATGTCTCCATGGAGAACTTTGAATTCTGAACGAAGGCATTGAGAGCAGTTATATCCAGGACCGGGTAAAAGCCTCCCTCTCCCAAAAGAAGAGACATTTGATGTTGCAAAGATTGTTTTGCAGAGAGGTCTTATCAGAGATACTAACAAAGGAAGTTTCACTAGGAAAAAGATTTCGCATCCATCCTTTAGGAATAGCACGGACCTCAAAGTTATCGTGCCCCATTGTCTGGATTCCTTAAGAGACTCAGTGATCCACCCAGGGGGCTGTAAAAATCTCTGTGGGGCTGCCACAAGGTCCTCGACCTTAACGTGGTTAGACCTCCACCCTTGCTATCCTGGAATACCTGATAAGGAAGCTGGCTTCATGGGTTTATATGCCTCATTTACCTGAATTCCTTGAGAGATTCAGCAATCCACCCATGGGGCTGTAACAGTCTCTGTGGGGCTGCCACAAGGTCCTCGACCTTAACGTGGCTAGACCTCCACCCTATATGACATGTCTGTTTTAGACGCTGTTATGATGTTGTTACTGTTTTAATAATGATTTATTGTTAAATTATTCTCATCATTTATTAAACTCCTTATTTCCTTTCCTCACTGGGCTATTTTTACCTATTGGAGCCCTTGGGCTTAAAGCATCTTACTTTTCCAACTAGGGTTGTAGCTTGGCTAGATATAATAACAAAAATAATCTCGTACCCCAGATACAAGATCTAGAGGCCAGGTTATTCAGAGGAAAAAAGAAAGCCGTCTTTCCTTGGTCCTTCCGAGACTCTATATACAGTACCCCATCATACTTAAAGCTTCATTTATGACCACGTGTAAATTCAGAGGATGGCGAACGTGATTCAACAGGCATAAAAAATTTGGAAAATAATCATAAAAACTTTCATGAGTTTCTAAATCAACTGAAGGACGAAAGGAATAAGGATCTTCTTCTTCTGAGAATCTCAAATTCAACAGGAGAAAAGTGATCACCAATGACTTCTACTGACAAAGATCTTGTAAGACGTGGCGCCGAACGTCCTGAAAGACGAGGTGCAGAGCATCCTGATAGACTAGGCGCCGATCGTCCTGAAAGACGTGGCGCCAAGCGTCCTGAAAGACGTGGCGCCAAGCGTTCTGAAAGACGAGGCGCCGATTGTCCTGAAAGACTTAGCGCCGAGCGTAAAATGATCTTCATTACGTCACTCGGCGCGTTCGGTTCATCAGAGGGTTCTCATGGCCGACTGGCGCTCTGGAATAAAAGCCATGTCTATGTTGGTTCGTAAGCATTATAGTATTGCTATTATCAGCAAATGTGATGCAATGCAAGACTCTAACAGCAATGTTAGAAGCTTAACATCCAACGCTCTTTGGTTTCCCATGGCAAGGGCAAGCATTCTTGGGAATGTCAACGGGAACGCTTAATAGGACATCTGCTCGTGAGCTAACGCCTCTCGTTTCCTTTGGCCGATCGACGTTCCTTCTCCCAGGGGTTGGGGAGCTTGGAAGAGGTCTAAGGCTAGGAAAAAACGTCCACTGTGCTGAATAAATACACTGCACTAATTTAGCACTGAAACTTGCACTTTTACTCTTACACAAGACCATAACTAGTCCTGGCCGTTGTGATAGATCTTTCTCTACTGCCAAGGGCTTGAATGATAATGCAAAATCATTTCTAGTTCTTGCTATATAAAATTGTAACAAAATATTTTTATAAGATATTATCCCTGATATTTTCATTGTAAATGAATGTTTGAACACACTTACCCGGTAGTTACATATAACTACCGGTAAAGATAAATGTTATATGATTCAAATAACCAGATATAGGAATAACACACACACACACACACACACATATATATATATATATATATATATATATATATATATATATATATATATATATATATATATATAAATGTAAACAACCCTTAATTCCTAAAGGTTCCCAAAAATAGTGATTTGTTATTATTAAAATGAACAGATATCGCAATAACGTATATATATATATATATATATATATATATATATATATATATATATATATATATATATATATATATATAAATGTAAACAACCCTTAATTCTTAAAGGTTCCCAAAAATAGTGATTTGTTATTATCAAAATGAACAGATATCGCAATAACGTGTATATATATATATATATATATATATATATATATATATATATATATATATATATATATATATATATATATATATATATATATATATATATATATATATATGTGTGTGTGTGTGTGTGTGTGTGTGTGTGTGTGTGTGTGTAAACAACCCTTAAATCTTAAGGGTCTCCAAAATAGTGGATTGCTACACTTTACAATTGGTTCATATATGTGAATATACGAATAATACTAGAATCCCAACATCGAAAGAAAATAAACAACGATATCAAGAATTGTTGGAATTGCATCATATTTGCATGAGGACTACACAGCGAAAACTAACAATACGCTAGTTCTATTTAATCTTTGAAAATAGTATCGATGATTTAAAGAACGAATACTAAAAAGACAAATATTTTCTTAAAAATTAATATAATCTTTTATATTAAAAGTTAAATACTTATTACAAGTTAAACTTCCTTTTCATTCTTTACAAGAAAAAGCAAAGAAAATAATTATGCAACATATTACGTAGTACTATGTTGCTTACGTCACACGATTGTGACGTCATAGAGATGGTGGAACGATCTCTGCCATCATGTTTAAAGAGTAGGTTCGTTAGTTTTACAGTAGGGGGAAAAAACTCCCCTTCCAACCTCTGTTAAGATACAAACTTAGTTAAAGCATTAACACTCAGTAAAAATAAAATCGAAAATGTGGTGAAATACTGGGTTATTTACAACCACATGTATTAACTTTTTTTACCTGTAAACCCTCGTGCACCAACTTCGCCGAGGCCAAGTTACATAACTGAGAAACACACTTACTTAAAGAGACATCTGTCGTTTACTATACCTTTGATTCAAAACTATATTTTCTGCACTAATTCTTTTGGGGGTGATGCCACGCGGGTTCACAAAGTCTCAATTAAAAAGTTTGACATATATTTAATGTTTAAAGTATACGAACAAAAATCATCAGAGTTACGTTAAAGAGCGAACATTAACACAAATGAACAAAATTTACGTTACTTGATAAAAATTAAACAAATATCAAACGGTGTTACAGAGTATTCTTATAAGAATATTGCTGCAATGATGATGCAATGGTTCACGAGGCGATGATGGTCGTCGGATTCACGATAATAGCTTCTAGGTACTTGCATTTTGGAGTTAACTGCTCAAAGAGGCCTAGCTTCACCTTTCGACCCTGGAAGAAAACTCGGTAGGAGTACAATGTTGTCACATTTACAAATTTACAGGGTTACGCAACATAACATCAATTTAAAGATAAACATCAAGTGCTCTAATCGTAACGCAACGTACACAAAAAAAGGGGTTTCGTCCAGAAGGCAAGTTTAAATTACTGGCATGTGCCCTTACAATAATCAAACAACATATATAATCTCCACAGGAAGAAGTTTGACAACAATGGGATGTTGTCATTTTATCTGATCTAGATGGATAAAATTTGCAAGAAAGTTAGCTTATTACTTTAAATATTATTATACTAATTCATACAAACTCATTGAAATAGTTAATATGATAAAACTACTTCTGTGGAGTAAAATAATCACATTTAAACATATATTCATAGAAACTGGGAAATACATTAGAAAAACAACACACGTAAAACTAAGAATACTTTTATTCAAGGGGAATAAATGTAAATTTTTGACACAACCAGCGAAGGTTAAAAATAAATTGTACATCACCAAAATAACTGTAATATACAGGTTATGTTTAAAAAGACATATATAATCCATTACCATTAACAGTTGCTAAATTTAGGTTAGTGAAGGTTACAAATAAAATAAAGAAAATATTCATCTTTCATCCAATTTGCAACGTTTATTCACTGGCAATCGATCCATCTCGTCTTCAGAACTACTTTTAGGTTCATCGAACATTGATGCATCTTTGCCCATGTTCGACACAGAAAGCACACCATTATCCTTTGTTAGTTTAGGTTTCCCGCCAAAGTCCACATTACTCTCGTCATTTTCTTTGCATTCCTGAATTTCACTCACTACCTCGTCGATTGACTCCTCTTTATTTTGTACTACACATAATTGAATATCCATTTCCTTTCCAATACCTGCCTTGTCACGTGGATTTCTGCTTCAACTGTCGATATTACGAGTCCTTCGTCAGATTTTTGAGGAAATTTCCACAAGCCTTTCAGCTGCTTCCTCATCTTGTCTCTCGTTGTCCGTTTCCACTCTGTACATTCGTCCATCGCCAATCCTGGTTGTTATAGTTGTTCTGATGCTTTCATGGACAAAGTCTGAATGTTAACGTTTCTTACTTCTGGTCACTTTCTCTTTTTTTCATTCGCCGACTTGGCTCCACCTCCATATTCTTCTCCCCTTCCATGATTGTTTACATTAGATGAACTATTCTTTTCATTCCTAGGTATTTCAGGGAAAAGTCCCTCATTAAAAGTGTAATTCCTCTTACTCATATTCAAATTGCAGTCCTTCATTTATAACATGTTCTACTCTTTCCACTATATAGGAAGGTTAATTTATAGCCACAAATATAAATTGATGAAGGGATGTTTTCTTTAACTCGCATCTTTGCCAGGCGAACGCAATTAAATAAACCCTCAAAGGGCCCAACAGCCAATTCATTATGCCTTGAGTGCTATACCTTTCCATACCTATTCAATATATCTATAACCACTTAATCATCCATCTCGATACATACGAAACTTTTGAACTAAAATTTATAACTTTCACCAAGTCTGTTTCACTCTTTATAACTTTATCCTAGAAATTCTTTAAAACATCGACAAATACATTTTCTGAGATTAGCTCTACAACAACCTTACTTCTATTTATATTCTGAACACCCTTTATTTCACTAATTCTTAATTTCCTATCATTTACTAACACATTATTACCACTTTGCAAGGTCATATAAGGCGCTGTAAAATCCAGGCCAAATGACACTTTTTTTTTACCTGAGAGCATGGTGAGTATAATAAGCCACCTTAACTAACCTGATTTTATGTTTTGGTCAATTTCTAGTTCTGTGTTTATCCGAGAAACGGAGGGAGAGCGGAAGGGAGACACCGCGAGCTCCTAACCCCCGAGGCAAATCGCCTCAAGGCATACTCGTTCACCGGTCAAAAATCTGTTTTGTTAGGTGTCTATAACTCTGAAAACACAACGCTAAAATAACATCACATTTATACACTGCTGGAATAGTAGTAAAACGAGAAAAAGTCCCTGGGATAATCTCAAAATTGAGAAAAACGAGAGCACTTGAAAACACGTCTTCCTTCTCTGCCCGACCAAAGTCAAGTCCAACACAAACACACACACACACACACACACACACACACACACACACACACACACACATATATATATATATATATATATATATATATATATATATATATATATATATATATATATAAGGAGAGAGAGAGAGAGAGAGAGAGAGAGAGAGAGAGAGAGAGAGAGAGAGAGAGAGAGAGAGAGAGAGAGAAACATGCTTTTCATTATATAAGGGAGATGATAATATCTGTCCATAGATATAAAAGTATTCTGAATTATTCTAATACGACAAAGACCACTGCTGTTTACTAAAATATTTGCAA
>NC_090736.1:123363992-123368992 GCF_036898095.1 Palaemon carinicauda
AAGTAGTGGATTATGATGCTTTGCAATTAACCGAAATAAAACAAACAATTAGGCATTTCAATAACTGTACTCGAATAGAAAAAAAAGGGAAGATATATTCACATGGTGGAATAAACATCCACACCAAGATTTGAAGGCTATAGCCGAGGTAGCCCTTGCACTTCCTGTCACTCAAGTAAGTGTAGAGCGAACATTCTCAGGGTTGAGATACATTTTGGATGAACTAAGACTAGGCTTGAAGGATGATATAATATATGCCATTATGTTTCTAAGATGCAATACATATTCAATTTGAACTCTTATGTTTGGTTAAAAAAAGTTGCTATTGGAAGGTATTTTCCTATAGCCTAGGTTACAAGCTTTATTTTATTAATGTCGAGAAAAAAGATTTAGTTTATTTTATTACATCTTAACTTTAGTTTATGAACGTTGAGAAAAAATATTTAATCTATTTTCTTACATCGTAACTTTAGTTTATCATGTCGAGAAAAAAAAAAATTTGTTTTATTACATCGTAACTTTTGAATGTTGAGAAAAAAATTAGTTTATTTTATTATATGGTAACATCAGGCAATGCTTCTAAGTTCTATTAATGGTTAGATTATTGTATATTTTTGTCATAAAAAAGTCCTTAAAAGAGGAAGTGATGGTTTCAACAATATTATTATTGTTATCCAAAGAGTCATAATACTGGGAAATATTTTTAATAATATTTCATACACTATATTTCATGTATTAAATGTACGGTATAGTTTCATGGCAAAAAAATTTTTATGATTCCAAAAGTGAATACTCTTGGTCTTGTATTAAACACAAAGGAACAGTATTAAATATTGCTACAAATATCCTTAGCAGCAGCAGCCATAATAGTACGGTAAATGTACGGAATTACGGTACGGTATTTTTTCCGTACTGTACGGTACTGAAAAATTATTGATAGTACGGTACGAAATTACGGTAAGGTATTTTATCCAGGTACGGAATACGGAAAAACATTCCGTACCGTACTGTACTACCAGCCTTGACTGTGCCTTCAGCATATGACAAGTGGAAGGTGATATCCGTAGACTTTAGTTAAATTTTGAAGATATTCATTGACTATGTTCGGAAATCTCTGATTACTATAGTTTTTTTCTTCCTCTCTTTTAATTAGATATGGGAATTCCTAAGGCTGTGATATAGTGCACACTATTGCCTAAATATTTGAAACGCCGGTAGTTTGTAGTCGATATAAAAAGTAGCAATTTTTTCCTTATATTAAGCTCTTGCTTAATTCTTGAGTATTTGGTAATATTATTGGTAGAACAGGAAACTGATAAGGCTAGGTGCACTACTGAATACTGTTTATTTCTATTTATGAAAACTTCAATCAATAAAAAGTAATCTAGCATTATTACTTGAAACAAAACACACTTTACCTTGTATGAACTTTATCGTTAAAGCACGAATAATTATTGGAAAAAAATCATTCTATTTTTTATGCCCCAAATATTTAGTAATATATACATTTTGGGATATTTTATAGTCATTCATATATTTTTTTTTTTATGGAAGTTGAAAATAAAAATAAAGATCCTCCAAAAGTGTGATGCAACCTTATGTATGTACAACGCTTTAAACGTAATTACACGGATTTTTACTAATTACCAATTATTGCATACTACTTTCCATTTATGTTCAATGAACAAGGAAACCCTTTCAAGAGAGAAAAAAAATTAGATTTACCTATAATCACCGAGATCTTTAAAATGTTTATTTCTTATAGAAAGATTACTCCCTATGAATACTTGCGAGGAACATTTCTCAATAAGAATGTATGAGAGCAAAATATGTACTCAAGTCTCGATGTCCTTACCAAGGCCTTTTTTTATGGCATTTTTGGAATATCCAATATATATATATATATATATATATATATATATATATATATATATATATATATATATATATATATATATATATATATATATATATATATATATATATATATATATATATATATATATATATATCTATATATATATATATATATATACATATATATATATATATATATATATATATATATATATATATATATATATATATATATATATATATATATATATATATATATATATATATATATATATATATATATATATATATTTAGTAGTGTGCACCGGCAAATTTTGGGGAGAGTCCTCGGTTAAGTATGTTCAATAAGCATATGAGCACAGCAACTGCAAAGGTGATGTTTGTGGAGTCCTCTCAAACGAATTTTCGGTGACAACTGGAGTACTCCAGGGGATATTGTTGTCACATATTCTATAAATCTTCTTTATGGATTTTGTAATACGTAAAACATTTTGAGATAGTGCAGAAGGATTGCTAATATGGAATAAGCTGACCAAGAGCATGCAGGTGACGTTGTCCTTATTAGGAGAACACCGCAGTATTTCCAATGTTTGTTTACAAGGGAGCATGAAATATCACCTGTAGTTTGGCCCAAGATAAAAAGAAGAAAAACAGATATGATAGATCTGAATATGCAACGGAACATGACATATCATTGAAAGGAGAAATTATTAATAAGTTAGAATCCTTTAGATATTTACGAACTATTATTTCTATTGTCGGGTCTTTAAAATTGTAGTTTAATGATATTTAAAAAAAAACAATCGCACATAGGCTAGGTTAATTAAAATTGGGAAATCAAACCTCCGGATATTGCATATAAAAATTAGGCTATATATCACATTAGTACTGCAATATGGCCTTGAGTGTGCTAAGGCAACAAAATAATCTCCGACCCATTTAGTAGATTTAAGAAAAAATCTCAGGAAATATTGGGAGCTAAATGGCAGGACACGCTTAGAAATTAAAGTATAAGAGGTGGATGAGATCAATGGGAGGGGTAGATGATGGTTTGGTCATGCTGTTCGCTTTCCTAAAGAGTTCAACAAACTTAGCTTCATATGACCCTAGAAGAACTGGAAGACCCAGGCCTACATGGCTTAGGACTATGTAGCGTGAATTAGATGATGAATGGAGATATATTGAATTAAACGAGAAGACTGGGGAAATCTAATCAAGGCCGTTTGTGTCACTAGGTGTTGGAGATGATGATATATATATATATATATATATATATATATATATATATATATATATATATATATATATATATATATATATATATATATATATATATATATATATATATATATATATATAAATAAATTTGGCAGGAAAATTTCATGTTTATTAAAAAGTATAGGCGTAAGATCTTATACAACTAAAGGAGTTCACGCACTTGCTATATAACCCATAAAAATTGTTTTCAACATTTGTTTTGCAGCATAGCCTTCAAAACTCCCTTGACTAAGGCAGAGGGAGCGAGAAAGAAGTCAAAATGGGATATTTTATACTTGTCATCCTTTTCACTCTTTAGCAAGAAGAACGGCAGACCCTTACGCCAAGACCGAGGAACTAATGGTTTTATTGTAACAACTGCTAAACTCGTATATAAAAATTTTCCTCGTGAAGTTTCATTAAAGTTGCGTACTTTAACCTTCATAAGAGAGCTTAAAATTACACCGTTGTTTTTCTCCAAGCCTTGAGAATGGAAATATGTTTAACAATTCTTACGCATTCGTCAGAAAGCAATTATTTCTTTCACATATAATCAAGTAACGAAAAGCCAAAAGAATTAATGTTAACGAACAATCCAGAGCATGCTCATCTGATGGATTATTGTGTCGTAAATGAGATTATTTTATTTAACTTGCCCCTTGAAAGGGAATTCAGTGTTGTAATAATGTGGAAATTTTCAAAGTCATTTTGGTTTAATGACTATACCTTATGCAAAGTTATTCTTGACGAAAAATTGTTTTAATAAATGTCACCGGAAGCAGATATTGTAGTTCCAATACAAACAAGAACACATGCACAAAAGCACACCTTGGCAATGCTATCCTATGACGATAGTAGAGCAAGCGTTAATAGCTGAAGGTTTCTGGAACAACAAACTCTGTTTAGAGACAGCACAGCTATTTATAGAACCACCAGGGTTCACATGAGGGGGGTAGCTTCATGTGCATAAATTAACAGTTTACATTACCATTGAAATAAATAAAATAGTTGTAGAATAATCATATAGTTGAAATGAGCTTGTTACTTCAACTGGCATTTGAAGTGGAGTCAGATGGCAGTTGCAGTGTTGGTTGAATCGTGGATATGGTAATATTCTGTATTGGTATGCAAGCTGCTTTTACCACGTACATTACATGTCTCCCCACTACCTGAAGATAAATGCGTGTGAATTATTCCAACCTGGCCTACAGTGTCGCACTGTTTACAGATCATCTTGCCAGAGATATGTAGATTTCAGGTGGCTGATAGTGATCCAATATTCTTTCACATGGATGTTAAGGAGGAAAACTATTGGAGTAAAACGGACACACGTACATGAAGACATGCCTAGAAACTCAAGATCCAGGAATGCAGCCACAATCCTGAAATTTCCTTTCACTAAACAGGCTACACCAACAAGAAGGTAGACAGAGAGACCCCATATCTCCTATATCATTCACAGCATGGTTAGTAGAAGCTTTTAAGAATTTAGATCGAAAAAAAATCGGAAATAACATTAATGAGGAATACCTTAACAGTTCAAGATTTGCAGATGACGTATATAAGTTTAGTAAATTATAGGAGGAATTGCAAACCATTTAAGATTTAAATAGGTAAAGCAGAAACATAAAATTGAAAATTAATATGAGTGAAACTAAGATAATGCTCATTGAAAATGAGACGTTAAATGAAGGTTATGGACGAACCTCTAGAGATTATTAATGAATATATGTACTAAGGAAAGACAATTAATGATTCCCGAGGAGATGAGACCGAAATTGAGAGGCGGATAAGCACATGATGGAAAACTTTTGGCATACAAAATGAGATTATGAAAATTAAAATGCAAGTTTCTCTAAAAAGCAATATTTACTATTGGTTTTACT
>NC_090736.1:123373992-123391492 GCF_036898095.1 Palaemon carinicauda
TTTTTTATATTCAAGTAACTATTGAGGCTAAAAATAGTCTTTTCAAATTAGTCGAGAGGTTATGTGCATTTTTATAAGATTGTATGATTTTTTAAATCATAATCGTCCCATGGTTGTAAATCAGTGTCACGAAAAAGAAAGAAAGAAAAAAACATTTAATTTTGGTATAATGAATGTTTATAATATTAACTTATAACTGAACATATAAAAGTTACAGTGAAAGAAAAAAATAACTGATCTAGAGGTATAAAACGGTTAATTAGAGATATGGCTATGGTAACGGACTCGCTAATACTATTGGAGATTTAGATAACAAAGAATGGCGTATATGAATTATGAAATATAGCTACAATGATGAATTATTCATATGATGATGATAAAATCACGAAAAACAATTTAGATATGTGATAATCAATGTAAGTATAAATGAATTTGAGAAAATTTTCAGATGAAAGTCAATTATTCAAGAACTTTCAATTGATTAGATGGTTGTTTCAAAATGCAACCGTCCTACAACGGCCCTTAATGTCATTTCATTAGATGAGCATAAATTAAAGCATTGCTCGTTAAAGGGCGCAACATTTCAAAGGTGTTTCTGTCTCAAAAGGCAATTCTTTGTCGAATACCAATTACATATACAACAATACGGAACAACCGAAAGTAGGATAACGCAATATTTATCAGGTAAAAAGTTGGGCCATCAACCACCAGCTAAGATACTAGCACTAAAGAGTTATTGGGTTTTTTGTCTTGCCAAATTGTGCTGTATTAGATCCCTTTCGCTGGTTATGGCTCATTTTTCCTTTGCCTACACATGCCGAATATTTTGACCTATTCTTTCCCATTCTCCTCTGTCCTTATACACCTGACAACACTGAAAAATACTAAACAATTATTTTTTCGTTCAAGGGGTTAGCTACTGCCTGTAATTGCTTAGCAGGTACTTTACTCTTGGGGTGGTAGGTGAGACTAGCTATGATAAGCTTCTCTTCTGAAAGAAGGACACTACAAAATCAAACCATTCTTCTCCAGTCTTGTGTATTGTCATACCATCTGTAACATGGTCTTGCACTGTCTTGGGGTAGAGTTCTCTAGCTTCAGGCATGGAGCATGCTATTTTATTTTCCTTCTCTTCCTCTTGTTTTTTTTTTCATAGTTTGATTACGAAAGATCTATTTTGATTATGACGCTGTTCTTGAAATACTCTATTTTAGGTGTTTATCGTCTATTTTGTAGTTTATTTCTTTATTCCCTTTTACTCGCAAGGCTATTTTTCTATGTTGGACCCCATGTACTTATAGCATCCTGCTTTTCCAACCAGGGTTGTAGCTTATGTAGTAATAATAATAATGATAATAATAATAATAATAATAATAATAATAATAATAATAATAATAATAATAATAATAATAGTAATAATAATAATAATAATAATAATAATAATAATAATAATAATAATAATAATACATTTTTTTTTTCAATTTG
Source organism: Palaemon carinicauda (assembly GCF_036898095.1). Lineage (NCBI taxonomy): Eukaryota > Metazoa > Arthropoda > Malacostraca > Decapoda > Palaemonidae > Palaemon > Palaemon carinicauda. The sequence continues at coordinate 123,375,478 of NC_090736.1, forward strand.
AGAATTGAAAAATCGCAAAAATAATGTCATGATGAATAACAGCTTGTTTAGGGATATTAGAAAACATATTTGATTAAAATCGAAATGAACATGCATCATGTTCTAAGTGGCAATATCAACTACGTGAAATTTATTTTACTGAATTTAGGTTGGTAATGTTTAACTAAAATTCATAATAAACAATCAGAAAATATATTATTAAAAGTAAATCAGAAAAAATAACCAAAAAATAAACAATCATTGGTTATTCATAAAAATATAGCAATTTATTATAAAGGCTTATACAGTAACAAACACAGATACAACATCAATATAACAATCTAGCAGCTTGTGTTGAAATGCAAGGAATGAAAATACCAATAAAGATATCTCACTAAATAACTTATGGGAGCCGAGAAGTTGTTGATGAGTTATTAAAACAGAATTAGGCATCTTTTTTTACTATTATGTATGATTCTTCAGGGCACTACCCTTCACAATTCTATAATTTTGAGAAAGTAATGGGTTAAAGAGTTATACATATTCCCATAAAGATCTCTGATTATAAATGAATGATTTTTTTTTTAAAATGGTTGACTAATGGGTCACCCTCGATAAGAGTAAATAGATCGAATAAGGAAAATTACCTAGGATTATTACCAAAGTAAAGTGCCTTTATAATTTTATTAGAATATCTTTATGATAATCTGCAAGTTGGAGAGACTAACACACACGCCGACATTCGACAATGCTGTAGATCTGTCAGCAATATATATTGCAGTTCTTGATTCCATGACATATAAAGATAAAAAAATCTCTCCCCCTCTCTCTCTCTCTCTCTCTCTCTCTCTCTCTCTCTCTCTCTCTCTCTCTCTCTCTCTCTCTCTCTCTCTCAAAATAATTATGCATTAGGAAAACATATAACTTATATTTTGTTATAGATTTGACTCTGTCAATTGATAAGTCTTCTCTCTCTCTCTCTCTCTCTCTCTCTCTCTCTCTCTCTCTCTCTCTCTCTCTCTCTCTCTCTCTCTCTCTCTCTCTCTCTCAAAATTATCCATAAGGAAAACATATAACTTATATTTTGTTATACATTTGACTCTGTCAGTTAATAAGTCTTCTCTCTCTCTCTCTCTCTCTCTCTCTCTCTCTCTCTCTCTCTCTCTCTCTCTCTCTCTCTCTCTCTCTCTCTCTCTCTCTCTAATCAAGCACTGAATAAAATCAAGTATGGAAATGTTATGGCCTTAATGAACAGAATCTGCATTTTGAGGGAAAAAGTGAATAGATTATACTTTTCCACTTTACTTAATATCTAGCTATAGGTTAAATGCATAATTTGGAAATTATGCAAATATCAAATGAAGGAAGCTAGTCAAACGTATTTACATGTTCATATGATGGAAGTAATTTTCTTGCAAATATGTTGAAATATTTCAGTGTCCAATGTAAGGAGGGTTTTGCGAACACCAATAAATTATATATTCCGTAGTAAAATGGCTTCCGTTGATCAGCCATTTTTCTTCAACTACTCTATTTTTACAAGCTCGAATAAAGTATACACACATTCACACCTACATGAAGACAATCATATCTCTCTCTCTCTCTCTATTTACGTGCGCACGCACACACGCACATACACGCACACACAGATATATATATAGATATATATATATATATATATATATATATATATATATATATATATATATATGTGTGTGTGTGTGTGTGTGTGTGTGTTCGTGTGTGTGTATATTTGTGTGTGTTAGTGTGTGTGTATATGTGTGTGTGCGTGCGTAAATGCGCATCAGAGTCTCAGCACGTCTGTCAATATCTTCACTTTAACCGGTTTATATGGTCTAGTTGAAGATTATTATCATCATGAAGACCCTCCTCATTTGCCAAGGTTACTATCATTATTATTATAAATGTGAAGTTGATAAGGAGTATATAATAACTATGGTAAAATCTAAATGAGCAAATAGTATGCAATGAAGGATTTTTTTTTTTAATAATATTCGAAAAAATATAATAATGATGAATAAGATCTTCTATGTCTTTCAGCTGCCTGGACCCTAAAGTTTATTTCTACCCTTTAAACCAAACGATCGACTGGTATGGTACTTTGAAACAGAGTTTCTCACACGCTCCCCTAATTTTTTGATAAGGTCTCCATATCAAAACATAGATTTTAAAGATATTACATACATGAATTTTATGACATGCCAATGCTAACCAGTCAAGATTTACGAATACATTTGGATAAGCACTCATGGGTTAGATATCCCTCCTGTCGCCCACCCACCTTTCCTCATTCTTTAAACCTCACTTGCCCGTCATTCAATCCCCACTCATCCCTCTCTCTCTCTCTCTCTCTCTCTCCTCTCTCTCTCTCTCTCTCTCTCTCTCTCTCTCTCTCTCTCTCTCTCTCTCTCTCTCAACAATATATGATAAATAGTGAAAATATGCACCCGAAGACAGGACTCGGAAACAAATGTACACATATTAGGATTAAGGAAATCTTGGCAATAACTGGTTATATATCTTATTCCATTCCTTATCACTATGAATAAAATGGTACCTTCGTTATCGCTGCCTATTGGGATAATAACGGGTTCTACACCTTCATATGTATTGTCGGATGACCCGTACTGTTCTTCAAACAATCTTGACTTTCTCTACCCGCCCATACCTCCTTGGTCGCAATCAGATTTGCCTCCAGAAGCCGCGCTTGCAGATGTGCCCGAGTGAATCGCTGCAAGATTAAACATACATATCCCTTCATACAACCCCACGCTTTTCCGATGGCATTTCACTCAGGATGTGCAAGAGTCAGCCAGTTGACCCCATGACCAGATAATTTTGTCAACGGTGTAGCGAGGTTCTGGCCGGTTCTCCTTCCAGATAAGTAGCAGTCCAGGGCGTGTAGTATTTAGTGCGAATGGCAGACTGCGGCACTCCAGCTATTTCATGATCTCTGCTTATGTAGTTGCAGAATACAGTGGTGGGACAACGGCTCTCAGCTGACTATGATAGGGTCACTAGGGTACATTGTCCAATGCCACCACTGATGTCTCAGCGAGCACAGGCAGAAGCTGTGATACGGCGAAAGTATGAATAGTAGGCTGTTCATTACGCCATGGTAGTCTCCTCCTATGTTCTTGCCAGGGTAGCACAAAAAGGATTAGTCTATGACACTTGACAGCTAAAGGTGGCACTGGTGCTAGGCTTTAATGTGTCCACTCGCTATGTACTGTGGTGCATCCACCTAGTAAACCAAGTCTCATTGACCTAAACTAGCTGTCTCCCCTGTTCCAAATGCTTCATTATTTATCGAAGAGCATTAACACAGCGACACACATCCAAAATTCCTTCTTCACGAACACTTCCCTTTGGTAAGGCTTATACCTGAACCCCATGTTGTGAAGTAATCACCACACAGTCGTCATTGAGGTTTCCTCGAGGATAATATCCGCCCTCTTTACCTCTTCATTCAACATACCAAAAATTAGTTTTTGTTTGCAGTAAACATGCTTTGTATATGATGGTGAACGACACCAACGGTGACATTTTCAATGACAGGCATGGTGGCGATTACCATGGTTGTTTACGGGGGAGTGGATGTCAAGGGTGGTGTTGGACGACCCAGAATGCACATTGAAACTTTTTGAGGCAATATAAAATAAATGCACTTTCCGTACCAGTTCAAACCGATCTGTAATTTCTTGGCTGCTTTCTCTAGATTGAAACAGTTTAAAGTTCGCAATACAATGTAGATGTTACAACCACGGTTGCAATGTAGCATGTTGGACATGGCTGCGATCAAAGTCTAGAACAGAAGTCAGCTGGTGCATAGATTGAAATTTTAAGGACTCGATCAGACATATTAGCCCTGTTAAGCCAAAGGTTGTATTCATACTAATCCAGTAGACAATAGTCCACGACTCTCGGACTGCGTTCACATGTTCAAGATCCACTTATGGTATTTTTCCTGGGATATGGTTTTCTTTTCTTTTTTACTTGTTTTTTTTAACAAAAAATACCAAATAATTGTTCAGGTCTTTGGATGTTCTAATCGAAAAGTGAAAATAAAACGTTCAGACATCAAGTATTTCAGTTTTTCCAAAAGATGATAATTTTCGAGTGCGCTAGAAAACAAGCGTGTCGTCGAGCTGATGAAGTGAATCCTGAAGATACTGTGATTTGTTTTGCTCATTTTACAATCAGCAATTTCATGTATGATATGAAGCCTCCTTTGTTGCAAATTTCAAGTCCCTAAAGTAAGAGACTTTTGAAGAAAGATGCTGTTCCTTCTATTTTCCTTTATAGGGGTAAGTTTTGTTACAAATCATTCTGCCCTGCTTTGCAATTAAAACATATTAATTATTAAAATGATGATAAATTTATTCAAATTCATTATCGTTATTGTAAGTGATAATTGTCGAGTGATAGGTTAACAAACAAAAAAAAATATGATAATAATAATACTAGTGGATGAGCAAGCATGAATAACTATACACAAGATTTTCAGATTCCGTAAGACTAATACGCAGTGTGAAATATATACGAATACCCTCCGTAATAAAAAAAAAAAAAAAAAAAATAAGAGAAATTGAGGGTCTTCGTTTAAAAAATTGTGTAACAACAACAAAAATCAAGCCGAAATTGTGTACAATAAAGTTTTAGAAATATTGCAACTATGTTCAGTATGAGTCAGATATCCATTTTATGAATAAAACAAAAATTGTGTAAAATTGGACAAATAGTGATATTTCTTCCGCCCTTACACTTCATAGTATAAGCCCGAATTTCTATAATTATCCCAGGACATGAAAGGGTTTACATTACCATGGTAATCTGTGTTAAATGAACGTGGAAAAAATTTCCAGCGTGAACGTGGAATCATATCATCAGTGTTGGCTTGATGAAGTCCAAATTCTGAAAATTTTAGTGAACGAGAAAGATTAACTGTATTGTTATTTGAAGAGGTAAGTATGGTAAGTGAATGGTGTTATGACAGAAGCACTGACATATTATATAAACCAATTGTGGGAGTAAAAGTGGTAATGCTCAGGGGACTGATAAGTATATTGGAAACACCCTATATACTTTGATTTTGACGTATCAAATATGCATAAAAAAAAATAATTGATTTGCTGAAAGAAGTGGAATATGCAGGTTATCCAATAGTGGCAATAGTGCACGATTCAGGACCCTCAATCCTAGGTTATGGGAAAAATTTGGAATCGACCCTTTATGTAAGAAAACGTCTATCAGAAATCCGTGTGCAGGCAGACAAATATTCCTTTTTGCAGATACTCCTCGTTTACTCAAGTCAGTCAAGAATGACCTTTTAGATTGAGGGTGTATGTTGTCAAACGGAAATAGAATTTCCGATCATCCGATAAGAGAAATGGTGATGGAATCTAGAACAGAGTATGGATTGGCTTGCAAAATAAGTCAGATTCACCTAAACGTTCAAGGGTCAGAACGGTAATGTGCTAAATATGCTGCAAAGTTGCTATCAAGAAGTTGCGGTAATGCTCTTAGTTTTGTAGGTTAAATGGCGGCTTTTCACGAATAATGAATGGGAAGCAAAAGCTCCGTTCATACCGTTAATGAACGAAGGGTTTGTCATTATGAATTCTCCATCCATGAAAGGCGACAAAGTTACTTGATGTTCTTTCGGTATAAATTTGGAGTATCAGACAGACGTCATGAAAAAATTGATTGACATCATGTCAAAAATGTGAGTGATAAAAGTTTTCAATAATCAAGTCAATAATAATTAAAAAAAAAAAAATCTATCCATTTCAGAAAGGAATAATTTTACCTTGATACTCTCTTCTAGGTTTGCTTGAAATACTCACGACTTCTTATGAAGTTGATTATATCCTAACAAGGTGGCTTAATCAAGATGGTTTGAAGCATTTAGCTGTTTGTACTAGGCAGGTGAGTGGCCCACATGACTATCCTAACTCACTAAATTTCAAATACAGACTAAAAAAAAAAAAAAAAAAAAAAAAAAAAAAAAAAAAAAAAAAAAAAAAAATGTTTGGGGGAAAGAAGTAACCCCGATAAATGAAAAGTGTAACAATAATAAATGCGATGAAAACTAAGACTGCCTGTCTAATACATTAGTGTCAGAGTGTTCATCTACCCAGGGGTAAACGACAGATAACAAACGAGAAATTGCCTTGGAAATTTGTCTTACCATTCTCATTTTAAGATATAATGAATTTAATCAAGAATCATGGATAGAAGAAGGTGATGAGATTCTTGAATCAACTGAAACATGTAAAGAGAATGAAATACCAGCAAGTACACTTTGTTATGTAACAGAAGAGGAATATATGAGATATATATGAGGTTATATATTAAGAAAAATTCAATGAAATATCAGGCATTAGGAAAAGAAAGGTCAGGTGTTGTTGTAGATGATAAATGCTGGACAGATGTAATGAACAGATGTGGTCTTCATATAACCTCAGATTCTTTTATTTGTATTTAAGATGAGAGAAATCCTTTTAGCTGTCCATTTGGAAAGTTGAGTGCAGGAAATAATTGCATAAGAACTCTTGCTGACGAGGTAAAACTTGCTGGAATGGTCTTACCGCTTGATGTTACGTATTTCTTTGCAAAAATTACCTACATTCTACGGAATTAGACATTTGAACAGAGGAATGTATTTCAATGAAAGAAAGTCAAGAGATTGCAGAGGTATATATAAGAAATATATGAAAACTGTTAAATTGATATTTTGTGAATAAATTATTAAATTATTCATAAACGTACATATATTTCATTTATATTTAGAAATTGTATAATAGAAACATTATAATTAATTGATAACTTATTTGCGTACCATCAAATTGTATTTCATTTTTATTAAAAAAATGTGTAGTGGAAACATTGTAAATAAATTGAGAACCTATTTATGAAACCGCAAATTGTATTTCATTCATATATGAAAATTTTTTAAAGGAAACATTGTTAATAAATTGATATCCTTTGTATGAAACTGCAAATTATATTTCCTTCATATAAAAAAAAATGTAATGTAGAAACGTCGTAAATAAAGAAATTATTAAAAAAATTGTAAATTATATATACCTTATACAGTATAGACTGATACAGGAAATGAACTTAAATTATTTTATTTCATATTTACTCTAAAGTTGGTACATTGTTGATAAGTAATTTATTGTAAAATTCATCTTTAATTTATACGAGAGAGAGAGAGAGAGAGAGAGAGAGAGAGAGAGAGAGAGAGAGAGAGAGAGAGAGAGAGAGAGAGAGAGAGAGAGAGAGAGAGAGAAGGAGAATATCCAATAAAAAAAATAATTTAATCATAGAAGGGTAAAGTGAAAAAGCAGAGGTAAATACGCAAGGGTTCCTATAAGGCAAAGGCGTCAATGACATCATGCACAGAAGTGTAGATCTTATCTGCGATGAGTCACTATTCTACTGTATATATGGGGAAATGAGACCAATATATTCTGCTACTCTGGCTCACAAGGGTAATGCATTTGTTAGTGATGGTGACGTGCTTAGGAAACGTTTGATAGCTAACTTATTTACATCGCAGAAAAAGATTAAATTCCTCTAATGAAAATTAAATAAAAAACAGAAAAAATCTCCATGAAAAGATATTGAATCTTGAAAAAGAAAAATGGAAAGGAGACGAGAAGTAGAAATGTAAGGAAACGAGAATGATAGAGGGAGGAAAAAGGAGATATGTGGGGAAGATGAGGAAAGAAAATAGAAGAAAACTAACAATGGAATACATATTGAAAATTGAGAGAGAGAGAGAGAGAGAGAGAGAGAGAGAGAGAGAGAGAGAGAGAGAGAGAGAGAGAGAGAGAGAGAGAGAGAGAGAATCCTGTTATTAAAATATTTTATATATGACCTCAGTTATCTGAAATTTTCCGAATCATGTATTTATACCAGTCTTAAAAGATCAAAAGGTACTTTTATGCTGCACAAAAAACATGCAAAAAATATTTTTATTTTTTTTTTCACTTATCAATAAATACGTCTAACTACTGCGCATAAACCTATAATATAATTCATAAAATATTATAATTGTACTAATGATGGTAATATTACTACTACTACTACTACTACTACTACTACTACTACTACTACTACTAATAATAATAATAATAATAATAATAATAATAATAATAATAATAATAATAATAATAATAGCATGCACCTTTATTTTTTTTTTTTTACTTTTCTCTCTAATCCTATTCAATTCAGCAATACACTTTGTCTTCTGAACACATTTTATATTTTGCTTCCCCGAACAGAAGAAAGACGTCATTCTCTAGACACATACGATACGATACGAGTACTTCGTTGTACCTACTAAAGAATATTTTCATATATGAATGGTTCGTATCACTTTTCCTTCATTTGTTGTATTGCCACAACTTTTCGTTTTCGAAGTAAAAAATTTTCCTTTGCCAAATGGTGCAATATTGGAGGTTGTGTATCTTGTTTTATTGTTTGTTTGAAAGCTTGTTGCTAGAGGGGGTAAGAAATGGTTCTGATACTTCTTGCACTTAGAGAATGCATATTTCCGGGTAAGTGGTCACTTCAATAGCCGACTTCAAAGTAATACATTAAACCGAATAACCTTATCGATTCGATGTATGAATTGGTCTAGCAGGGAAATTATTGATGGTTACTACTGATGTATTATACAACAAAGATACAATTTTTTATTTAATAACATGTATAAACCAATGACGAATGAAATGGAAATGAAAGTTTTTCTTCCGAAATAAGTACTGAAATACAAGCAAAAATTGATTATGAAAATAAAAATGTCACATTCTCGACAAATCCAAGTTTTTAATTAGATGGTTCTGCCAGTATTAACTTATACATCAGAGCTGCTTGGTTGGTTCTGTTCCTGGGGTACCTTCATGGTTATCTTCGCCTTTAGTTGGCTGTATAGGCGTTTTTGGTTTGTTACAAAGAGTTTCTTCTGGTAATATTTTTTGTTTCTGTTCTCATAAATGTGGATTCTCTGTGCCTTGGCCTTTATTCTTTGCCTTACATCTTATCGTAAACTCTGTATTTTTCATTCAGTCCCTTCCGTATCTTGCTATTTCTCTGCCTGTTTTCGGTCATCTCTCTCATTTGGTTTCCCAGTCTCCTTTTCCAAGGGTGCTGTGTTCGACTCTTTTTATTGGGTTGTAATCATGGTGTCTTTATCTTCATGAATTCCACAACGAGTTTGCTACTACATATGCGAGGTTGTTAGTTTCTGTAACATTACTACGCTGTTAAACATTTGCCGTAAAATAAGAAAACCGTAAAAGTCCTTGAATAAATGTTACCAGGTATTTACCGTTTCAAAAACGGGTATATACTGTATACGTAAAAGAGTGATATTATGGTCACCAACCTGTAAAAGATAATAAAAAGTAGAGGAAAAGTTACGGTCGCCTTTATTTCACTACAATACGGCTAAGAACAGTAAATTTTTACGGAAATTTTCCGATGAAAATTACAGTTTCTTTTAACAGTGCAGTGTAGATTACATTTAGTATTTCATTGACATCTATAATTTTTTCTAGTTTCTCATAATTGCTGGCTTTTACGGCTAGTGTCCTTATCTTTCTCAATCATCTCGCATCCATTGTGTTACTTTGCTCATATGATCAAGCATCTCATCATTTACTTCGGTTTCAGTATCTTGCTTGTTGTTGTAAGATGGGTTGCTGGTGCTGTTGTCTCCGTCTGCGGTTCCCACTTCTATCAGTTCATATGTTTCTAGGGGTGTCTTCTCTCTTTCTATTTTTTCCCTTTCTGTTTTGGTAGCCAGTTTTTCCTCTTTATGTTTAGTATTCTATCACCTTATCTCTGTTCTGTACATAGGGAGATGATCCTATGTTGCATGATGTTAAGCATTCTTTTCCGAAATAGTCTTGCTGTCAGACACTCCGAATATCTCATCTCCATACCTCTATATTTTCTTGTTCGTTATGTTTCCCTAGTAGTGGCTGGTGTCATTTGTATTTAGGTTAGTTTCTTGATGACGATCGTCCGATACCTATCATTGCTCTACTGTCGTTGACTTCTATACCTGACTGCAGGACGAAGCTCTTTTATTTCTATGAGTTCCATTCATGCTGTTAGGATCCCAGAATCCCTATGACTAGTTTTTCATCCCGTCGGCTACATTATTATTATTATTATTATTATTATTATTATTATTATTATTATTATTATTATTATTATTATTATTATTATTAGCCGAGCTATAACCATAGTGGTACAGCAGGAAGGTACAGCTCTAAGGGCTCCAATAAGGAAAACAGCCAGGTACGGATATTTATATAAAGAAATAACGAATAACTAATGTATATAATATGGGAAATAATATCTAAAAATTATAGAGTATTTCAAGATTAGTAGAAGATTTCTAATAGATCAGTCATACACAATCTATGAACAACAGTTATGACGACTTGTTCAACAGAAAACCATTTGCAGAAATTTTTAACTTCTGAAGTTCCACCGAGTTAATCGCCAGATCATTGTCAATATATAGAGCTAGATGTTGACGAGCTAATATTCCTTATCTACTTTCAATCATACTTCTAGTTTTGTTAGGGTTCTACTTCAACCCCGATAAATTTCACCTTGCACTAATTTTAGCTATATCTCTATCAAGGGATTTAGCAACCATAGGTTTACTTTCAGAAGACGGAATTGTTGCATAGAAAGCACATCATCTCTACATGCAACAAGCTTTATTTGTAGAACAAGCCTCATATATTCTGCTTATAGTATGATATATAAAACGCCGATAACACTATGAAAGAACACCATTCATTGCATTCCTATAGTTACGTTTTTTTGGCCAATTAACAAGTTTTCTTTACAGTTTATTATATACAAATTCAATAAAGATACTATTAATAGACATAGTCAAAAAGATTTTTTAATTAATCTTGTCAAAGATAACACCAAACATAAATCCAAACATGTGAATCTCCTAACCACACATAACAAATCTATGTACTCCCTTTGAAATTGTAAAGGTATCCCCAGGCACCAAGGCCTACTTGAAAACAAAACTGCATGCTAGGGAACATATTATTACCTCAGCTATAATTATTTAGACGTTTTGTCAAAAGACGTTCAAAATATCCATATAATAAGGGAAGTTTAGGAATGGGGCAAGCGCTAACTCGAATGAATTTACTTAGTGTAGTATCATTACCATTTCTCAAACAAATGCAATTAGAACTCCTTCTGTCTATGAAGTGAAAAATAACATACAACTTAGTAGCTAAGGTGATTAGTAAAATTTAATTTTAATGTAACGGCTGTTCCGAAGCCAAATCATCTCCTTGTGCATAACTGCCTTGTCTAATGTAGTATATATTAAATATCGTGAAATACATCAATTACAAAGAATAAAAAGACACAAAGCCATAAATGTTATAGTTATCATCACTATTACTATCATCATCATCACTCTTATTCTTCAAGGTGATTCAGTCTGTTATTTCTTACATATGACTTGTTATTATTAATTCATTAATTTTCTTTTACGCACATGTGAATTGTCATTTTTAGAAAGGTCTATGGTATAATAAATACACAAGAAACAATTCTCATTGTTTGAAAACCACATGCAGTTTAAGAAGACAGCTGTCCGTCCACACGTTACAATTCTCTTAAAGTAGCTGTGAATTAGATTAAAAACCTCATTTCATGTCTCCTAACTACTTTCAGGTGTTGCTGCCTCTCCTCTTTCATACAATGGCTGCCCTAAATCCAAGTTATTTCCGTGTGCATAACTACCAAATATCCTGCTATTCCCATTGCTAAATTTCCTTATATAAGACAATGAATGTGGAGCAGCTACGTTTTTATTATTATTATTATTATTATTATTATTATTATTATTATTATTATTATTATTATTATTATTATTATTATTATTATTATTATTACACAAGGCCTTTCTATTTGTTATCTCCTAACACTGTCTCATTACGAGATTAATGCCCTCCACTCTTTATGAAGCTCGTAATTTCCTGCCGTAATATTCAGTTTATAGCAGCATTGAGTGTTAACCTGCACTCTACTACACTATTCGCTCTTCAGGTGGGACAGTAAGTAAATGACTTATATTCAGCCTCCCCGTTTACTTGCTTTAAAAAAAAAAAAAAAAAAAAAAAAAAAAAAAATCCATTGCACATAATTATGTCAATGGAGGAATCTCACATTTCCACTTCCCAACTCCAGCCCCTGTAAAAAAACATTTCCCGCCCGGGAACGTAAGTTTAGGCGGTTTACTTGTGAGGCCACTGCTGTGAATGGGCATCACCGTGGGGTGTTAGGTTTGCCTAGTTGACGTTCTGTTGACCATCTATTCTGATGAAACTAGAATTGAAAGAAGACAACTTCAAAATACACCTCAAAGCCCTTAATTATTATTATCAACATCATCGTCAGCAGCCGTAGCATCAGTCCTCAAACATGTCCTTCGACTCCCGTCTGTTTTTGATCTTGTTATGCCTGGTCTTACTTTCCTAACCCATCGTCTTAACATACTAAAACTATCATTTCATATTCAACAAGTCATGTCGTAAAGGAATTGGAATAGTACAGTACAGCATTGATTTTCATTGCTTGCCTAATGAATGTGAAGTCTTCACTATATATTTTTAGTAAACTTGATTTACAAAACATAATTTATTTTATGATAAAAAAACCTTCTCAACTTTTTATTCCCCTTAATTCAATGAAGTGCCAAACTCGAATAAAACAAAAGAATTATTATTCTGATAATCGTTAATTACCTCATTTGATTTCCTTTAGTAAAGGTAAGTAAAGTGTGTCCCAGATTTGGAGCCGAATTATTTTAAGAGTTATTTCCACTCCATTGATGGAGATGACTATTATTTTTTCCTTCAAGATATTGGTTGCAAAGAGCACTTGATAAACTTTGGAATATACAGGATGTTTCCATATAAATACACAAGTCAGTGTCGAGAGAGAATTGAAATCAGTCCACTGTTTCACAAAAGATACTACACTCACAGGCCTCAAACTCTTGAACTTGTAAATTTGCTAGATTATTACTAACAAAAATAACAATATACGTTTTGAAATCAGTAAAAATATGATTGAATTCGTAACAAGAATATGTTGAATTTATTTTTCTTTCTATCCGTATAGCCTAAAATATCTTTAAAACCACTCGACATGATCCAAAATATAATATTTTTTTCTTATTTAACTTGTAATAAAAATTCTTGATATTTCCTTTGGTGACAGGAATTCCGACATCGAAATCCAATGCCTTTCATAACGGATTTTCTCTTGCGGTCGGGGTGTTATTCAGATGATATCCGGATACTCACAAAAATTGGTATTTCTCTTTTTCTATATTTTCTTTTTCCTTTTGACCATCGGTATCTGGAGCGTTTGAATGTTTGGTTTTATGCCAAATTATAACTCATTTATAAAGACAAAGGGGATCTAGGGTACCAAATTACCCTTTCTTTCCACGGATATTTTAGTTATGTTAATGGATTAGCTATATTAATATTTTCGATTAAATAAATCTGGTATGCGCTTTATACAATCAAAGTTACGAATGTCCTTCATATAGGGAATGTTATGAGGTATAAATAACATTTCCTATATGAAGGAAATTTTTAACTTTGATTGAATAATGACCCGTCCAGATTTATATCATCGAAAACATAAGGTAAACAACGTTAACTTTTTTTTCTTTTTTTTTATCTGGAAGGGTGTTTAAGAAATGTTATATAGTCAAAATATTTTCTGAGATCTAGATAAAGTAGGAACAATGTTTACTTATGTTTTTTTGTTTTTATTTTTTAATAGTAAAAACATAAGTGTAGGACTGACAATGAATATAAGTAAAACTAAGACAGTGTTCAATAAAAATTCAAAGACACAACTAAAATGGGTTATGCACGAACCCCTAGACTCGTTTTGAGGTTGTTAATGAACATACAGTACAGTATTATACGTACTTGGGATAGCTAGTAAATGTTTCCACAGAAAATGAAACTCAAAATAAAAGAAGGATAAGCATGGGATGGAGAGCATTTGGTAAACAAAATGAGCTTATGAAAAGTGAAATGCCACTTTATCTAAAGAGAAAGCAGTTAATCAGATGGCCCTGCCAGATTCATTAAAGCCTTAGAACATAAGTAGGTCAACTGCCATTTTCATTTTATGTCCTCCCCACGTCCATTTCTTTTTCTTACATGTTATTAAAAAAATCCTTTACTCCCGTATCCTCTAGTATCCATGTTGCTCTTTTCTCTGTCTCTTAGTGTTATTGCCATCATTATTCTTTCCTCAGTTCTTTAAGTTGTATCTGGCTTATGTTCTAAGACTTTTAAGTAAGGGTCCAAGATTCTTATGCTTAAGTTGATACTGGTAGGACCATATCATCGTATAATTTCCTTTTTTATATAAAAAGCCAATCTACTTCTCATCTCATTATGTTTACAAAATGCTCACCATCCTATGCTTATCCTTCTTTCAATGTAGGCCTCGTGTTCTGGTGAAACAATCTTTTTAAGTACGTATATTCATTACAATTTATTTTATTACGTCTTTGAACTTTTATTGAACATTATCTTAATTTTTCCCATAGTAACTTTCAGTCTTAAAGTACATTTGTGTTTTCTCTATACAAATCTTCTATCATCTTCTACAATTCATCCTATGATTCAGAAAAAACTACTATGTCATCTACAAATCTAAAGTTGTTAAATTATCCACCAATAATGTTAATTCCTACATTTTTACAATCTAGATTCCTAAAAACTACTTTTAGGCTTAATGTAAACAATTTAGGGAGACGGGGTCTCCCTGTGCAACTCTTTTCTCCATAAGAATTTTTTCACTCTCTTTATGTAGTTTTAAGATTGCTATAATTCTTGTATAAATATCTTCAAGTGTTCTTACATAAGATTCTTCTATTACTTGTTTTTGAAGAGTTTTCTTTACTGCTGACATTTTGATCGAATGAAAAGTTTTTTTTTTTTTTTTTTTTTTTTTTTTTTTTTTTTTCATAGTCTATAGATGCACTATATAGTGGTTTGACATGGTCAGTTGTACAATACCCACTTCAATAGCCTTCGTGCACTTTTGGTTGATATAAATCTAACTGCATTTCTATATTGTTTAAGATGATGTTGGTAAATATTTCATATAATGTTGAGGGTATACTTATTGGGTGGTAAATTTTCAGGACTTTTTTGTTGCCCTTTTTTCTGAATAAGTTTAATATCGTGCTTTTTCAAGCTATATGTAAAGAGCATTATAGCAGATATTTGGTGTAATGTTCAGTCAATTTTACTGCTATGAAATATCCTCAGTCTAAATTATTATTAAAACTAATGTTACGCCTTTTCTCATGATGCTTTTCCTCCTTTCATGGTTTTTAATGTTTTTTTTTTTTTTTATACTTTTTTTCTCATGTTTGATACCGGCTTAGATTTCTCAATATTTTCATTTGTGAAGTTACTTCTTATATCACTATTGTATTGAATTGCATAGAAATCCTCTGTAATCCCTATCACGCAATCTCAATTGTAGATAATGTTGCCATCCTCATCCTTTAATTATAGAAAACAGCAGTTGCGCACTGCTCCAAACCTTCTTTTGAACAATTTGATGCTTCTTCTTTCCTCTAATTTTACATGAGTGCATTTAAAATATGGTGGTAATTTAGTTCGGTTATTGTTTTTGGATAGTTTTGCTAATTCTATTTCACCTCCCTAGGATTTTACCTTCATTTCTAATCTTTTCTTTAATAAACTTTTGGTCTTTTCTGACGTATGTGTGTGTGTGTATTTTTGCTATTAGGTGGTTATTTACTTGGATATACAGTAGTTGGTTGTGTATATCAGCTTCTAAAATCTGCCAGCTTGCTGGATTGATGATAAAGTATGGCAAACCAACTAAATAAGCTATTATACACATTGATAAAGCTTTTAATTCTTTCAAATCTTCA
>NC_090736.1:123396492-123428992 GCF_036898095.1 Palaemon carinicauda
GACTGGAAGGACGTACACCTTAACTTCTCAGTCGGGAAGCTGGAAGCTGATATTGGTGAACACCAGTTCGGTGAGGAACTTCCAAAACTGTCGTAGGTTCTCTTGCGTAGAGAGCAAGAGACAAAGGAAAGACTTGCGGCATCGAGGTCGTGGCAAACGACACTAGAAACTATAGCAAGTGACCCCAAGATCCAGGACATGTTCATGGTAGTAGCCAAAACCCATATGGCCACAGTTACAACGGATCTCTATAGCTTTATTAAAGCTAGGAGAGCCTGTAGAGAGTTCGTGTTCACTTGGCTGCGGTGAGGCACGAACAGAGGAAACTGATCTCCTCTTGTATTTGGGGTAAAGAACTCTTTCCCAATGAAGTGGTTAAAGAGGTAAGAAACAAGGCCGCCACAGAGAATAGGAACCTTCTCAAAAAGTGGGGCTTAGATCTCAAGAAAAAGTCTTCTCTGGATGAGGGTCTCCAACCCAAGTGGAAGACAAAAAGGCCTAGGCCATCCTCTCGGCCGGCTAAACCCAACCGACAGCAACAACAACAACTTCCTGTGACCGCGGTGCCTCAGATAGTGGCACAACCTCCAACCACGTACCAGCTGGTACCTCAACAAGTGGCGACACAGTCTCCAGTTCTTAACTCAGCCTTTGAAAGGCAGACTTCTTCCTTTCGTTCGAGGGCTAGAGGAACAGCCAGAGGTTCTTCTAGAAGCCCTTCAAGAGGAAGGGGATACAGGGGAGGACGCAGTCAAGGAGGCAAGGCCTCAGATCCACAACAGCAGAAGTAAGATACTTCCAGTAGGAGGGAGACTACAGCTAATTAGGGATCGCTGGACCTTCGATCCCTGGGCCCACAGCCTAATTAAAAATGGACTAGGTTGGAGCCGGAGCAGTCCTCCACCTCAATTTCCTCAATTCTTCCAACACTCATCCCCCGTTCTGGAAGAATATGTCCGAGAACTCTTCGACAAAAGAGTAATCCAGAACGTTAGGTCCATAAAATTCCAAGGAAGGCTGTTTTGTGTTCCAAAGAAGGACTCAGAAAAACTCAGAGTTATTCTAGACTTGTCGCCACTCAACAAGTTCATAGTGAACTACAAGTTCAGAATGCTCAAGCTTCAGCACATAAGGACCCTACTGCCCAGAAGGGCCTACACTTTCTCCATAGGCTTGTCTGATGCTTATTGGCACATTCCAATTAATCGTAACCTCTCCTCCTACCTAGGCTTCAAATTACATAGAAAACTTTACGCCTTCAGAGCCATGCCTTCTGGGCTAAACATAGCCCCAAGGATTTTCACGAAGCTCGCGAACACAGCCGTCCATCAATTACGCCTAAAGGGGGTCCAAGTAGTAGCCTACTTGGACGACTAGCTGGTGTGGGCAGCATCCAGGACAGAATGCATGCAAGCTTTTAAGATAGTGATCCTGTTCCTGGAGCATCTGGGATTCAAGATCAACATCAAAAAGTCTCGTCTTTCTCCAGCTCTAAAATTTCAGTGGTTGGGAATCCACTGGAATTTGGAGTCACATCAGCTTTCCATTCCTAGTAAGAAGAGGAAAGAAATAGCAGGATCTGTCGAGAGACTATTGAAATCCAAACGGATATCAAGACGCGAACAGAAGAGAGTGCTGGGCTCTCTACAGTTTGCTTCGATAAAAGATCCAGTGCTAAGAGCACAGCTTAAGAATGCAACAGGAGTCTGGAGAAAATACGCATCAAACATGCGAAGAGATCCAAGTGACGTTGGCCATATTCCGTTTGGCAGAAAGGAAGAAATGGCACCTGTCAGCAGTTCACATTCAAGGGTTCCGCAATGTGACAGCGGACGCTCTATCTAGGTTTACACCTATAGAGTCAGAGTGGTCCCTTGACGCAGGATCGTTTTCCTTCATCTCGAGTCAAGTCACAGAGCTGCAGATAGACCTATTTGCGACGAAAGACAACAAGAAAATAGATCGTTACGTGTCCCCTTACGAGGAGCCGTCAGCTGAGGCAGTGGACGCTATGTCCCTGGACTGGAACATATGGTCCAGTATCTATCTGTTCCCTTCGCACAACCTCCTTTTGAAGGTCCTCAATAAGCTAAGATCCTTCAAAGGGAAAGCAGCAATAGTGGCCCACAAGTGGTCAAATAGCGTGTGGTTCCCTCTGGCATTGGAACTACGACTAAAATTCGTACCGCTACTGGATCCATCCCTGTCTCAGCGAGTACAGAAGTCGACTTTCTTCGCTCCTTCACAGAAAACACGATGAGAAAAAGATTCGGTGTTTAAAAGTCAGTTTAGACTTTTGGAGGAAACCAAAAGACATTATGAGGCTTCAGGGAAGAGATAGCTATCCTTTGTCAAGGCGAAGAACCGAAAGAAATCCCGACAGATTCCTATTTATAATTCTTCATTCACCTTCATGAGCAAGGTTTAGCAGCCAACACAATTCTGTTGTTCAAGCCTGCCTTGACAAGTCAGATACCATATGCCTTACAGATCGACCTTTCTTACGACGTTCTTAATAAACCAGCCCTCCAGTGCTTCGAAAGACCCTTTGCATGGTCATTAGATATGATTCATCATTGTGTATAAATAATGAACAATGAGGAATGTGTTTAGAAGGTTTTGAATTTACGTCATATTTCTGTTTGTACTCGCTTTGGGGGCCAGAATTATGAAATAGTCGCTCTCTCTAGAGAGGAAGGCCACGTCCAGTTCTTGGAGGGAGAACTGAATCTATTTCCTGACCCAACGTTTCTTTCCAGGAACAAGCTACCCATCAACAGGTTGGGTCCCTAGAGAATCTGCCCTCTGAAGGAAGATGCATCTCTATGTCCAGTGGAGTGCCTGAAGGTATATCTTCATAAAACTTCAGACTTTATGGATAGGACAGCTGTTCAGAAGAGAAACCCTGGGTTCAAAGTTATCTATAACTATGGGCGAAATTCACCCGTGTTATTCGCAGAACGGATCCAGACAGTACACCCATTAGTCATGATACGAGGAAAGTTGCCTCTTCCATAAAATTTCCTTAATTATATGGACTTTGAACATTCTCGTTTGCACACCGGCTGGTAGTCATCCAAGGTGTTCTTTATGTACTATTCGAAGCAAGTGGAGCAACTTATGAGATCTGTGGTAGCAGTAGGTAAAATTCTATAACCTTCTGTTTTAAGTCTGCGAGGAACAGTGTAATTAATTTGGGACGATTAATTAAGAGGGTACGCGTGTAGTCACTATATGTTACTACATGCTGAGCGATAGGCCGCGAAAGTGTCCTTACGAACTGTTCAATTGACGTCGGTAATCTATAGCATATACGGACACTTGTGCCAAGCGTTTTTTCCGCTAGTATATGTAAACAGTATACAGACTATATCATTATTATTAATAATTCAATTGAAGTGGAAAATCTGTTTCCTAGTAGATGAAACAATATTTTCTGTTGACTGTTTTCCTTTATGCTTTCACGCATATCATCCACATTTTATAAATTTTATAAATGTTGATCTGATATGTACGTTTATTAAATTTTAATAAACTAGTTCGCCCACACTCATTTTATTAGAAATGTACTGAGCATTAAGATTAAAATATGGATATTCTTATCATGGTATGTCTTTCGAGACTGTTCCCTGATTCAAGCAAAAGTCCACTCACTCTAACCCTTCCTTGGAAGGGTTTACATGGTACCCTAACGGGTTGGTGGCAAAGAGGCAAAATTTGTTTCTATGCGGATACAACCATTATCCAATAGTTTATAAGAGTAGTCACATTGGGGAAGGTATCACATATTCATTCTGACATTGGTGACTCTTATACAAATTTTGCTTCATATTGTATAGGGCGAGACCACTATACAAGCTTGTCATTTTGTCATCCATAAATATTTATGTACTCCTCGAGACTTTTTCCAGACTCTAGTACGACTCTTCCCTATAGGGGGCAGGAAGCACTAACATAGTTCATGCTTAGATGAAATGATGTATGACGGTAACATCATAGGTCTCTAGGTCTAGACGGACCAAGAAAATACTTTCTTGGGAGTACGGCACTGATTGAGAATCCACAGATACAGTAATGCTGTGGTAAACTTCCATCAGTACGACATGGCCTGAGCCCAAAAAATTGATTTTGAGCGAAGCAAAAAATCTATTTTTGGGTGAGGTAGCCATGCCGTCCTGATGGACCCGCTCTTCCTTTTATTGTAAAAGGGCCTGTTGACCCCTCCCTATAGTATAGTATCTGTAACACCTCGTATATCGCTACAAGGAATAAAGAGGGCGCTACCGCCTTCATCAGATACACACAGGAAACGGAATAGGAGAGATGCCTTATGAGCGGCTCTCTTTTCATTCTCGTTTCAGATTCTTGTCACTATACCCCCTGGAAGCCGTAATACTGTTCGGGGCGAAGATAACTGTGTGACGTGTCAAGAATACCTCCTCTGATATTATGCGATAACCCTGTGAGATTATTTAGGGATATTCGCTCCAGGAGTTAGAATTCTGGATACCTTAAGGTAAAATTGTCTGGGAATATCACTGTAGTCAAATATACCCTAGAAAGCTACCTAATAGGAACTTTCATCAGGATGACATGGCTACCTCACCCGAAAATAGATTTTTCGCTTCATTCAAAATCCGTTATATATATATATATATATATATATATATATATATATATATATATATATATATATATATATATATATATATATATATATATATATATATATATATATATATATATATATATATATATATATATGTTACCATCATCATATCTCCTACACATATTGACATTTAGGGCCTTCGGTTAGATTTTGCCAATCGTCTTCATCTTGAGCTTTTATATCAATATTTTTCCATTCATTTTCTCCTACTTCACGCTTCGTAATCCTCAACCATGTAGGCCTCAGTCTTCCAACTCTTCTAAGGCTTTTCGGAGCGCGTTTAATAGTTAGGAGAACCAATCACTCTTCGAACATGCGAAAAGCATGCGCAAGCCATCTCTATCTACCCCTTATCATGATCTCATCCACATATGGCAATCGAGTAACCTCACTTAAAGTTTCATTTCTAATCCTGTCCTACCATCTAACTCCCAATATTCTTCTGAGTGGTTTGTTCTTAAATCAACAAATTTGCTTGATATTGTTTTATTTTCATACCACGAATCATGTCCATGCAGTAACAGCAATCTCACTAACCTGATATATACGTAGAGTTTTATATACAATTTCAGGCAATTTGATTAACAAATTTTACTTAACCTTGCCATTGTCTGATTTGCTTTTTTTCAAAATTTCATTAAACTCATATTCTAAATATCTTGTATTATAGATCATGGCTCCTAAATACTTAAACTTCAATGATTCCCTCTCATTAATCCTTTCTCCTTGCAGTGATATTTCATCTTCCATTGCATATCCCGTTTTCATGATCCCTGACTTTCCTATACTTATCTTGAGCCCAACCTCCTGTCATATTCCATGCATTCTGGTAAGCCATCTTTGCAAGTTCTGTGGTGTTCTGCTAATAAGTGCAGCATCGTTAGTATACTCTACATCAGCTAATATCCTGTCACAAATCAAATATCATCCTTTTCCATGATCTCCAAATGTTCTCTGCTTCACAGAATCCACGAGGAGGATAAAAAACATAGTTGACAACACATTCCCCTCTAGTACTCCTCTGTTCACTTACTCATCTAACTTTAACTTTATGCTCATGAACAGACGATCAAATTAACATATTTAAGAGTAACTCAACCAAATTGGTCGGCGAGCACTATCAAAGGCTTTACTCACAATCCACATTTGCCATTAAAACTGGATTTCTATATTCTACACATTGCTCTACCAGATGTATTAAAATGAAAATTCAGTCAATGCAACTTCTACCTTTTCTAAGTCATGCTTGTTCATTTCTCACTTTTTCTTAAATCTTTCTTTCTAGTTCCTAGATTAACCTTACTATATATTTTCATGACAACTGACGTAAGTGTGATACCACTGTAATAATTGCAATCAATCAGATTTTTTTTTTTTTTTTTACACTCCTAGCTCCCATTCAACAGGTTTTGCCTCTTCACGCTACATTCTACATAACAATATTGCAAGTATTCCGTGAGTTACTTCCTTTTCTGTGAATATCATCTCGGTAGTTATTCCGTCGTATCAAGGGGCTTATCATGTTTTTTTTTTTTGGGGGGGGGGGGGTTAAAACACACCGAAGTCATACATGGGTACATCAGCTGTTGCTACTATGAGATTCAGGGCCTCTGTAACACAGTTTTTTTGACTTTGCTCCTTATCAAAGCATTGGATGTAGCTGAAAGTTGACATATGTATATTTTACAACCACACACAAATTTTGTCAACATTATCAATAACCTAAACCCGATAGTTTTAATTTTTATAGAGTAAAAATGATCCAGCCGACGCCATGGCCAGTGATAACGAGCCAAGAGTCGAAAACATTCATTACGTAAGCAATGTAAACACCTTTTGACAAAATTTTGCCCCGCCCATCCACCAGACACCCATTCACTTTGTTCCATCTGCTCTTAAACCCATAACAGTCAAGAATGGCTAACAGGATGTGGAATTACCCCCGAGGTTGCAAATCTGCATTTGTCTAACGATTTGCAACTTTATACAGTCAAGAGAAAGCCCGTGGCCATATTTACTATAGCCTGAATAGGTAATTATTCAGTTTCTAGTTTAAATCCAATGTTTATGGTCTGATTTGTATGTAGCGTAACATGATTATAATACTTGTAATTTCATTCGGGCTTTTGAACATTTCCATTAACTATTCACTATGCCACTAAGAGAGAGAGAAAGAGAGATTGTATGTAAACAGTGTTTATATAACTATTTTTGTTAAAATAAGAATTTTGTGCTAAACTCTCCATCAGACCAACGGATCATCCAATATATTTTTTTTTTCTTCTTAGGCCGTAAGACCGTGTTGCCTACGTTTTGGGCATGACTGCATTTTGTAAATAAATCATGAATAGTTTTAGGAGTTTTATTTGTACATCTAATGGGAATTTATAAAAGTAAAGTGAACATAATTCATTTATCTTTTAAAATAATTACTACATGTAGCAAAACAAATAGTAGTAAAGATGATAATGCAATGAAGGAATGATACCATACTTTATCTTTAGCTTCAACATCGGCAATAACATACCTAGTTGCCATAATTTGTCAGCTTAATGAAATAACCTATCATCTAATGTTAAACTTAATTTCTGAAGAGGCCATGGCTTATTGCACAGTGAAAAAACATTACAAAACCTTATGAATGGCGGAACGATACATAAATGTGGGTGGGGTATCTGTGCTAGCGTAGTAATACTACTGTAGCAGTAGTGCCGCAACAGTAGTATATACGAATTAAACTGCTGGGATCCTTGAGGATCATTTAGCACTTCTTACAACTACTCGAGAAATGAGTTTTTATAGCCAGAAATTAAATTTTCTGATCCAACAATGCCCATGATAGCCTCCAATACTGAATTATAACGAGGCCAAAGTGGGTGGAGCGTCATGAAGTCATCATTTTGACGATAATTATTGGTGAAGGTTTAAAGCCAAAATACGGTACCAGCTATTTTTTTTTTTTTTTTTTTTACAGTAAATAGGTAGGTAGATAGACAATAAATAAAGATTGCTGGACATTGGATATAACAGTTATCAAATCAAGCTTGTCTACTACGTTTTTAAAAATTACCAACTATTCCCTACACCTTGTCAATCTGATTGTGACCTATAAAGTGGACTGTAATTTCTTAGGAAACTTATTTTGGGAGTTAGACTAATAATCAAAGTGTTTTTGTATTTATTAACATATTTTGTTGGTTTGTTCATTATGACAATTATCAGTCGAGAGGTTTCAGAGTTCATAAAGGTGTACTGCTTTGCTTTTATTTAAAATTTTGTGTCATTGTTGGCAGAGGTATAGCCTTCGTTACGTATAGCCAATCATCGATCGAGAAAGAGGGAAGAAATGCCGTCATAAGTTACGAACGGGTGCGTTCGAAACCTTTTCTCTGAGTAAGTTGGCCCGTCTTCAAAAAACGTCACTTTTACATTATAAGTACCAAATTTATTCAACCTACGTAATGCAGAATATAGTCAAAATTTATATGTAGATATAATGTGCATTCTGAAGAAGCGTTATATTTATGAAATTCATAGATAAAAAATTATTGTGAAAAAACCGTGTTACAAAGGCCCTGAATCTCATAGTAGTCCATTGAAGAACAAAGGCCTCTGACCAGTTCTTCCAATTGTGACAGTTTATAGTCTTGCTCTTGCTTCTCCTGCTTCTTTTGCAATCTCTAGGGACCCTTGGTGTTATTCAAAATATGCATCAAGTATTTGTTATTTTCATTATATGTCCTGCCCATATTCATCTTTTTTTCTGATGCTGTCCGAAATCCAAAAGAAATTTCGAACATTATCTCATTTTCAGAGAGAAAAAGAGGGATATTAACAAAAACTCGAAAAATTTCAAAATTGTTTTGATAATTAATTGTAAAAAGTTTTTATGTAATTGAATAATTGGAAGATTGATCATATTGAATCATTTATGTCTAGGGTTCAAAAAGATATATTATTCATTACAACATAATTCAATATTCTTACATAAGAACTTTAAGCAAATTACTCCTAACCAATATTTATAGATTCACTCTTTTTATGACTAACCAAACCTTATACCTGCCGTATGTCAACTTCTACCATCTTACAATCTGTCACAGAAACAGCCATGTTTTTTTTCTCCCTGTCCAGCTCAAAATTTCACCGGGTACGCCTGCCTTGTTGATTTTTTGATTAGCAAAAAAAGAAAAGTCACGTCTTTTGGATATGCAAGGAAATTAACGTACTTTCTCTATTGTTAAGCCTTTCCCAGATTTAACACTGTCATTTCCACACTTCACTTAACATAACGTTAAGACGTTGTCCTGTGGCACCCATTATAGAACAACGCCTATTGTTACACCTCACTACTCTTGAAACACAAGGGAAATTAATGTGCATACTCTGCTCTTCCCTCATTTGAAGAAATTTTATACATGCCTCACTGTGTTGTTGATCTATAAACAACATTAGCACCTGAAATTCCACACCCTTACTCTCTCCAAAACCTTCCAAAACCCTTCTTTACAGAATCCACCCCTTGGTCTTCCTGGGTAATGGTGAGCTTTGAAGGCGGGCCTCACAGCTTCATCGTCCCAAATCTCTTGGTGGATATATCCCTCTACCCTCTTATGTCCCTCCTTTGTGTCCCATGAAAGGAGATGACCTGCTAATACACTATCAGAAGTCTTTGGCTGAAGGCCATGAGAATTTTTAACGAGTGGCTCTAAGAAAACTGAGAATGGGACCAGAGTTCAACCTAAAATCCCTTACTGAGCTCAAGCTCATAAACCGAATCAACTACTACTTCCTAACTAGTCCATATTTAAGCAATGTTCTTAAGTTTATTGTTCCTGTTATCAGTGTTAACTTTTTGTAAATAAAAGCAGAAGTTGAAAAAAACTGTTATTGTTATACTCTTTATAAAGAAGAAGGAAACAAGTAAACTGAAAAATAACCATTCATATATGGAATATTCATGAGATATAACCCCTGGCTATTATCACATAAAACAACCGCCCACGGTCCTTCGAGCTTAGTTATTTGCAAAAATCTCCTGTTAGTTATCGTTATCCAGCGGACTAGGAATTATTGGACGAAGAAGCACTTATTTTGTGTGAAGACTTGTGTGCAGTCCATAACCTTTTATGAGAGAAAGAGTTTATTCCCTTGGACTAAAAGACGAAAGTCAGTCCCAAGGTTGTGTCCTCTCACTAGAAAGATATATATGTCACATCTTAAGCTATGCATAGGTTAAAACTGGTATGACGATCAGATTAAATATTTTTATTTCTAGAAAAGGTGAATTTAACTTTTATTATTTCAATTTGTTTACCAAAAGCCCTCTATCGCATGCTTATCTTTTTTTTTTCTTAATTTCGGTCTCTTGTGCAAATAATACCAAGTATATAAAGACTGATATACATTAACTGAAGGAAAATAGCACCCCTCCCCAACAACCGATTCCTATAAGTCATCCAAGGTTAGATCAAATAAACGATCTTTGGAATTAAACCAACCTTGAAACAACTGTTCCTGAACATTAAAAATTGTTCCCTAAAAACCAACCTTTTTTTTTTATGGATACCAATATACAAGAGCTCTGGAGTATGGGAAGAATCTACTCCTGGGTGAGACTTATTTGTGTCCTGAACTTGATTGGTACCGGTAGTGTTAAGGTGATAACTGATGATGTTTTCACGCCACGATGAGTAAAGTGATAAATCGTTTACAGTGCATGACTTGGATATTACAGTAAGCCTAATTAGTGAGGACGGGCGTCATTGTATATTACAACTTAATAGCATCAGTGCGTTATGAGTTTCTTTTGATATAAAATCGACAGTTGATATGGTCAAGTATAATTATAGGCATATCGCCCGAAAACATTGTCATCTGTGTTTTATTATTATCAATATTGTGTGTTTTATCGAGGTTAATGAGATATTATAGGTGATGTTAATTATGAAATGAAGGATTGTTTACTTCAAATTTAAAGTACAATAAGCATAAGTTGATGGTGGTTGATTTCAAATTTATTTACGATAACGGGTAAAGCAAAGTGGATGATACCCAAAGGGTCGTGAATGTCCAGATTCACAATTTGTAGATAATCCATTTTCCTGGTCTCTCAACATTTCAAAAAGTACAATAAAATAGAGAGACGTGCGTAAAGAATTTCCAGAACCTCTTATAATGGAAAGATAAAGGAGGTGGAGGGGGGGGGGGGGGAAGGACACCTCGCATGGGACCAGGAACGGGGATATAATTTTAATAGCTTTTGGGATGGCCGTCGCTTGATCTCCGGCTCTTGGTGAGTGTTAGAACCACATTTCAGTAAATTTTTCCCATGTTACCTGTATTGTTATGCAATGCTTGGGTTTATGCAAGTTACATCAATCTGTCCATCGAAATTTTGGAAGGATTGTTTCTAAAATTATGTCCTTGTAGATCGCCGTCAGTTGGCTATATCGCCTGCACTGCAGCATATCGACGTTTTCTTTCTTTTTTTTTCCAGGAAAAGTAAATGGAATACTAAATAAAGATTAAGTACTTGAGTGGGAGTTTCATTGGCAATGATCCTCTGTTACCTTACCATCTTTTCCACATCACTGCAATATCCCCCTTTTCTCTCCTTCTTTCTGCGCAGACAATGGGGTAGGAAATATTATATTTGCGGTCAATATTAGTAGAATAGAGAAGTATTATGTTGGAAGAACCGATAGGAAGATTGGGATGGCAGTCGCAAAAGAATATTTAATTCATTGACAATGTTGAAACTTTTCATGTTTATAAAAATGCAAATATTTACTGATGTGATTGAAACAAACAAATCATGATTGCTAAGGAGACAGTCAGAAACATCAACAAAATATTTGTGGTAAAGGAAAGGATCAATTCCAAACAAATTGAAAACATCAAAGTATATAGCTTAAGGCTTCACTTAAGTCAGAAGGAAGACAAAATTTATGTCACGCTTGAATTCAAGCAAATTTTTTAATTGAATTGTGTAATATGTACTCTCTCTCTCTCTCTCTCTCTCTCTCTCTCTCTCTCTCTCTCTCTCTCTCTCTCTCTCTCTCTCTCTCTCTCTCTCTTTATATATATATATATATATATATATATATATATATATATATATATATATATATATATATATATATATATATATATATATATATATATATATATATATACAGTATATATATATATATATATATATATATATATATATATATATATATATATATATATGTATATATATATATATATATATATATATATATATATATATATATATATATATATATATATATATATATATATATACATATATATATATATATATATATATATATATATATATATATATATATATATATATATATATATATATATATATATATATATATATATGTATATATATATATATATATATATATATATATATATATATATATATATATATATATATATATTTATATATATATATATATATATATATATATATATATATATATATATATATATATATATATATATATATATATATATATATATATATATATACAGTGATACCTCGGTACTCGACCATAATCCGTTCGAGATCCGTGTTCGACCTCCGATTTGTTCGAGTACCGAATTTTTTTTCCCCATAAGAAATAATGGTATATATTCTATTCCGTTCCCAAGCACTCGAACAGGCCCAAAATATTAATAAAACGTGTACCTAAACAACAATAATTATCTAAATGTGTATGAAATTGGTCAGAAAATCCTATAAAACAATTTTAAACCATTTACTGTACTAAAATAAAACAATTTTAAACCATTTTCTGTACTGTAGTGAACATACCTTTGAGCAGCGGTTCGATGGCATACAGGGATGGATGTGGAGAGGATGGAAGGGGGAGGTTACTGCTTGGAAGGAGAGTCCCCTTCCATGATGTGGCGGGGTAGTTCTCCTTCAGGAGTTGTTTCTCTCTCCAATGAAAGGGTGGGCAGATCTATTTCAGGGGTTTCTTCTCTTCTTTGTCTCTTCTTTGGAGGAGAAACAGGCTTTGATGTAGCAGCTTTCTTTTCTTTTGTGAAAAACTGGTCTATTGTTAATTGTTTCTTCCTCCTCTGCAGTATTCTTCGAAAATGATACATGACACTATCATTAAACATATGCACTGCCCGGTTTGCTACTGCAATTTCTGGGTGGTATTTTTCAGCAAAAGCCTGCACATCTGCCCACTTGGAACAAATTTCATTGATGAGAGAACTTGGAACATCCTCCCTTACCTCATCCTCTTCTGAAGATTCCTGCTCCACAACCAGATCCTGCTGCTGTTGTTGTTGCAGGTGCAACAATTCCTCCACAGTCAACTCGGTAGAATGGCTTTCTACAAGCTCATCAATATCATCCTTGTCGACCTCAAGCCCCAAACTCCTGCCCATGACAACAATTTCCTCAACGACATCAGTGTCATCAGAAATTACAGGGGTAGCAGTGCTTGGACCCGCCTCTGGTTGGAAACCTTCAAACTCCCTCTCTGTGACACATGATGGCCACAGCTTACGCCAGGCAGAGTTCAATGTCCTATAGGTCACACCTCGCCAAGCTTGGTCAATCATGTTAACAGAGTTGAGGATGCTGAAGTGTTCCTTCCAGAATTCCTTTAGGGTCAACTTCGTGTCACTGGTCACTTCAAAAACACTTTCTGAAAAGGGCCTTGGTATAGAGTTTTTTGAAGTTTGAAATGACCTATTGGTCCATGGGCTGGAGTATGGGAGTAGTATTGGGGGCAAGAATTTGATTTTGATAAAGCTGTATTCTTCTTTCAAGTCATCCTCGAGACCTGGAGGATGTGCAGGAGCATTGTCCATAACCAGAAGACATTTCATTGGCAAGCTCTTTTCAATGAGGTAAGCCTTAACCTGGGGGGCAAACACTTCGTTTATCCACTCAGTAAAGAATTGTCTTGTGACCCAAGATTTAGTGTTCGAGCGCCACATAACTGGTAGTGCACTTTTACAAATATTATTTCGTTTGAACACCCGGGGGTTGTCCGAGTGGTACACTAACAAGGGTTTGATCTTGCAATCGCCACTTGCATTTGCACACAGCAACAATGTTAGCCTATCTTTCATTGGCTTGTGACCTGGCATCTTCGTCTCGTCCTTGGTAATGTACGTATTGGCTGGCATTTTCTTCCAAAATAACCCAGTCTCATCACAATTAAAGACTTGTTGTGCGATCAAATTTTGTTCATTTATGTACCGATCGAATTCCCCCACGTATTTATCGGCTGCAATTTGATCCGAACTAGCTGCCTCCCCATGCCTAGTAACACGATGAATACCTGTTCTATTACGAAACTTTTCAAACCAACCCCTGCTCGCTTTAAATGTAAATGAATCACTTTCACTGGTACTCGGACTTTTCTTCACTAATTCTTCATAGATATGCAACGCTTTTTCACAAATGAACGCTTCACTAACACTTTCCCCCGGCCAACTGTTTTTCTTTAATAAATATTAAAAGCAACTTTTCCATCTCCTCAATCACTTGTGGCCTTTGCTTAGTTACCGCCGTAACTCCCGTTGCAACATTCGCCTTCTTAATCATTTCTTTATGCTTTAAAAACGTAGAAATGGTCGACTTCGCCATTCCGTATTCTACCGCTAAATCGGACACTCGTACACCATTCTCATATTTCGCTATAATTTCCTTCTTCAACTCGATCGTTGTTCGCACTGTTTTCCTCTTCTCCTTCCCCTTAACACTCATTACTTTCTTGGGACTCATTATGAAAGCTAAAAAAGCAATTAAAAGCACTGAAAATCACTAAATCACAACGAATGCTGATCACGCGTTGTCTGAGTGACGCTCTCGAGAGAACTGATGCTTCCCGAACAAGCGAGAGTGGCCGAGATGGCGCGATCATCACAAAGCCCATGCGGTCGTCACGTGTTCGGCTGGTCGAGTACCGAATTTTTGGTCGAGCACCGCAGCAAAAATTTCTCGAAAATTTTGGTCGAACTCCGAATTGTTCGAGTATAGAGTCGTTCGACTACCGAGGTATCACTGTATGTATATATGTATGTATGACAGATTTTTCCTGCGGCTCTAATCCCAAGGTCGGTAATAGAATCCTGACATTAATCTATGAAAATATATGGCTTATCTGAATGAGAAAAACACGTGTAAATGAACAAAATTTATCACTAATCGTATGCCAAGAACAAACACACTAATTAGGTGCGATGGTGAAGACAGCTTGATTTTAATTCTGAAAAAAAAAAAAAAAAAAAAAAAAAACCTGAATTCGACCAGTATAAGTACGGAAGACTTTTATCTGTTTTCGTATCAAAGTAATAAGTCAATGTTGTTATAAGTTTCGTGGACTAGGGTTTGATTCCCGGCAGGTCAGGAGCTATTGTCTTTGAGTGGTTCCACCAGGGGCTCTAATCCCGAGGTCTCTAAGAGAATTCAGATAATAATGTATCAAAATATATGTCTTATTTGAATATATATATATATATATATATATATATATATATGTGTGTGTGTGTGTGTGTTTGTGTATGAGTGTGTGCACGTGCGCACAAACATACACATTAATAAGTACACACGCATACACACAGAAATAGTGTGTGCACGTGCGCACAAACATACACATTAATAAGTACACACGCATACACACAGAAATAAATACATACACAAACACTTACACGTAAACGCGCGCGCGCGCACACACACACACACACACACACACACACATATATATATATATATATATATGTGTGTGTGTGTGTGTGTGTGTGTGTTCTGTGTATGGGTATGTTACGGTCATTAGGCAGAATTGGTCATTTTACAATAGGCCCAGGTATTATGCAGAGACCAATTTCGTGATGACGTTGCAAAATTAACCAAATAATAGATATTGTGCTTAAGGACACAAATTGTGTAGTTTCAGCAAGTAGATAATTGAAAGAAATGCAAGTAAATGATAAGCGTATGTGAACGTAATATATAATGAAGAAAGTACATTAGAAAATATATCAAACTATAAAAAGAATGTTTATTCACCTCATGGGAAATGGTCCTAAATTCCTAAGTAGGTGGGTGTCCGTGTGGCATGTGTTTGTGTATCAATATTGTTAGAGAAGAGGCTCAGCATTTGCATCTGCTGTTGCATTGAAAATGTTTTTTAAAACAGTTGCAGTGTCTGGTCATGCATGACTTAGTGCAAGAGCATTAAATAAATCCCTGCAATGGCTACTTCCCGCAGGCTTACTTCATGCTCCTGTACAACATCAAACGAATTTTACATGGCCATAACACAAACACACACACACACACACACACACGTATATATAAAAAAATGAATATATATATACATATATATATATATATATATATATATATATTATCTCATCCAACGCCTATTGGCACAAAGGGCCTCGGTAAGATTTCGCCAGTCGTCTCTATCTTGAGATTTTAATTCATTACTTTTCAATTCATCAACTCCCACTTCACGCTTCAACCAAATAGGCATGGATCTTCGAACTCATTTAGTGCCTTACTGAGACCACTTAAACGTTCTGGAGATGCGAAGAACATGCCAAATGAATGTATATCTATCCCTCACCATGATGTCATCCACATATGACACTTGGATAATTTCTCTTATAGTTTCATTTCTAATCCTGTCCCTCCATTTAACTCCCAATATTCTTCTGAGGGCTTTGTTCTCAAATCTATTAAATCTGTTGGAGATGTTTCATTGTCATCCCACTACTTATGGCCATACAGTAACACAGTTATCATTAAACTGAAATATAGCCTGATTTTTTATGTAATATCAGGCGATTTGATCTTCAAATTTTACTTAACGTAGCCCTAGTCTGCTTCGATTTTTTGGATATTTCATTGAATTATAATTTTAATGACCTTATATTGGAGATCATACTTCTTAAATATTTAGGCGATTCTACCCTAATATATATATATATATATATATATATATATATATATATATATATATATATATATATATATATATATATATATATATATATATATATATATATATATATATATATATATATATATATATATATATATATATATATATATATACACGAACCCTTCTTTATAAAAACGGTACAGAGAAAATGAACATTGAGAAGCCAGAATTATGAAAAAAAACGAAGTAGATTTTACTCTTACTGAAACAGATAAAAAAGTAGTAGTTTTAAACGAAATAAAGTCAAGCGACCATAGAGTGGTGAGAATGGTGGATAGAGAAAATCTAGTTTCACGAAGGAAAAAAATCTTCCTATGATAAGAAAAACTTGAATTTAATATGACATCACTAAATACGTACTCCCAACTATATGATGAAATGAAAGAAAGTTTAGAAGAAATAAACAGTAATCTAACAAAATTTATAATGGAATGAGCACAAGAGATAGGTGGAGAAGTTGCTAAACAGAATTGAGGAAAATTATATAAAAAAAGGATAACCTAATAAAGAATACGTTGGGAATGAGGTTAAAATCGACAAGATATAAAAAAGTAATTAACATTCTAAAACACTATACAAAGTACAAACCCAAGACATTTGTAAACGCAAGGGGACTAAAATTGGGACACGCTAAAGTAAGGAGGAAACAATGGATTAATGAAAAGGAGACTTGGAACAGATGTTTGCTTTGAAGGAACAAAATCAAAATATCATCAAGAATAGAGATGGAGGGATAAGAATTATAAAGGATTTCCATACAATATTATCAAATAGTGATATAAGAGATAATTTTGCCGAAAGAAATAATGAAACACCCGAGCCGGTTCCAAACGTAATAACGTGAGGAATAAAAAAAAAAACAACTACAAAGCATTACAAAAGGTAATGCAGTAAGAGAAGATGGCATAAATTGTTTTTTTTTTTTTTTTTTTTTTTTTTTTTTTTTTTTTTTTTTTTTTTTTTTTTTTTTTTTTTAACAATAGAGGAAGGTGATTTTATAAAAGTTAAATAGACTAAACTTTGCAAAGAATTTCTACAAGAATGCTCTATTCATAAAGCTCGGAAAAACTTTTTTAATATACTAATTCAAGAAAAGGAAACACAATAGACCTTAAAAAATTGCCATACAATGCATAAAATATTTAAATAGATCATTATAGGCAGAATTTAAAGACAACTAGATTTTAATCAACCAAGACAGCGTGCAGTCTTTAGAAGAGGGTATTCAACAACTGACCATATACATGTAAGTAACCAGCTAATAAAAAAAATTAGCACAATATGATAAACCACTATGAAAGGCCATTATAGTCCAAATAGAAAGTGTTTCATTCTTTCCAAACTTCTGCAGTAATGAAAGCCCTTCAAAAAACAAGCAATAAGTAAACCTATCTTAAAGTATTTGATGATGTTCATATGGGAGGAATAGTAATCTTAGAACTGGAGAAAGACAGCGAGGAAATTTCGATTGAGAAAAGAGTATGACTGGGAAATCCAAAACCTCTTAAATTATTGACGGAATGCCCAGGTGTTAGGCAATATCTAAGTTGGAAAAATATAGAAATTCACATTAATGGGGAATTCCTTAACAATTTAAGATTTGGACATGACATAGTTGTCTTTAATGATTAATGGGAGGAAATTTTAAAGATGATAGAAAAAGTTAATAGAAAATGAAGAAACTTAATACGAGTAAAACTAGGATAATATTCAATGAAAATGCAGAAAGAAAACCAATATACACGGGTTAAGTACCAGCCTTTATAAAGAGCTAAGCTTTGGATGTAGATATTTTCGTACACAAAATGATATGAAATAAAAAATGACACGATCTTTATAAAGCAAATTATTTGATCAGTTTGTCCTTCAAGTAAGAGACTTGTGCATCAGAAACATACAGCCTGACCAAAGTCTTAAAACATATGCTTTTACAGGTCAAAATAACTATTGGAATAATGGTCATAGAAATAACAGTATGAGACAGAAAAGAGCAACATTGCTATGGAGGCAAGCTAAATTAGAGCATACCATAACATGTAAGAAAAACAATTGGACATGGGCAGGGCATATAATATGAATAACAGATAGTAGATGGATGAACTAAGGTAATTTGCAGGTACAAACTTAAAAGGAAGACCATAAGGAAGGATATGTATGAGACCTTTGCTATGCTCGGCAAGCGCGACGAAAAATAGCGTTTTTCCCCACAAATGTGATATCGTCCGGATATGCTTCATAATAAACTCATAAATATCTCCATATGAATAATGCTCCATTTTAGAGACGTTCATTATTTCCCCTATGAATATTCCTGCAAAAATAGTGCTAATAATTGAAGAAACTATTACATTTTACATTTCTCATTGGAACATATAGGCTAACTAGTATAATGGGAATAACGGGAAAAGTCCGGTTATCATAAACAAAAATTTGTATCCTAATTTTCACTCCTATGTTCGCAGAATTTTTCATCTTTCTCGCGCACTCTAATCTTTCATCCGAGGTTGCGTTTCTGTAATCGAGGTTTCCTCGGAGTTTTCTCCTATTTGCCTTACGTTTTGTCCCTCATTGTACGTTAATGATTTTGTTATCCTTGAGAATTAAGAATATATCGTTCAAGAAAATAAAGTACATGATGAATACAATATAATACATGATCAACTTCACCCTTTTCCTTTTCAAATCCCTAACCCTCCACAATTGTGATTTGAGCTTACAGACTAGTTTTTTACGTAAGATATCATTTCAATTATCTTCATAGATAATATCTTATCTTATACCTCCTTATTCTTCTCCTTTGCACTCATTTTTTTTTTAACTAAATTTATTTTTTA
Source organism: Palaemon carinicauda (assembly GCF_036898095.1). Taxonomy (NCBI): domain Eukaryota; kingdom Metazoa; phylum Arthropoda; class Malacostraca; order Decapoda; family Palaemonidae; genus Palaemon; species Palaemon carinicauda. The sequence goes on from NC_090736.1 coordinate 123,415,995, forward strand.
CCTCAAATTGTTTATCCCAAATTCTTTTGTCAAAAATTTTGAACTCAATTCCTGGAAGGAGTAATATAAAGAAAATATTTTTAAAGTTTAAACACATTGAATTTTCAAACCATGAAAAATCAGTCTAGAAAATTTTTACAGTTATAGATTTTTCCCCTATCATATCGAACCAAGTTTCACGAAAGAAATCTTATAGTTTTTCTACACTAAATAATCTAACCCAAAATTTTACCACATGATAAACAAAGCAAGTGAATTTTCACACAATGAAATATTAACCAAGTTTGAAGTCGTTATGAGATTTAGATCTGAAGCTATAGCCAAATAAGTGGATATGACCTTTTACTCGACCTTGACCATGACCTTGAACCTTGAAGTTTCAAAATTGAATCGCTAAATTTAATAATAATATTTTGAAGAATTTTCCATTATCAGTGTTTCAAAAGTTTTGACCTTGGACACACTTTTCTAGTTTAAGGTAAAAGTTGAAGGTCATATTTGGTGTAGCTTTTCGCAAACTAAGATTTGAACCAAGTTTTATGTCTGTATGATAGTTAGATCTGATGTAAAGTTTACTTCCCGGCAAAAAAAGAGCTCTTTTCGAGAAAATGTAGAAACTTTATGACTTCCTCAAGAGACAATGGTGATTAATGGGCGTTGGAGTGAATAAACAATTAACGTAAACAACCATTTCAGTGGCTAATGACATTAGTGTACTTAAAAATCACACAGAAACTAGGGAGGTACGTATTATACAGAGGGAGTGTTTATTGCACGTATAATAATGCCTGGGGGAGTGCAACTCATATATATGATAATGACTGGGGAGATATTTTTATACGCAATATAAGGGCTGGGGAGTCAAAATCTGAGAGAGTGCAGTCATATGTGACACCGGCATCAGGATAACGAATTGGGTTTAAAGTGGTACACAAGAAGTCTTTTCAGCTTTTACTCCTGATACCCGGCTGATGATCTTACTGGAATTAGTATGGACCAGCAGGGGTCATTTGCGTTAGTGATATACCCACTGCGCATATATATAAATAAATATATATATATATATATATATATATATATATATATATATATATATATATATATATATATATATATATATATATATATATATATATATATATATATTTTACGTTTCATCAAAAAAATAATACCATTGACAAAATATTTCTGGGAGTTGTAGATTTAAACAGAATAGAGTTTTTGAATCAAAACCAGACATTTTAGAAAGAAAGAGGAACAAATTTTCTAGTCAGATCCAACAAAGTATTTGAATAAGACAATCAAGCATAACGCTTTTGAAAGCATTTCCCATCACTCTTCTCTTGAGCCATAATTTGTCCTAAATGTGCTGAAAAGATATACATCATGTTTGTGAGATTTATCAAAAGGACTAATGGAGGACACTCCCTTACAAAGGTATTTCTAATAACATCCAAATTGCTAGATATTCATTCCATTTTATTAATGAATTTCAACATCAATTGAGACACGTTAGGGGGCAGATGTTCTCCCTAACGTTTTATCCAACAAAGTTCCTAGAACACAACGTAAAAATTCAAGCAGTTCATGTAATTTAAACGATGAATGTCAAAACCATTGAAAACTATTTTGATTAACTTTTGAAATGGTGGAAATTCATTAGGAAAATCGGGCAATATGATATTTCATATTGGCAATAAATCTTGAACTCTTACCTATGTTTCGTGTTCTTCTGAATAGCATATTGCATTGATAAAATTACAAGAATTATTTTAAACAACGTAATAAAATATTTTATCAAAAATCGAAATGTGATTTCTTCAAGTGTTTTCTTGACAGATATGGTGACTCAACCGAAATTTTCCCCTTTTCCCCTATAGCCAAAGGAGTATTAGCTAAAACTTAAAGTTGGAACATTTCTTTTTATCGTCACGATACACAATTATTCCAGATACTGTTATTGATGTTTTTTTTTTTATCGGTAACATATCCATGTTCATGAGTTGTTCTGAAATATATGTAAGCATATATATATATATATATATATATATATATGTATATATATATATATATATATATATATATATATATATATATATATATATATATATATATATATATATATATATATATATATATATATATATATATATATATATATATATATATATATATATAGATATAGATATACATATATATATATATATATATATATATATATATATATATATATATATATATATATATATATATATATATATATATATATATATATATATATATATATATATATCCATATATATATATATATATATATATATATATATATATATATATATATATATATATATATATATATATATATATATATATATGTGTGTGTGTGTGTGTGTGTGTGTGTGTGTGTGTGTGTGAGTGGGTATTATTATCATCATCATTTCGCTAGTCGTTTCAATCATGAGCTTTTAATTCAATACTTCTCCATGCATCATCTCCCACTTCGCGCTTCATCGTCCTCAGACATGCAGACCTGGGTCTTCCAACTCGTCTAGCGTCTTGTGGAGCTTAGCTGAACGATTGGTGAACTAGTCTATATTGGGGACTGCGAAGAGCATGCCCAAACAATCTTCATCTACCGGCATCATGATGTAATCTACATGTGGCACTCGAGTAGGCTCTCTTATAGTTTCATTTTTAATCCTATCCTACCATTTAATTCCCATTATTTCTTCTGTAGGCTTTATTCTCAAATCTACAGAATCTCTTGGAGATTGTTTCATTGTCATACCATGACTCATGTCGACAGAGTAACACCGATCATACTAAACTGATATATAGTCTGATTTTTATATGCATTTTCAGACAATTTGATTACTAAATTTTACCTCACCTAGCTATTGTTTTGATTTTTGTGTTCTTCCACTGAACTCTAATTAGCATTTGTTGCTAGTGAGCTAACTTTGCATTTGGAAAACTTACCTAGATAAATTCCGAACGTTCTGACCACGGGGGAGATATCTTCTGCTATTCTACCCCCAGGTGAGTTTTTAAAGTTCTTTAAAAAGATCCATGAAAATGTTCCACTTTTTATTCTGCCTGTAGAAAATTATTTGCCAGAGTTTTACCAAAGGTCATCTATAACCCTTGATAGGTGAGGGGTAATTTTTTTTTATTTTTTTTTTATTTTTTTTTTTTTTTTGTAGAAATACCTTATAAAAATGAAAACTCAGATTTTTGCTTGTATGAAGGAAAGTCGATGTAGACTCAGAAAGAAAAGGAGGTATTTGCAACTCGAGTGTCTGTTAGTCACTCCTATTTTGCTGTCAATGATAGAGATACTTTTGCAGTGTTATTGCCTAATTTGGATAAATGTAAGATAGGGAAAGAACATGTGTTGTGTGAACCCTTGTAAACACTTCTAGTGCCTTCAGTGGGTGAATGTTTGTTGAATATTCAATTAGAAAGCCTAGTTTTGAGGATAGTTGTATGTTTGAGATGAGAACAGACTTTGAGAGGGAAATAGTTAGTTTGGGACATCGTTGGATTATGTCTGTTAGACAGATCTAAATATAAAGTTATATGTGAAGAAGAAGACGAGTTCAAGATACTGTCACCAGGGAGTTCTATCCTGACTCATCACTGCTCTTCCGTCTACCTGGTCATCGAAATTGGAAGAGTGAAAGGATAACAGTTCGAGACACTTCTGTTATGAATGCTTCTATTACTATCCCAGGTGTGAATGTGTCTCGTGTGTTAGTTCAACTTAGTTTAATTAAATTAGAAGCCATGCCACTCAGTCACCTTTCCCTGTTTGACAAACACATTAATTTGTATACCTCTCACCATAGCTTGAGTTGAAAGTTCTACATAGTTGTCTTCTGTATCATGTTAGCAATCCTGATTGGACTTATTCTGTTTTGTAAGCATATGTTCTGGTTCCCTACCTGTCCTCGTATAAAGGGGGGAGAGGCGGCCAGATCAGATATGCTGGTGAAACTTTCTCCCGTAGTGGGTGCCTTGTTGCCCTCAGAAGCAGATGTTTTGGGGAAGACCGCCCGCCAGAGTTCGCATAATGAATGTTGAGGTGTGGAGAACACTCCAGTAGTAGAGGTGATTCCGGGGGTCCAGCCATGCCGAATCTAATGAGAGGTTCAGGTGTCATCCGGAGCAAGGTATATAGAATAAGGGAGAGAGGTACAGTCACTTTAGTCGCAGGGGTAGTTGTGGGGTATTTCCCTGACGTTCCTGGAGGTCAGGGTGGGAGCGGTCAAGGCAAGTACAACCTTGGGAACAACTGAACTTAAGTACCTTGGGTCGAAGGGATTAGGCCTGTCTTAAAGTGTGTGTGATGTCCTTTTCACTGTTATCTTGTATACCTTTGGTGTTCTTTTGAATTCATATAGGTAACTGTAATGCACATACAAAATCGTGGATTGGTAATTTTGGATCTCTATTATATAATAGAAACCATAAATTAACATGCTTGATAGGACTTGAAAAATATTCAATTAACATTTCACCGGTATTTATTTACATAGACTTATTTACAATTTTACAATACATTATTTGATAAACTAACATAAATATATATAGATAACACATAATAGTATCTGGCTTCATAATAGAAATGAGAAATATTTAGTAAAAGTAAAACAAATTGAATCTATGGCATTATTTAGTTAATTTATGAATCTTTTTCTTTTTTTGCCTACTTGAAATAATTTGGGTATTCAGAACTCACATCCTAAAAAACATCCGACATCTAACAAAAAACATTATTACTTCAAAATGCAAGGATACACAATATTCAATATGGTGTGCCAAGTCGTATAATACTCCATTGCCTGGTCTCAGTGTATTTTCTCCATTATATATTTAAAAAAAATTTTCCATTACTTTTAATTTTTCAAAAAAATCAGCACTTGGTTCCGTTAATTTATCATCATGTCGCTCTACTGCACTAATCCAGGTACCCTTCACTTTTTTAAGTTTACATCCTAAGAACTGATAATCTGCAAATTTAGATGCCACATAACCTCCAACATATTCAAGGCCCTCTTCGTCTGCAACATTCTCTAAAGTTGTTTCATGACATTCATTTCCAAAGTTTTCTGAATCATCTTCTGGCATCTTCTCATCTTCAGTAGAGGCAAACACCATTGCAGAAATCATAAGCTCTCTTTCAAGATTAGTTTCATTTGAATCATTATTTTCACAACTTTTCTCTTGACTGAACATTCCTTCCAACATATTTGAAGAATCGCACTCCTTCATCGAGTTACAATTTTTTCCAGTTATAGAGTTTCCTTTGCCTAGTAAATATGACCTTATTCTGTGTTTGACTTCAACTGACGTAGGATGATCATAAGTTGCACCCATTTGTCTAAGACAGCCAAACATGTTTTCCAGTCCATCTTGGTTAAGTCTGGAGGTAATTATGTATGATACATCATATTTACTTTTCAACATGTTATACAACCTTGGCAAGGATTTACATGACACAATAAGTCCCTTTTGGAACTGATAGATTTTATTACTTTTCAAAACTCGCATCGTTTCAGCTGTACACTTCATATTGTCAAGGATTTTATTCTGTTCCGACAGTTGCATTCCATAGGCATGTCTAGATTTTTTTCTGTCATAAGGTACCCTTGAATTGAACACATCAAACCAGGAGTCGGCAAGCTTTATAAAGTCCCTTGTACTTTCCCAGTACATGCTCTTCAAAAGTCCCTGACTTCCATAAAAATCTAAAGCTTTAGATGTTGTTTCCGAAAGAAGCTGTACTGCTTTCCTCACATTCATACATTGTGTACCTGTTACATTTATGTGTTTCTCTGTTAAACGATATGTGGGTTTCAAATTACTTTTACTTCGGTTGACAATTTCCCTAACACATCCACTTAGAACAAAATTTCTATTTTGTAATTCAAAACCTGAATCAAGAAAATTGTTTCTCACTAACTTGATTAAATAAGGAGCATCGGCGAAGACATGAATTTCTCTTTCGGGTACAGAGGGGTTCTCAAATGAAGGATTTTCTGTTCCTATATTGAGACTGTTCCATAAACTGATATTAGTAGGACCCATGTCACACACCATAGCCACAACAGGAAAACGGACAGATTCCACTTTTGTAATTACATCAAATAACAATTCCTTGGTATCCTTGGTATCAAAATTATAATATATTGGTTGTTTCCAAGATTCGGTTATTCCCCTGATCATAATGCACTGTACACGAGATTTAGGATCATAAAGTGTCTTTGGTCTTTGGTCATAACACCAGATTTGAGAAACACTACAAATGAAATTACACATAAACGACTATATTCTTTCATTTCCTTGCCCTTTTCATTTAGTATTTCAAAAACTGTGTGCAAGATCCCCGGGTCCACAATGATTTTTGATACCCAACGCCTTAGGGTACTTTCTGAGGGGAGAGGAATCTTGCACTGATCACGTAAGTACCGATAACCTTTAGGACTCAAATTTTTCAATGTTATTGCACGACTAATGTCACCATCTGCCCAACGTTTCACATTTCTTCCACTCATAATGTTTTGCAACTGTGAAGGAGAAATTTTTTTTTCTAAAACCGCTCTGCAACATGATGCTTCAATTCTCATAATCTCTAAATCCTCCAACAAACGTAACCTTTCGTTATCCCACTGCTCTTTCTTTGTAAGGAGATCATTTCTTTCTTAAGTAACACTGTTCAATTGACTCTACAACTCTTATAGTGTTTTTGTATGAACCCTTTCTTCACTTTGAGGATTGTCTTCTCCACAGGAAACATTGTTGTAACCATCAAGCTCATTTTCACAACCTGATAACATTTCTGCAATTAAGCGTTTCCGATTTTTCTCTTTTATCCTTTTCATTCGAGATATACCAGATACACTATCATCTGAAATGTAGAACTAAAAATTTTAATAACTCTCTTTCTCTTACACACACACACACACACACACACACACACACACACACACACACACACACACACACATATATATATATATATATATATATATATATATATATATATATATATATATATATATATATATATATATATGCACCAATTGTCATAAGACTTTGTATTAATATGATCGTGACTGAGGAATGGAATATGCTAAGTTTTCCCTTTACAGTCTCTTTCTATTTACTATATATGTACACACAAAGCCCCATATATAAACACAGATAACAGCTGTTATGAGTGTAAATAGTGTGACTAATTAAAAAAATAAGTAAATAGATTTTTCAAGTACTACTGAAAAATTGAAAAAGAAAGATTACTTACCTTATGAATGAGGCATGTGAAGTGTTGGGATTGCATTGCTGTTCACACGTCTTTATTTCATTACTGGGGCTCGTGATCCAAGAAGTTCCTGTTGCAGGTCTGTCTTATGTGCATTTTCTTCAAAATGTTTACTGCATATGCGATGAGTAGTAGGGTTAAAGTTTTCCTTTCTCTTACAACGATGAACCCATTTCCTTTTTGTTTCCTCATCACGAGGGAATCGGAAAAAGGATACCTCTTTTTTTTTCTACTATTTGAATAACAACCAAATACAGCGCAGTTGTTTGGCATTATTTAAATAATAATCTAGATTATATAAGTAATCAAAACAATGGTTTTATTCGAAGAATGTCGAACTAAATCACTGCAGAGATGACTGGAGTGACCTGCGATCGACATTTGCATGAAACGGTAGCTGGATGACTTCTCGCCCTGACATGACCTCCAGGCGACGCGGTTCTTGGGGGGATAAGCCGCTATCCCCCACAAATGACTCTACCTGGTCACCCCAGGTATACCTTTGCATGTAGTTATTGTTGTGTACACAAAGTTTTTTTGTTGTACTAGTACATTGACCTGATGATACTTTTATTAGTATGATACAGCGGTTTACCTGTCAATTAATTCATAATACAGCTGTTTAAAGATATTAAGTGATGTTTCAGTATGTTTAAAGATATTACAATAATGTTTCAATATGTTTAAAGACATTAGGTGATAGGTCATTGTAAATAATAATGTTTGATGATGATTTTCCTTGCATATTATAGCCATGACATACATTCTCGTAGTTTCTATTCAGTTCATGATCTGCCTTTTTATAATTGCCCTTTTCATACTTAATGTTCCGTTGATGATTTTTTTTCTCTGTATTTTTACCATTTTCACGTTTTAATAGCTGATTTTGTTTTCTTGTAGTGTATTATTGTATCAGCTGTTACCATACCTTATTTCTAATTACAGAATCTAGGGAGGAGTGTGAGAATGTGTTATGTACCACCTATTACCTCACCCTGAGTTCTGATTGAAATTTCTTAAGTGGAGTATCCTATGCTTGTATGATTGGTTTACTTTGCTAAAGTTTTTATTTACTCACAATGATCCATATGTATCCTTTTTGAAGTTCTTCACTAAAGTTTTTATCTACTCATAGTTATCCATATGTATCAATTTTGAGGTTCTTTGCTACAGTTATTTACTCAATTGTGTATTCTCTCGGTATTAGTAGTATCATAGTTCCCATTTACCCATGTAAGAAGTTGCCTAATTCAAGTTTTGTTGTTACATAATTTCTTTTTGTAAGAGTTTCATTTGTTGATGGTATAGCTGTTTTCTTCTTTAGATGATTGCATGATCATGTATGATTAAGATAAAGCACATCAGAGCAGTCTCCTTTTGAGTTTTGTTTAATTTTGTACTTATAATTGAGTAAGATATGTTTTTTCTTGCACAAAAAAAGTTAATTGGGATTTGCTTTTAACGTGGAGTTTGTAGTCATTTTTTCTTTCAAAATTACCACAGTTTCATTTGGCACTGGAACTTGGTAGGGGGGGGGGGGGAATATGTCAAAAGAGATGAAGTAAAGTTAGGCAAACTAAATGTAACACACAATAACGAGACAAATGCAGCCACAAAACCGTTGCTTTGTGACCCCAAAGCTCTGGATTGCTCAATATGCATTAGCCAAGTGTTGTGGCGGATGTCACCCATGTTTTGTTTCTCATTTATATTGCTGAATCCCATCCTTTTTCCACAGGCCTGGAGACGGTGAGGAGGCAGCGACAGAAATGTAAATCGTTGAAGAACTGGGAAAGTCACCCCTTACTTAACCCAAGTGGACACCCATGGTACCCAATGCGGGTTCATGCCACACATGAGCAGGAAGTATGGCCCAGATTCAGTTAATTAGAGGTCGCTAGTACCGTCCCGCCACCGAAGGCTGATCCCGGTCTTATTGACATTTATTACATTTATTTTTAGAATGTTGATTATCCAGTAACTTTCTAAAACCCCGCTATGTCTATCTCCGTTGCCAGACCCTAGAACTTTCTAACTTTGTGGTACCATTAAAGAGTATGTAGAAGATTTTGCATTTTGCATTCAGCTTTGTAATTTGTGACTTTAACAATTCCAGGGAAATTCAAAGCTACCGTAACTTATTAGCTATGTGCTCAATAATCTTATGAATTACTTTTTGTTAAATACACGATCTGTTTAGAAAGACACAGTGTAACATCTCTCATTATCCAGCAAGGGGAACCCAAGAACCTTGTGGCCAGCTGCATCTTACAGATGTGACAAAATCCTTGGTAGCTATAAGGAGGAGGACCTAAAAAGCCTGCTCCTCTGCATATGAGAAATTACTCACAAACTGGCGAGTACCACTGGAAAACTGGGCACATATTTCGCCAGCTAAGTTGTCAGGGAAAGCATTGCAGACGTATGCTACCATAACTGCACAGGAAAGTCAGGATTATTTTACTATTAACTTGCAAAGTTGTGTCTGGCAGGGTTGAACTTCAGCTACCGGGCACCACCTTGGGGATTTCGCTTGACGAGCCCGTTAATAATTTGATCGTTTGCCCGCCAAAAGTGCAGGTTAACGGGCCTCCCCGCCGATCAGGTCCGCTCGTCTGGACAGGGCTTATCAATCGATAGAGGTCATATATTATTTCTGGTACATAATATCTTCAGTCTAAATACTATTGCGTCAATAATTAAAAAAACTGAGACTATAGACAAACTATGAAAATGAGATTAAATTTGTGATCGGTCTAAAAATATATGAACAATCGTATATCCCTCTATTCCCTGTTATTTTCTAAACGTGCAACAATATGCTTTAAATGCATCAAGAAGCATAAATGAGGACTTTATGACAAATCGAATCTTATGATGAGTAGAGACTCGAATAATATGGTGTAACTCGTAAAACTAGCTTTTTTAAACACCATATGATTCGAGTCCTACTTCCACATGAAGATCCCAATTCATAGGTTCGAATCCCTTATGGGGCAGATGCATTCAAATATTTGCTGTTAGCTATACTTTTGAGTCTACAAAATCTGCAATTAACATAATAATCCCCCCCCCACAAAAAAAAAATAATATCGCATTTTGTCTACAGGCGAAACATGTTGATTTACATTTCAATAGGCTCAAATATAAGAGAGAGAGAGAGAGAGAGAGAGAGAGAGAGAGAGAGAGAGAGAGAGAGAGAGAGAGAGAGAGAGAGAGAGATGGGGGGGGATATGTAGGTTAGTTCTTTATATTGCATGTTCTGTTTCTTTTTTCATTTTCGTCGATGGTTTTTTAAAGTCTCATATTCTCTTTGTTCAGGTAATTTCTAGTTAGTTAACCTTTCTTTCATGAATAGTATCTTTATTTGGCTCCATGAAAGATCAAACGTTCAAATCATTTTAAAAGGTTCTTTTAATAGAATCGTAATATTGTATTAAATTACGTTGATATAAATTTTTTTCATTCATTATCTATTAAACGGCACATTTGGATAGTATTTTATTGCAAACTGGTCTTTGATATTTATATTAACCATGTAGTCCAAGAGCTAGCAGCCATTTATTTACCGGAGATGACCAAAATTCTAGTGATAGATTTTGGAGAGGGTCTACCATGGGACATCCAAAAATGGGTATCTTTAATTTGAGCAGTGGTGGGTGTGGATTTTATTAAGCCCTTTTTTCCAAAAACCGACTTTTCATTTTTCGGCAAAATATGGGGTTAGGGGAAAGTAGATTGGCTGCAACTCCTCTCACACTGGGCCTAGAATAAAGAAATATATACCAAAACGATGCTATTTATCTGTAGATTTATTTCATATCAAACACCATTAATTAAATGATTATTGGGGGTCACCAGGGGTCAAAAGGTCGAGGTCAGCCCTTTGAAATGCTGGTTTTGGGTTTTAGCTGTAATTTGGCTAAATAAGACATCAAAATTTACCCAAGGTTTACTAAATATGAATAGAATATAAAGAAGAGACATAAATAAAGTTTTTTTTGAAGAAGATGGGATCTATTCCAGCAATATGACTGATATGACGAAAGTCATTATTAAACGGTTCCTGTGAAATTCACTCGTCAAACCATTTCAAATTTAGTTGATAGATGGTTCACCTATATTACTGAGATCGGTTTTATTGACTGTGCGTGCACTTGTTTTCTCTTTAAAACATTATAAAAACATTTATTCTTTAATAAATGTAATGAACACCACCCTGCCGCTGTAAATAGTATGCCACTAATGGCTGTAAGCTCTCGTCAAGGTCATATGGTATTTTAATGCATACGTTTTTCACTATTTTCAATTGCTTCATCCGCAGTAGTGACATATGTGTGTGGACCTATTATGTAAATCAAATTCATTGAGGAAATCTTATTCAGATTTCTGGCAGTGAGAGATAAATAATCAGTTCAGTTCATATGTGTAATTTTAAAAGTGTCAACTCATAACTCCTTACGCAAATCTATTTTTTTATGTATGTAAATGGCTGTTTACAAATAAGGAGAGTCCTAGAAATGAACTATAAGAATTTCAGTTTATTCAGGTGAGTGTTGCTGTTAACACTGCAGCCCTCACAATGGCTAGTGAGGCTGGTAATCCGCAGCAAACAAATGATAACTGCCCTTACCTTCGTAGCCAATCGACTTAGCTTGCTGTATCGACATCAGGGGTTTTACCAAATGTCTGCATATTCTGCAAAAGAAAACTCGAAAGAAAATTCGGGGAAAAGAACAAACACTCACCACATGTGCATATGATTCTATTGAAAAAAAATATCGAAGAAGCTGCTCGTGCTCTAAATGACAGTAAAATGCTTGTGATGATAGGTGACATTGGGTTTCATAGCAGAGAGGTGAAATATCATAATGAATGTAAACGAGCATACCTGAATCAAAAGAGGGACACATTAAATAGAACAGTGTCTCCTGATAGTGACAAAACAAACATTTACAAAAACTTGATGCCACCATTCGAGGCAGCTTTGCTAGTGTTTAGGCAATACAGAGTATCATCATTAACAGTGAATAGATTGAGAGTGTTGTCCACCTCTGTGATCGTGCTCTTAAGACCTGCATTGTCTTTGGCTATCCTCGATGGATTTAGTTCCTGTATTGCATCATCCACTAGTGTGATTCCAGCCATTTCCAGAAGACAACTCACAATTACTCCCCTAAAAGATCTTGTCATTGTCCTCCTCTCACGGACTGCAACATTCTGTGTAAATGCAGCAATACCCTTTTGCCTGGATGCGGCATCTCTATTCACAGTTTGCTCTAAAGTAATATCAACTGCACTTCTGGAAAAGGTATTCTTAGTTCTCCGCACAGAGAGTGTACCTCCTTCAAAACTTGGCTTGATTCCGGGATGTGTCATTTCCACATTGGGCAGATTGAGGTGATACAATGACATCAAGTGGGCATAGTTTGCTAAGTGACAAGGACACAGGCGATTCAGGTGCACACTTACATATTTCAGGGATGTTAGAACACAATGTAGAGGCTGCTTCAGTCACAATAAGCTCTTCTGAGCTGCTAAATTTTGAAGCTGTTGAAAGGGCCAGTTTTTTATTTGCCTTGCTAGAATACACTACCAAACCTTCTTTCCTACTTAAACAAACTATTTTGACTTCATTACCAAAATGCTTCACAATTTTATCCCCTAAAGTCGA
>NC_090736.1:123433992-123446492 GCF_036898095.1 Palaemon carinicauda
ATTTCGATTCCTATTTTTTCTAAGATTTATAGATCATATATAAAAGATCTAATTTAATGTTGTTACTATTCTTAACGAATCTTAATTGAATCCTATATTTCTTCTCATGTAGTTTATGTATTTCCTTATTTTATTTCATCATTAGACTATTTTTCGCTGTTGGAGCCCTTGGGCATTTAGCATATTGTTTTTCCAACTAGGGTCATAGCATAAATTGTAATAATAATAATAATAATAATAATAATAATAATAATAATAATAATAATAATAATGATAATTATAATATTGACATTGATAATAATAATAATAATAATAATAATAATAATAATAATAAAATAAAAAATAATAATAATAATAATAATAATAATAATAATAATAATAATAATAATAATAATAATAATTGTCTTATCATTATTATTATTGTTATTATCCTCCCGGAAACTAATTGACATTTATATATACAGTATATATATATATATATATATATATATATATATATATATATATATATATATATATATATATATATATATATATATATATATATATATATATATATATATATATATATATATATATATATATATATATATATATATATATATATATATATATATATATATATATATATATATATATATATATATATACTGCCATGATTGAAGTTTGTAATAATGTGTACCGGTAATATTTGAAAAATGTATGTAAGTTTTCCGTGAACTGCTCACCCTTCACTATTATGGTGCTGAATAAAATAAGGTAGAGGCATTAAAAATGCTTCAACTAACGCAGTCCATTTTTCTCCTTTATGTAACTCTTAATTTATCTTTTATTATCTAGTGAAGTAAGATATCGTCATTAATTACATCTTACTCCCCCTTGAATAATCAAATTGCAAACCCTCTAGTTAATTAGAATCTTTAACTCCATTATAGGAATTACGAATTATCCTCTGTTTCTCACATAGCAAAGCAAATAAGACCAAATGCCGGAGGGAATATAGAGGGAAAAAAATAGGTAAGATAACCAGACTATCACTTTTGAATGTTATATATATATATATATATATATATATATATATATATATATATATATATATATATATATATATATATATATATATATATATATATATATATTTGATAAAACAACCAGGCAAATTTTTACTTTAATTTGACTTTTTATTTTTCTATTCAGCATAGATTGAAAAAAATTCAATAATACATCTCTAATACATCAGAGATATATAAATTAATATTACCAACAGCTGATACTTCAATTCTCTATATAATACTTATGTTTTCAATGTTATGTTTTTTTCCCGAATGATAACCAGTCTAATTAGTTGTTTGTAATATTATATAAAGAGATTAAATCACCCTTTCGTTAAGAGATAAATTGCGGGGGGGGAGGGGGGAATTTATGACAAAAAATAAATTTTGTAACTAGCTACTGAAATATTGCCATCTACATGACTAAATTTCCCTCATCGATTTCATGAATATTGGATGACTTCTTGAGAGGGAAAAGGGACACCAGTATCAAATTGTCATCTCTCTCTCTCTCTCTCTCTCTCTCTCTCTCTCTCTCTCTCTCTCTCTCTCTCTCTCTCTCTCTCTCTCTCTCTCTCTCTCTCTCTCGTAAAAAGTTTATATGCTTTTTAATGGTATCTAGTCTACTTAGATTACAAGCCACACGTATAATGTATATACCTGATAGATCTCAATATATTATTACGGCAAACATAAAAGGGTAATTGTCATTGTAAACCTTATCTTAAACTAAAGAGAAAATTATGAAAAAATAAAGACTCATATTTTTTCAAACAATTTATATTTCTAACAAAGATCATCATTCTGTAATTACTACATTACTAATCTTCTGTGCAATGATAAAATAGATCAAAACCTAATCGTATCATGAGACCTTCTCTTGTCTTAATAATAATAATAAAAAAGAAATAGTGATTCTGATGAGTTTATTATTATATAAATTTTAATAATATTAAAGATATTTTTTTTTACTAATTTCAAAAAAATCAATATCCTTATTCATTTTCATAATTAATATATTTTTAATAATAATAATAATAATAATAATAATAATAATAATAATAATAATAATAATAATAATAATAATAATAATAATAATAATAATAATAATAATTTACAGACTATGAAAACGCTTTTAAATCTGTCAAAATATTGGCATCAATGAAAGCCATAGGAAAGCAAGAAATAGATAAATTTTAAGTTAGATCACTTGAAGATATCTATACAGTAAGTACAACAGTCCTAAAAGTACAAAAAGATGATGAGAAAATTCCTACTGAGAAAATGGTTAGACAAGGAGGCACTATCTTCACTAAATTATTCACAGCTTGCCTAAAAGAATTTCGACGAATTCACGTTGGGAAAATGAACGAATGAATATTAATGGTGATTACCATAATCACCTATGATTTGCACATAATATAATTCTATTTATTGAATTATCGGTGTACTTGTAAAACCTGATAGATGATAAAAATAAAGAAAGCAGAAATGCAGGCTTAAAATTATACTAATATCATGTTTAATGAAAATACAGAGATACAACTTATAAGTGGTGGATGACCAACTAGATATTATTAATGAATATACTGTATGTACAGTACTTAGGACATATAGTAATTGTTATTCCAGGAGAGTAGGTAGAAATCAAAAGAGGGATAAGCACATGGTTGAGAAATTTTGGTGAACAAAATGAGATCATGGCCAGTAAAAGTATTTAATCCAATGTCCCTACCAGAATTAGCAATATTGATATTTGTGTTAGGAACTTGATTTTTAATACTTAAAATATAAGTTAGTTATAACTGAAAGAATTCGGGGTGGGGTAATGATGGGATTAACACCATGAGAGAGAAAAGGAGCAACTTCAAACTATATTTATGTTTGTCTATGTTTTTTGTCACGTGTACAGTAGGTACAATAGAGAGGTTTCTGTCAGAATATGTGATCTAAAGCAAAGTTCACTTCAGAATATATATAGTTTTTAAATCTAGTTCGTGAATTAGAAAATATCTAATACAATTTATGATCCCGCACTTAAAGGATTGAAACATTGTTTAAAAGTAAGAATGACAGTATGTACATTAAAACATTGAGTTATAATAAATGGATCTTTTTCGTCCCCCCACCATTTCTAATTTTTTTCCCACTTTCTAGCATTACAGAAATGGCTTATTTATTCAATTATGATGGTAATTAATTATAAATAAAAGATCGAAGTAAATCACAATGATAAATAAAAAATTCTAAAATTGATAGATATTCCATTACTCTTGGTAAATTATCCTCATATATTAATTTTATTACTATTCTTTTTACATGTTCGTATGAAAAATCTAATGTTTATGATGTTGAAAATAACATTTATTCTACCTCTGCTTATGCGGAATAATGATACTTGTAGTTTTGATTAGTTGTAATAATAATAATAATAATAATAATAATAATAATAATAATAATAATAATAATAACAACAACAACAAAAACAACAGCAACAACAACAACAACAACAATAATAATAATAATAATAATAATAATAATGGTTATAATAATGATAATATTAATAAAAACAACAACAACAACAACAATAATAATAATAATAATAATAATAATAATAATAATAATAATAATAATAATAATAATTTTTCATCAAATCTAAAACAAATCACTATCGATTTATCATATTTGTACATAATTATGGTAATCATCTAGCGATGAACTTTTAAGAATTACAAAATGGGATAAGCAGCTAAGTAGAGCATAATAGAGGAGGCATCTATCGTATCTATTTATAACACCGAGTATTTGCTTTTTTATTGCAAAAGGTTCTCTGGTAATCCTTTATTATATTTAAAAATTAACCACAGCTGGAGTGGATTTTTTTTTTCAGGCTTGATCTACCGGAAAATATTAAGCCAATGACCAAAACATGTATCAGAAATCAGAGTACATCTGTACTCACAAGCCTTAGTGTTAACTGAATTCATATCAGTGATTATGTAATATCGCACACAAATATTGACTCCTTTTAGTGTTCAAAAGGACAACATTGATAAAATCTTACATAATTTTTCGACTGGAAAATTCCATAAGCTTTTTCATATATACAAAAAGTTATTATACCCTCCGGATATTTGGAATATTAATTGCAAGAAAGAGTAAATTGGACAATCGGAAATAATTCTGATTCTTTTGTTATAATTGGAAATCTATTGTTATCCCAATATTTTGACTTATATTAACATTACTAATGTTGCTATCATTGATAATGTTGTAAATTGTTATAATATAACGAGTTTTAAAGTCAAAATATCATATAGCAAATACCAAAAAAGCATATGCATAATGAAATACGACTAATAGACACCTTTTAACCAAAGACTTTCGTTCACTTCATTCTTATTGTATCTAGTGGATATCGAATTCATAAACAATTAGTGAAGCGAAACTTCGTAAGATTAATGAATCATTTGGAGGAAACAAGGTCCCAGGGTATCATTCTGCTATCCGATATTGTCTATGTATTCCTTGCATATTATTGCGAAAATCATGAAAAGATAGAAAAGCAAAGTTCTCCGAGGGGAAATCTCATCCAGAATCCTTGAACTATTGTAATTTAAACTTTGTGTTTTAGAAAATAAGTTAGGATATGTATATAACGGATTTTGAGCGAAGCGAAAAATGGGTGAGATAGCCATGTCGTCCTGATGGAAGGTTCCTTATAGTAGCTTCCTAAGGGATATATGTACTACAGTGATATTCCCAGAGAATTTACCTTTAGGTCTCCGAAATTCTAACTCCTGGCGCGAATATCCTTAAAATTTCTCTCAAGGATATCGCACAATTTCAGGGGACGTATTCTTGAGACGCCACATAGCAATTTTCTCCCCCGAATAGCGTTTACGCTTTGAGGGGAAAGTGGCAAAATTAGAATGGGAGCCGTATCAAGGTTACCCTACTTCCCATACTACCATTAAGTATAAGAAAGCGCCATATCCAATATGGTGGACATTCCTTGTAGCATTAAGCATGGTTCTACCGATACAGTAGTTTCGGGAGGGATTTTGCAAAGATCTTTTCTATAGAAAAGGAGGGTGGGTCTATCAGGACGACATGGCTATCTCACCCAAAAATAGATTTTTCGCTTCGCTCAAAATCCGTTTTTTGGGCTCAAGCCATGTCCTTCTGATGGAAGCATACCAGAGCATTAATGTATCTGTGGATTTTCATCAGTGACTTAACCTTGGGACAATATTTCTATGGTCATCTGGACTATTTGAGACAAATAACGTTACCGTTATTCGTCATTATCAGTAATCATGAACGATGTTAGTGCTTCCTGCCCCCTACAGGAAAGAGTCATTCTAGACGGTAGAAATAGGGCCTCAAGGTTAGCATATATTGTATGAACAAATATAAGTATACACTGGGTATACAAACGGTCTCACGTTTTGTATATATTATTGGAACAATATCAGTGTCCATTATATCCATTGTTTGTAAGATTACAATGATATGAAGTTTACTTACATGAGTAAGTCAAAGAACTCTGGCATCTTGAATATGCAAATTGTCGGGCGAATTAGGACACAATTACCTTCTAATAGACATATATTTCTAATAAATGACTAAATGAAATAACAAGTGAAACAAATGTAGCATTATAGAGGAGTTATACATGCGACATATAAAGAAATTATTTTCCTTTTATTTAAATGGGAAGAAATGAAGAGTGCCCCTCTTAGACTGAAGAAAAAGTTTTAATAAATTTTTCATTTATAATTTCCATAAATGTTATATCCTATCGACGCTGTGTACTACGTACACAATACACGGTTGTTATCTGTATAATTCCACACCTGAGATTTTGAACAGATTTAGTGTCGCCATGGTAACACTCATTTAAAAGGGGATCATACTGAAAGTGCTGACAACTTCTCCCTTTAATTGACAGTCCCAATCAATTAACTGTTCATCGCAGAATTAGACGACAGGTTTTAATACACTACCTGCCGCCACCACATAATGCTTCAGTTCATGGACCTGCTTAGCATAGTGTTTGTAGAACACTCTGGATGATTCCCATCCAGTATATGAGTGAAGACCCTCAAAGTCCATATACTGAAAAAAAGTTCAATCATGCAGCAATTTTCCTCTGATCATGACCTGCGGGAGTACTGCCAGGA
Source organism: Palaemon carinicauda (assembly GCF_036898095.1). Taxonomy (NCBI): domain Eukaryota; kingdom Metazoa; phylum Arthropoda; class Malacostraca; order Decapoda; family Palaemonidae; genus Palaemon; species Palaemon carinicauda. Next base: position 123,440,231 of record NC_090736.1, read on the forward strand.
TCCGCTCTGCGAATAAAGTAGGTGAGCTTCGTCCTCAGTTGTTTTAGGGTTAAGTTTGACCCAGAGGTTTCTCCTTTGAAGAGCTGTCCTCCCCTGAAGTCTGAAGTTCTGTGAAGATAGACCTTTAGACACTCTACAGGACATAGAGAGACATCTTCCTTCAGAGGGCAGATTCTCCAGGGACCCCACCTCTTAGTGGGTAGCTCATTCTTAGCGAGAAAGGTTGGATCAGGAAAGAGATTCAGTTCTCCCGCTTCTGTGAACTGAATTTGGCCCTCATCTCTAGATAGGGCCACTATTTCACTAACTCTAGCCCCAGAGGCTATAGCGAACAGAAAAATAACCTTTTGCGTTAGATCCTTGAGGGAACAATCTTCATTGTTCACAGATGAGGCATAATGTAGGACCTTGTCCAAAGAACATGTGATGGGCTTTGGCAGTTCTGCAGGCCTAAGCCTTGCACATGCCTTCAGAATCTTATTAAAGATTTCATTCGCCAGATCCACTTGAAAGGCATATAGAAGAGGTCTAGTCAAGGCTGACTTGCACGAAGTTATCATGTTGACCGCCAGACCTTGATTATGAAGGTGGATAAAGGAAAGACAGAAGTTCATTGAAATTTCATTTGGTCCTTTTGCTTTTACAAAAGCAACCCACTTTTTCTAAGACGACTTATATTGTCTTCCAGTTGACTTAGACTTGTATTTTTCTAAGAATTCTATATTGCCTTCTGAGATCCCAAATCTTTTCCTAACCGCTAGGGCAAGGAAATCATGAAAAGAAGGGTTTGGGCTCTCTGTGATAAATCGAAGACAATTAACTTCTGAACCCTCTGATATAGTACTGGGTTCAGTACTAGTGCCAGCCTCAGCCTCAGTTCCTTCACTAAAGGGAACCGGTTGCTCATGGGCTACTTGGGAGCCAACAGAGCCACTCCTCCCTGGAAGGATCTCAGCATGTTGAGGACCTTCAGTAGGAGATTGGATGGGATGAACCGGAATTCCTTAGTCCATCACTTCCATGCTAAAAACATGATGTCTGTTATATCCGCTAGAGGATCCTCGTATGGGGCTACATATCGAGGTAGTTTCTTAATGATGCTCGTGACGAATAGGTCAATCTGCAGCTTGGGGACTTGTTCCCATCTGGGAGAGAATAGGTCTGCGTCAGTGAACCATTCTAACTCTATCGTCTTGAGCCCGAGTAGAGCATTCACTGTCACATTGCGGATCGATTTTACATGAACTGCTGATAGGTGCCATCCTTTTAGGCAAGGGATGGCTAACATCAACTAAACTATATGAGATGCTCTCTAGCCTTGTCGGTTCCAACGTCTCATTATCGCTTCGATGTCCCAGATCCGCCTGAGGATGTCTGATCTGTATGGAGAGATTTTCCCAACCCAAGACAGGACTATTTTGGCCTCCGATAGAAATGACCGAATCCCTTGGATTTTCCTCTGATGGGAGTGAACACCCCATTCTTCCGACGAGGCATCCATGCGGATGATCTTCAATAGTCGGGGTAGTTGCAAGGGCACGGTCTTCAACAGGCTTTTTGCCTCTGACCATTGTTAGGGAAGCAAATAAGGAAAGACTGATATCGGTCTTTTTAGATCTCTTCCAGCGTTTGATGCGTATCTTCTTCAGACTCTAAACGCATCATTCAGGTGTGCTCTTAGCACTGGGTCTGTCACTATTGTGAACTGGAGAGAGTTCAGAACTCCCCCCTGTTAGCATCTTGGAATCCTGACTGATTACCATAGTCTCTTGACCGACCCTGCGATCTCCTTTTACATCCCCAAGGGAAAGGAGAGCTGGTGTGATCCCAGTTTTCCAGTGTTTTTTAACCATTGAAGCCTTTGAGCTGGAGAGAATCGAGACTTCTTTAAGCTGATTTTGCATCCCGGATGTTCCAGGAACTGGATCCCTTCCTTGGATGCTCATAGAACAGCCACTTCGGGTGCTGCACCCCCCAGCCTCTCGCCCAGGTACTTTGTTGCCTGAACCATTTCTCGGCTTGGTTTTTGCGTGACTGTGTCCGCCAATCCCATGAAGACACCCAGGACTGTGTTTAGTCCGACAAGTATCTTTCCTGAGACATTCGTTATCCTCTGTAACTTGAATCCTAGGTAGGAAGAGAGGGGGTGACTGATTGGAAGCTGCCAATCGACATCTTTTAGGTCTGACCAGACTGTGAACGCCCCTTTTTGAAATAAGGTCCCTATGTTCAGAAGGATTGACATTCTGAACTCACTGTTCTATTTGAACTTGTGAAGTGGCGACAAGTCCAGAATGACTCTGAGTTTTCTTGAGTTCTTCTTGTGAACACCAAACAGCCTTCCCTTGAATTCGATGGACTATACTTTCCTTACCCACTGTATGCTCTAGAGCTCTAAGGTATACTCTTCCAGGACGGGGTTGGAGTGTAGTAAGAGTTGAGGAAATGGTGGTAGAGGCATGTCTATTTTCCATCCTAGTCCCATCTTGATTAGGCCTTGGACCCAAGGATCGAAGGTCCAGCGATCCTGAAGGAACCTCCCTCCTACCAGAAGCGTCTCTTTGCTTCGCCTGATCAGAAGGTTTACATCTTCAACCACCTGTCTGTGGCACCACAGTCATCGAAACAGTGGGATGTTGTTGAACAGCCCGAGATAGTTTTCTAGACTTTTCCGTCTTCCTTTTAGGTTGGGGACCCACATCCGTGAAAGATTTTCTCTTTGAAAAGATGTCCCACTTCTGGAGCAGTCCTATGTTCTCCGTGGCGGCTTTCTTAATCACCTCTCTAACTACCTCGTTTGGAAAGAGGTCTTTACCCCAGATGTTGGAAGATATTAGCTTCCTGGTTTCGTGTTTCACTGTGGCAGCAGAGAACACAAACTCCCTACAGGCTCTCCTAGCCTTCATAAAGGCATAAAGGTCTTTTACTAAGGTGGCCATATGCATTTTGGCCAAGACAATGAGCACATCTGGAGTACTTTGATGGGCTGAACACAACTCTATGCAGTTCTGTAGGGATAGGGAGGCTGCAAGTCTCTCCTTTGTCTCTTGTTCCTTGCCCAAGAGAAACTCAGAAAGTTTAGGGAGATTCTCGCTAAACTGTCGTCTAGTGACATCCGCGTCTAGTTTTTCTACTGAAAAGGTTAAGTGGACTTCCTTCCAATCCTTCTCCTGCATGGGAAAGGCTGGTGACAGAGGCTTGCACTCCTTGAGTGCAGGACATGGTTTACCTGCCTCCACTGCCTTGGCAATGGATTTAAATGCCTTGCATGTAAAGGGGAATGATATTGAAGCAGGAGCAAGAAAGGTAGGATATCTGTTTCTTAGTGTGAACACTTTCAACACCGAGTAACCCACCTTTCTCAGGCTACTTAACAAGATAGCCTGCGCCTTATCATGGTCGAGAATCGTGACCTCCTTCGGTTCCGTTTCTTTTCCTGATGTTGGTTCATGTTTCAGTCGAATGAAGCAATTAGGGAAGGCATCAAAGCTTGGCCATAACTAGATTTGGTCTAAAGGAACAGCACCCACCCTCTCCGAGATGTAGAGTTTGCCGTCTAAAATTGGCATAACCTCCGCATACCTCCAGGGATTGGTTTTGGAGCTTGTCAAAAGGTCTTGGTCTCTGGGTCGCTTGTATGACCCTTGGGGAGTGACAAGTGGGGCTTCACAGGGCTCTATCTTGAGTTTCGCTTCCTCTTTTTTGCCTTGTTTGCGAGATTTTTCTGTTAGACCTTTCATAAGGGCCAGTAATTGGCCCTTTTTTTCTAATAGAGGGGTAGAATTTGAAGATGACGATGTTAACGCCCTAGAGCCGGCAGAGACGAAAGCAATTCCGACACGACATTGTCCACCTCTTCCTGTTGGGGCTTCCTGCCCTCCGTCCCTTTCTGGACGCAGGGAGGTGTGAATCGTGCCTGGGGCACCACTATTTCCCTACTTGCTTTCGGGAATAGTAAGCTACACATCCTATCATTAGGTAGGTATGGTCCCGGAGAGATTTTCTGGAATCCTCTTTCCCAGCTGCGTAGTTTCTTACGAGCTGCATCCCTAGACTTCATCGACTTGGGATTTTCGAAACCCTCGGACATTAAAGTCCGACATATATTGCAAACTCGGGGGTTCCAATAATGCAGGGATTCGGAAATAATATTGCAGTGAACATGAAACCTGTTTTTATTATTACCGTAAAGGTACTTACTCTTGATATTGTAGAAGATTGCAACACATATGATCTGTGGTTCCTCCTGTAAAGAAAGGAAAGCAAATTGAGTATACAATTGATTATCTCACTGATAAGTAATATGTAATAATCATCTTTCTACTAAAATAGCTCATGATAGTAAGCTAGAAAGGGATAGTGGGAGACACATACTTGTGTATCCCTTGCAAGCAAATGCTGTTACCTCTCCTCAGTATCAACTATAAGGAGATTCCTTTATCAAGGCAACTCTAATGAAAGGGTTCGAACCACAAGGGGTAGAAAAGAGTACAATGCCACTGTCCCTTTTTATTATTTAACACTGTTGGGTAAGGATGACTGATTTCTAATAAGAGTATTGATGGAATTCTATTCTTTCAATATAGGAACGATCTCAGCAGAAGCCCGCAAAAGGGTACCCAAGATATGTTAGAAATTAGCTGCCGTATAATCATATTATAGTTTTCTGTTTGCAGTATATACTATATTGCAAAATACCGACTGCTGTATAATTATATATATTGTAGTTCAGCCAGTGTGCTGCCAAAATAGCTAGCATCTGATGGCACGGTCCAGCCTGCATGACGCCGACTGGACTAGAAAATATAAAAGACATATATTTGTGTATCCTACCCAGCCCATTTGCTGTGACCTTCCCTTCCAATATTAAAATCATAGAGTTTCCTGATCAGGGAAACTCAAGGATAATGGTTCTAACCCTTTAAGGATAAAAGTGTACTACCACCATCCCTTTAATCTATTTAATATTGTAGGGTAAAACGTAAACTGATTTCTAATCAAAATATTGAAGATATTCTATTCTTTCAATATATGATTGGCCTCAGCAAACACCTGGGCAAGGATACCCAAGATATATGGGAAAATAACTACTAGTATGATATATACAATAGTTTTTATGTGCAGTATATATTATACTGCAAATATACTGACTACTTGTATAAATATATACTGTAATTCAGCCGGCATATAGCCGGCACAGCTAGTCCCTGCCGGCGCAGTCAGCATGCTAGCTTAAAAGAGAGAGAGACAGCATGCAGTGAAGGCTGCCTTATTACTGTGTATGTATACTCTATTTAAGGATGTAAATATCTAATTTACTGCCTTTCTCCAGAAAGAAGGTACAAATGGTACGGGAGAATGTAAAATTCAGGCTTATATCCAGCCACCAGTACCATAGCCGGTAAGGTCCGGCTGGCACATGGCCGACAGGCTAGCACCCGGCAGCACTAGTACAGTTGGCCTACTGCCGGCTGAGTCTGAACCTGTCTGTGCTGGTCTGGCCAGACAGGCTAATACCCCGGCAATAGCACTTGTGGCTGGCAGTCCAAGAGAGGACTGAAGAACCTTGATGACAGAAGAGACTTCCCACCAACAGCCATCATGGCTGACAGCAGCCACCAGCTGCCGGAAGCCGTCATGGCCAACGACAGATGACATGGCTGCCAGCAGCCTGGATAGCCTCCGGCAGCCGTCATAGCCGCCGACATTTTGTATAAAACATGGCCGCTGGCAGCCAACATGGCCGCCAATAGTCGCCGTGGCTCCCCAGCAGCCAGCATAGCCGCAGGAAGTCAGACAACAGCTGTTGAGTAGGAGTCTTCCTGGTCCCACAATCCACCGCCAAACGGAGATTGCAGGACGACGGCCCAAAGAGATACGAAGGCTAGGCCATCAAAAAAGAACAGAGGGAGAGGGAAAAGGGTCCTCTATGAGGTGTGAAATGAGCAGGCAAGGTTGCGGGTCCTACACACCCTTAAAAAACTCTGTTTCATCATTGGCGCCATCCTAGGCGGCAGGAGAATTTCTAATCTTCAACCTAGGGTCTGCCAATACAGTTAAGGGGACAGCAGCAGTGTTGCCCCCTGTCAACAAAGGAGAAACAGAGTTCTAGTGCCGGTGCCATCCTAGGCATCAGAAGAATGTTTATTTTTCAGCCTAGAGTCTGCGAGCACAGAATTAATCTTCTAGACAGCAGGAGAAGGTGGCGGCATCATACAGCCACTTCAAGTGCGGCCTAGGGAGGGCTAGCCTCCTATGCCGG
>NC_090736.1:123453992-123463992 GCF_036898095.1 Palaemon carinicauda
TCTTTTTATTCTAGAATGAATATTCTGAATCCACATAGAATTTCAGGGTCTTATATGGATTTCTGAGTAGACTAAAGGGGATACACTCTATGTCAAATAGCCCTCTCGAAATAAATGTATTTTTGACACCTTTTAATTAATGATATTTATTTCTTTTACTTTTTTGCTTTTTTTTTTTTTGTTGGTAAATACACGGGTGTAGAACAATACAGAGATATTTCAATATGGAGGGGGTTTACAGCACACATTTTTAAAAGTAATGACTTTTTCGCCAAATTATTATTATTATTATTATTATTATTATTTTTATCCGTCACGGATTTGGTGTTTTTGGGCCTAGAACATAGCAAATTGGCATTGATATTCCCAGTGTATCCTACTTCATTGTCTAGATCACCATAAGAACTCAGGATAAGTACACATAATTTCAAAGACAGTCGTAATCATATATCTATTTCTAACAAGTTATTTTATATAATTATTTATAATAAACAGCGAATATATATTTTTTTTTCATTTAGTCCTGACATAGTATTAAGGAATGGTTAGTGATCAATATTCAAGTATCATTGGTTTATCATATCTGTAATGATAAAGGAGTTATTTGATCCGAAGTTGAGATCACGGTGGGGGTACAAGGTTACCGATAGCGGACCATATACATAAGGTTACTAATGCATGGATATACTAATTCCGAAAATTGATATTTTTTTTTACCATAATTTTTCTATTTTCTCTATTTGTTCAAGTTAAGGGAGAACTTTTCTGGTCTCTGTTCCGATCGTTATAATTGTTCTTTGACCTATCACAATTAATTATATTTTGAAAAATAAAGAAAAAACGAATTTTAGCACAAAATGAAAATCTGAAAACTAAGGAACTCAAGGAAAATATATTTCCTTTACTCCTGAACGTATGTTCTATGAATAATTAATTTTTGGTCCAAGGGTATTTTGCATCTTGATATCACATATTCCTTTCATATCAAACACAAACATGCATTTCCACAAAACACTTATTAACGCTGTGTATCTAGGGAATATTTCCATTATTTTTTGAGCTACAAGAACATATGAAAATATATAAATGTTTGAAATATTCTCGACTCCTTCCGATATGAAAATCCTTCAGTTGATTACAGCCAAAGAAAAAGTTTCTGATAATTATTATCATGAAAAGTCGTTTACCTTTTATGAAAGTGTTTAAAGAGTTACAAAAAAAGTTAAAGTTTTAGAGTGAGGAAATGTTGAAGTACCAACAGACACTGTGAGCCACTTTTATGTATATTGGATATTTGCAGCGGTATGGAAGAGTGCAAATACAAGAATAGTCATAACATTTTATATTCCTATACAATATGAATTTCTAAAATAAAACCAATGCTTTGGTCAGTAATTTAGATCCCCTGTATTATGTATTAACGTAATCTTTGCCTTAATTTACTTCAGCGTTGTTTCTACATTTTTTGGTCAAAATAGTACAAAATTTAATTTATAATGCTTTAGTTGTAAATTTAATTTTTTTTCTGTTAAAGTGCTGCTTTAACCTCCTCCCCGCTCGTTTGATGATTTATAAGTATCTAGTTTAACGCTTGTTTCTTTTCTGTGTTTTTCGAGCCGTTAGTGAGAAGAGACACCTACCTGCCTTTACTTGTGAGGAATTCGATTGCTAAAGAGGACAGTTCGAGATGGAGCTCCCAGGACCTACTGCAGCAGCTGCCTTATGTGAGCGTTTTGAGGATTGCCACGCCAACGGTTGACGGCTTTTTGCAGGTGCATTTCTGCCACCTGCAGGGTCTTGCATTGCCTGTGTATTCTCTTCTGCGGTCCGTAGCGCCGACGCTGGAATACCTGCTTTCAAGGTGGACCCAGGAGAGTCTCCACCGTCGACACATCCTTGACATGGTCAGCTGCGGGAGCCTTGTAGCTCGTAGTGTCATATGGGGAGGCAGTTGCCAGTAGGAAAGATAATTTACTTTTTGGGGGGGTTTAGACTCCATTTCCTCCCTTTGATGAGGAGTCCTGCCGAACTGCACTCCCTACGGTAGCTGAGTGTCTGTGAAGCTGCTACCTTTGTTGGAGCAAGGAGTGATTACATCCAGCCTCAAAGACTGTTAGATAGTACATATATTTAGTGTTTTGTTTATTTTGTAACTTTTTTGAGTCTCTCTAGTTGAGAGTGTGGCGTTTCCCGTCGGGGAATTTTGTTAAGTACCAATTGTGTGTATTTAGTTATAAAATTATTTGACTCTCTTTCGTTCAGAGTGTGGTGTTTTTCGTTGGGGAGTTTTGCTAATCAATAATTGGTTAAATGTTCATTGTTAATTGTTATCTAAGGGTTAGCTGTTAATAGTTAGGTTTAAGTTGTTAAATTGTTAGGTAGTTACAAGGTTGGCTTTTTTTAAATTGTTGTTAATGAATATTGTTAAGTTTTCCCAAGTGTTTTCGTTTCCACTGACCAATTTTTATGCCTGATATTGTTTTCATCATTGACCTCTCTTACTGTGCATTAAAAATATGCACCACGGCCCGACAAGGGCTGTAACATATTTGGAGACCGTGACAAGATAGAGAGCTCAGGGTATCCGGTATTTTGGTCGGTGGAGCGACACTCGGGTGTACTCTTCAATATGTTTTTTTTTTTTTTTTTTTTTAGTGTTGCATGTCTCCCCTGAAGTTTTTCTTTTTTTACAAAATGGAGGGATTTGTTTTTAATCCAGCTGAGTTTTTTTGGGTCAGCTGATTACCTTAAGTTTTTGTCCCTGCTAAGTAAGAAACAATTAGTTGAGTGTGCTAAGTGGTTGGGTGTTCCGTGGAAGACGACGGACACCAGAGCAGAGATATTGGTTTTAGTGAGGGATAAAATAAAACAGGAATTAGCTCAAACTGAAAATTCAGGGAGTCAGAGTGAAGTAATAGGTGATAGTGAGGAGAGTTTGAGTGAGGGTTTTGATGAGGACAAAGTAAGTATGAGGGCTGGCTTAACTCTGTTTAAGGATCCTCTGCCGTAGGCACCATTTACGAGGGTCCAGCAAATTTTCCCCAGGGTCCGGGTAATGTGTCCTCTAATCCGTTTTTGTCATCCCCTGATTCTGTACCCTTCAAAAATCAGGGCCCTGTTGGTGCGTTGGGTGACTCCAAGAGGAAACGGAATACAACCATATTTGCAAGCATATAGAAATGCACAAAATGGAGTTTGATGAGAACGAGCGGGTAAGGCGTCATGAGTTGGAGATGGTGAAATTAAATATAGAGATGGCTAGGTTGAAGGGGGCCAATTTGATAAGTTCCCCCCCAAAATACCTACCAAGATCGGTTTGATATAGGTGCTGTACTGAAATTGGTGCCGGTGTTTGATGAAAAGGATGTCCCAGAGTTCTTCAAGGCATTTGACCGTGTGGCCTCCTGATTGTCTTGGCCCATAGAAATGTGGACTGTATTGATACAGTGTAGGTTAGTGGGCAAGGCAATGCCTTGAATAAGGGAGTAGCTCGAGATTACCAGAAAGTAAAAGCTTTAATTTTAAAATCTTACGACTTGGTCCCTGAGGCCTACCGCCTCCGGTTTCGCAACTATACGAAATACCCTGCGCAGTCTTTTGTGGACTAGCTGAAGAGTCGTCAGGTAGTCACTTTCGCTGCGTTATGTGAACTGTTGCTCCTTGGGGAGTTTAAGAAGGCCTATAGCAGGGAGTTAAGAGTTCACCTAGAGGAGGTAAAAAGTGTGAAATTGAGTAGTGCCGCTCAGTTAGTGGATGAATTTGTATTGACTCACCTGTCAGGTAGCAGTAGTTTTAATTATAAGACTTTAAATAATCAAACATCTTGCTCCCCTAATAGTGGTAGGAGAGGGATAACCTCCTCGTCATCTCCCCATATCCCAAAGAACTGTAATATTAATTTTAAATCTTTTTCAGGTCATAGGGATGTGGGTAGAGTCCAAGGAGGCCCTCCTCCCTCTAATTTTTTCCTAATGAAGACTTACCAAGTGGGGGAAATAACAGGTAAAATGGGAATAGAAGCTCAGGCCGTAAAGGAAACTGTTTTTGGTGCAACAAGCCCGGGCATTTCTAAAACCAGTATAATGCTTGTAGGATGTACCTACAGCGCAATAATTTAAGTCCTGTAGCCTTGGTTAATGATAAGTCAGAGGTTATTAGCAGTAGTCCTTTAGACAGACCTGTAGTAGTTAGTTGTTTAGTAAATAGTAGTAACCTTATTGTTCCCAATCCCCTATCATGACTCAAGTACGAAAAATATGTGTGGCCTGGAAAGTTGATTTTAGACTCTTGTGTTGTCCAGGTGAAGTTTTTTAGGGACAATGGTTCTGCCAGGTCGTTAGTCATAAAAAGGGCTCTAAATGGATTTGAAAAATATACTGGAAATTTAGTATTGTTGGGAGGTATTCCGGATTCAGATGTGTCGGTCCTTTTTGGTTAATGTCCTCATGTCTTTTCTAGGATATGATTGCGTCACTGAGTTGGCTGTGGAGGATAGTCTACCTATTTCGGGTATTGATGGTATCCTGGGAAATGATATATTGGATAATGAAGGACGGGAGCTGTTCCCTATATTATCAGTAAATGCTAGTCCCGTGGCTGTAATGATTGGGTCCGCTGCAAAAGCTGCTAATTTACTTGATGTGGAGACTAATGACGACTTAATGTTAAGTAGTGTAGAGTTAGATGTTTTAAGTCCCAGGCCAGTAGAGGGTAGTTGTAATGATGTAGTTAATATGAAGCTTAATTGGGAAAGAGCTGCTTTTATCAAAGCTCTAAAAGATGAATTTAATTTTGATTTGGGCGATGTTGAGGATTTGACTAAACCTAGGTTTGGAGTTGTAAAGGCCTTATTTTATAGGTTTAGTCGTCCCGCATCTGATAATTTGAATAAAACTGGTCAGGTTGAACAGATTGTGCTACCTTCTCAATTAAGAATTGCTGTTTTGGAGTTAGCTCATACTATTTTTTTTTCAGGTCATTTGAGTGTGTTAAAAACTTTTCATAGTCTAGCTAGGTATTTTTGGAAGCCTGGAATTATATTGAGTGTGAAGCAGTTTATCAGAAAATATGAGACTTGTCAGGTTATGGGTAAACCAAATCAGGGGATCCCCAAAGCCCCATTGCATCCCATACATGATATAGGCGATCCTATTTCTGATTTAGTAATTGATGTGGTAAGTCCCTTGCCCAAAACTAAAGCAGGTTACGTATATATAATAACTATCATGGATAGAGCCTCTTGCTTTCCTGAAGCTATACCTATGAGGCATATTACTTCCAAAGTTGTCTTTGAAAAATTAATGGATTTCTTTTCCATGTATGGTCTCCCTCGTGTAATTCAGACTGAATGCAGGACGAATTTCACAAGTAGGGTATTTAGGGGTAAGTGTGCTGAACTGGCCATTCAGTACATTATCAGCGTACCTTATCACACAGAGAGTCAACGAGTGGTGGAAAGATTCCACCAAACCCTCAAGTCTGTCTTGAAGAAACATTGTTATGTGACTTGGACAAAGCCCTGCCTTTTGCCCTCTTTGCTATTAGGAATCACCCTAACTCTTCCACTGGTGTAGCTCCTTTCGAGTTGGTATTTGGGCACAAGGTTCGTGAACCAATGGAAATTGTTTTTGAAATGCTCAAATCCAGCCGGAAGGAGGAAATAAATGTAAAAAGGTTTGTGGAAGACTTGAAGGGAAGAATGGTTAGTGCCTGGAAGTTTGTCAGGGAAAATTTGGAACGGTCCCTGTCAGTAATGAAGAACAACTTTGACTAAAAGGTAAAGGTACGGTCCTTTGAACCTAGGGAGTTGGTTTTTGTGCTGTGTTCGGACTCGGATAGTTTTCTCGAACTAAGATATAAGGGCCCATGAAAGGTTTTGAGGAAACTGTCAGAGGTTAACTATGAAATTGAGGCTCCCGGTTCAAGCTGTAAATATAGAATATTTCATGTTAATCGTCTGAAGCCTTATATTGGTAAGCAAAGTGATCCTTTAGCGATAGTATCCGAGCCTGTATCTGTGGTATTGGATATGCCTCCCGAGGAATCTGAAGAGTTAGGGTGTCAGTTTCCTTCGGATGCATTGGGTGAAAATATGCAAAATTTGGAGATGTTGAAATACAGGTTAGATCCTTTAGATGTTAAAAAACGGGAAGATGTATTCAATTTAATTTATTCCTTTTCAGATCTTTTTCCAGATTCTCCAGGTAGGACAAATATTTTAAGTCATAACATTGATGTAGGGGATGCTTCCCCTGTGAAGCAGAGTACTTACTGGCTGAACCCAGTAAAATGGGATTTGGTCAGTAAGGAGATAGAGTATATGTTGAAACATAACCTTATTCAACCATCTGTAAGTCCCTGGAGTTCTCCTATTGTACTAGTAAAGAAAGCACACAGTATGTTCCGCATGTGTGTGGACTACCGTAAAGTGAACGCCAATATAAAAAGATATTCTCTTCCTCTCCCTTGTGTTGATAATTGTCTGGATCGGATTGGTTCTGCCAAATTTATTTTTAAGTAGAATCCTTTAAAGGGTTATTGGCAGGTTCCATTGTCCGACCGAGCTCGTGAGATATCTATACGAGTGTAAGGTTATGCCTTTTGGAATGAAAAATGCCGCATGAACTTTTCAAAGGCTCATGAATAGGGTAATTTGTGGTTTGAAAGGAATGGAAATTTATATTGATGACTTGGTAGTATATAGTAATGACTGGGATACCCCCATGGTACGGTTACGTAAGGTTTTTGAAGCCCTTCGGTCTGCAGGGGTAGTTGTTAAATTGGCTAAGTGCGAATTGTGTCAGGCCAAGGTTTGTTATTTGAGTCACGAGGTTGGTTTAGGTCAGGTGGCTACGAAACAAGCTAACTTCGAGGCCATTATAAAATTGAAAAGGCCTGGTAATGTTAGAGAGGTAAGAAGAATTATTACCGCAGATTTGTGCGTAATTACTCTGTTCTTGCTCAGCCTCTTACTAGTTTATTAGAAAAATTAAAATGCTTCTTGTGGTCGGATCAGTGTGAAGAATCTTTTAATAAACTTAAATCAGTATTAATTACTAACCCCATTTTGACTTCACCAGATTTTCAGAAGCCTTTTATTATAGCAGTAGATGCCAGTGACGTCGGCATTGGAGGTGTTCTTTTTCAGAGAAAGAAGGATGATGTTCATCCTGTGTCTCACTCTGGTAAAAATCATCTGGCGGCGAAAAAACGTTACTCCACTATAGAAAAGGAAGCTCTTTCTTTGGTCCGTGCTCTTAACTATTTATTTCAATCCGTATGTGACAAATGTTTCTTTCCCGATTGAGATATGGATGGATCACAATCCTCTCATTTTCATCGAGCGGATAAAGGGAGCGAACCAGAGATTTTGAGCTGGGCCATTTTTCTGGTGGAATTCAATTTGGTTATAAAAAATGTTAAAGGGATTGGCTCAAAACTCCTGATACCCTTTTTAGAATTCAGTATAATAGCTTGATCCTTCTTATACGCCAACTTGCTCGTTTCTCCATTGAGGTTGTGTGGAAAAAATTTTGTTAGGATATAGTTCTGTTTAAATAATATCTTTGTAGATAAAGTTTAGGAGGTTTCTTTGAGTGGTATCCACTCTAATGGTTTATAAAGGTTCCCCTAAATATATATATATATATATATATATATATATATATATATATATATATATATATATATATATATATATATATATATATATATATATATATATATGGTTTGTTCCGATATACTAAGACTTTTGATTGCATAATAATATATTTGAAATTTTGGACTATAATGCCGGTGTATTATAGATCAAGGTGTATGTCTTTGGGCGTACCTGTAAGTTTATTTAGGTTTACTTAGGTCTGTTTTCAATAGCATTGGAGATTTTGGACGAAGTACGGTAATTTTAGATCTACAAAATAATGGTAAGCTATTTAAAGCTCTTAGTTTGTATTCTTTAGCGGAACTTTCTGTTTGGTGTTAGGTTTATGGTTTGATACTTATTGTTTTTACTTTACAGGTGCATTTCCATTTATATACAAAATAAAATAATATTTTTTCTGTTTATTTTTTTTTTCTTCGGGGAGGAAGGTATATGTATTAATGTAATCTCTGCCTTAATTTACGTCAGCCTTGTTTTTGCTTTTTGTTTTATGTAAAATTAGTACAAAATTTAGTTTATAAGTCTTTAGTTGTAAATTTAATTTTTTTCTGTTGAAGTGCTGCTTTAACCTCCTCCCCGCTCGTTTGAAGATTTATAAGTGTCTAGTTTAATGCTTGTTTTTTCTCTGTGTTTTTCGAGTCCTTGGTGAAAAGAGACACCTGCGCTTAATTGTGAGGAACTCGATTGCTAAAGAGGACAGTTTGAGCGGGAGGCTCCCACGACCTACTGCAGAAGCTGGCTTATGTGAGCGTTTTGAGGATTGCCACACCAACGGTAGACGGCTTTTTGCAAGTGCCTTACTGCCACCTGCGGTGTCTTGCATTGCCTGTGCATTCTCTTCTGCGGTCCGCAGCGTTGATGCTGGAATACTGGCTTTCAAGGTGTACCCAGGAGAGTCTCCTCCGTCGACGCATCCTCGCCATGGTCAGCTGCTGGATCCTTGGAGCTCGTGGTGTCATGTAGGGAGGCAGTTGACAGGTAGGAAAGATATTTTACCTTTTTTTGGGGTTGAGACTCCATTTCCTCCCTTTGATGAGGAGTCCTGCCGAACTGCACTCCCTACGGTAGCTGAGTGGCTGTGAAATTACTACCTTTGTTGAAGCAGGAAGTGATTACATCCAGCCTCAAAGAGTGTGAGATAATAAATATATTTAGTGTTTTGTTGAGTTTGTAAGTTTTTTTACTCTCTCTAGTTGAGATTGTAGTGTTTCCCGTCCGGGAATTTTGTTAAGTAACAATTGTTTGTGTTTAGTTATAAAATCATTTGAATCTCTCTCATTAAGAGAGTGGTGTTTTCATTCGGGTGTTTTGTTAATTATTAATTGGTTAAATGTTCATTGTTTATTGTTATCTAAGGATTAGCTGTTAAAAGTTAGTGTTAATTTGTTAACTTGTTAGGTAGTCACAAGTTTGGCTTTTTTAAAAAATTTTGTTGATAAATATTGATAAGTTTTCCTAAGTGTTTTCGTTTCCACTGACCAATTTTGATGCCTGATATTGTTTTCATCACTGGCCTCTCTTATCGTGCAATTAGAACTTATACCATGGCCTGACAAGGGTCGTAACACCTTGCATATAAACAAGAAGAGAATTACTTGAAATAATCTTAAAGAATAATAAGTCTATTGTTTTGAATTGGAGATAGTGGCAGTAATAATAAACACACCAATCAATATTTGGAAAATGTTTATTTGTCTAAATATATTTCAATTTATTTGCCATAGACGTATATTTTTTTTAGGAATGTAACATTAATCAATTATACGTACGGCATATTAGATATGCAACACATTATTCGATGACCATATTTTGCAAAATACATAACACGGAGTACGATGCTATAAATATGGAGTTTTATAGCTTATTGGGAGGTAAACTTAAGTATTTCAATTGGCTATAAACATAACTTGGAAAAGCAAAACGATATAAGACCAAGGGCTCCAACAGGGAAAATAGCCAAATGGTGGATGTAAATAGGAAAAAAGAAAAGAAAATGCGAGAGAAGAAATGAATAATTGAAATAAAGTATTCTAAGAACAGCTACAAAAACATATATTTCATATTCAGAAAAAGAAAAATTCAAAAAAAAAAATCATTAGGAAGGGAAATAAGAGAGAATAGTATACCCGAGTTTATCCTTCAGCATGGGAACTCTACCCAAAGATAGTTGAAGAACATGGTATAGAAGCTATGGCACTACATGAGACGAAAGAACAATGGTTTAAGTTTGGAGTGTCCTTCTCATAGAAGAGTTTATTACCACAGTTAAAGATTTTTTTTCCTACTCTAATAGGGATTTCACAATGGATTTCGTAAAACCCCGTACAGTGTCGGTCGGAT
>NC_090736.1:123471493-123481493 GCF_036898095.1 Palaemon carinicauda
AGGAGCACAAATTAGAAACACAGATTCGATGGATATAAACGGGAAATGAAGGACAGTAAATAGAAATATATTAAATGATATTTGATAAAACACAACAAAGAAACCAATTGTATAGTATTGAATTTTTTTTGTAATATGTTCTCTATAGAATAACATTTTTTCTCTCTCTCTCTCTCTCTCTCTCTCTCTCTCTCTCTCTCTCTCTCTCTCTCTCTCTCTCTCTCTCTCTCTTTCACGATAACAACCCACCATAAAATCCAATAAAATCCATATGCTAAACCTTAAATCAACCTCTCTCTCTCTCTCTCTCTCTCTCTCTCTCTCTCTCTCTCTCTCTCTCTCTCTCTCTCTCTCTCTCTCTCTCTCTCTCTCTCTCTCTCTCTCACACACACACGAACGAAATCCCCCTACCATAAAATCCTATAAAATCCATATGCTATACCTTAGATCAACCTCTCTCTCTCTCTCTCTCTCTCTCTCTCTCTCTCTCTCTCTCTCTCTCTCTCTCTCTCTCTCTCTCACGATAACCCGCACCGTAAAATCCCATAAAATCCATATGCTAAACCTTAAACCAACCTCTCTCTCTCTCTCTCTCTCTCTCTCTCTCTCTCTCTCTCTCTCTCTCTCTCTCTCTCTCTCTCTCTCTTTTTTTTAGATGTAGAGACGCATGTTTCTTCCACGCTGATATTTATTGAACCAGAGGAGTCCAACGCTGTCATTCAGATCAATTTCATCAAATGAGAAACGACACGGAACAGTTTTATGACGTTACAAGAGAAATCATTATAACATATAAAGAACTTTCTCAAGGATTCCTTCATATATTTAATCGTTTTAGGCTAACCTTCTTTTTGTCGTCTAGCTAAGCAACCCTACAATGTATGGTTGGTTTTCTACTATATTAGAAATGTTTTCAGACATTTTAACAATAACCTTCTTTCTTAAGATTTGAGATGACAGCCATTGAAGCAGTGGGCCAACGCTTTACCTAGTTGAAAATTTGCAGATAACACAGTCTTAATCTCTTAGGATTTAGTTACTAATGCACTGACTATAGAGATATTCTGATCTCTTAACATTTGGAATCTCTCACACTTTACGGATACACTTGTCGCTGCAATTCGGGATGGATGGTGCATTGGCCAACCTACTAACTAAGAGAAACATGTCTCCTTACTGTTTGTAAAAAAACAGCAGGTGAATAAAAATGTTAGTATCATCATAAATTACATATGATTAAATCTTAAACAGCATAACAGCTATACTGATGATACACATTCTAAACAAATCAGATCACACATTTGTCAATTTACAACAGCATAAACTTTAATATTATCTTTTTAATGAGTGAACTTGAATAAACCCGTAGGGGCTTTGTCTCCTAAGGTTGAATTAATTACTTTTTGTGTTCGGGTGAAAGATCATTTTCGCAAGAGCAGAAAGCAAATAATGAGGCCTCTACCAGGAGTGCCATTTCCTGATTTTTCCTTGAGGGAGGAGGTTGCAGAGACCCTTTCGCAATCGAAGTGAACCTACTCAGCTTGGGCCTTTGGTGGGTGTTGTAAGATCACCTCTCCCCCAACCACCGATAATTCTTTTTTTTTTTTTTTATATTACGTACTATTTCGTGTGCTTTTAGAAGTCACATAACTAAGAAAATTCAACGAAAATCATGTACTCCCTCTATTCTTTTAAAATTTGTTTTACAAAAAAAAAAAAAAAAAAATCTCGTTACTAGCAGAAGTGACTGGAATGGTTAACAAGCAACTAGCAACTCAGTAAATGCAACTGGTAACGTATATGGAACAGGAAACATGGGTTAGGTCCTTTTATCACTTTTGTTCTAAGATTGACTTTACAGAATGGAGATGTGAAACCAAGAAGTCAAAATCAATGTTTGCACTCTAGTATTTTGCGAACAGAGTTAGCCTTTCCTAATAAAAGAACTGTTTTAATTGATGGTCAAATGTAGAGGGGGATTGGAATAAATAAATTCTAATAAGCTCATCATGAAGCTCAATACTATACATTATTCAAGAAGTTTGATTCCAGCTATGACAAATTGTGGAATTATCTTTTTAATCGGGTAGTTTAATCGGTAGAACTTCCAAAGCTCAAGCTTGCAGCAAATGTTTTTATGTTTAACAGGCACGCATGAGTTTCTTTTTATAGTTCATATATGAAAGATCTATTTTATCGTTGTAACTGGTGTGAGGATGTTTTATTTTATTCGTTTATTACTTTTCATGAAGTTTTTTTTTTCATTTCCTTAATTCGTTACCCCTGAGGGAGCCCTTGGGCTTATGGCATCCGTCTTTTCCAGCTAGAGTTGTAGCTTAGCTAATAATAATAATAATAATAATAATAATAATAATAATAATAATAATAATAATAATAATAATAATAATAATTATAATAATAATAATAATAATAATAATAATATTATTATTATTATTATTTTTATTTTTATTTTTAATATTATTATTATTATTATTTTTATTATTATTATTATCATTATTATTATTATCATTAATAATAATAATAATAATAATAATAATAATAATAATAATAATAATAATAATAATAATAATAATAATAATAATGATAATAATAATAATAATAACAATAATAATAATGCTAAACATTCGGTCAAATTCAGCAGTACACTTATTTATCATTTCTTCAAATGCCGCTACAGATTGATATTCTGAGATGATGCCAGCTGCCCATGCCACTTCCTAGTTGCATCTTTTGTGAAATACTCTTAAAGTCTGTTTGATGTTCGTTGTATTCCCTTGCTGCTTGCTACTCCCACAGTGACACTAATCTCTGGTACATCTGTTCCAATTATTTTTAGCAAACTCTTGTGCTTCACCCCATACCTGTTATTCTCTGTCTTATAGTTCCTATGATAGTCTATTTGTTTTCATTAATAATTCATCTGCAACCAAAAGACAAACTATGAGTCTCCAAGATTCCATTCTTGACATTAGGCTTCAAGCTTCCAGAGAATCTTCATTACTTTACTCGGAGATAGAATTTGATACTGAAAGAATAGCTTTATGTCATCCACGAATTTTGGAAATACTCCGATATCAATATAATCATTTAGTTGCATCTGGTATCTCTAATTCTAGTACCTGATGTCTGAGGAAGTTCTCGGTATTATTATCAAATACAAGAAGTAAAGATGCTGTACTACATATGTACACATCACTTGTAAGACCCCATCTAGTATTCAGAAGATTATAGATAGACTGGAAGCAGTACATGCTAGTCTCACCAAACTACTTCCAACACTTAGACAATTTGGACATGGACAGAGGATTGAAGGTTTAAACTTATATGATCTACAAACTTGATGGCAAAAGGGACAGTTAATAGAGGCATTCAAAATTCTTAAAGAAATAACAAATGTAGATTACAACAATCTATTCACGCTTAGCACAAATCAGTTTAGAAGTTATGGATACAACTGGAATGGAGATAATATAACACCACTCTATGAGGCAATTTCTTTGCATACAAAATAGCAGATACTTAGAATACACTTCAAGCAGATGTAGTAAACAGTAACATGACAAGATCGTGAGAACTATCTAAATGCTAAAAGTAAATTACTCCAACAAAGAGCAAAGGGAGTTTTCACGGATGAACTATTGTGTATTTTCTGATAAAAGAGCCAATTCTCGCATGGAAGTAAATCAATATACTTTAAGTAAATTTAGATGCGAAGCCATGGGCTTACTGGTCCCTGTTGGCCACCGCAGCCATTTTCCTAAATATGGGCCAGTTAGATGTAGAGGAAGGCTTATCCCTTTGTCACTGAGGTATTAAGAGTAATAATGCTGTGATCACACCTAAGGTAGCTAGGTTTCAGCTTGTAGAAACCATTGCTAAGTACAGAATATTGTCTTGCAATAACGTTGTGCTTCATGCAATGCATTTTTTTATTTCACTCGGTGAAGTTAGTATTTTTTTTTTTTTTTTTTGCTAAGTTGCTGCGTAGACTATGAACGCAAATTAAAAGTATTGGGTAATTATGCTAGCGAAGGTTACTGTTTTTTCTTGTTTTTTTTTTTTTTTTTTTTTTTTTTTTTTTATTTATTACCTTTTATGTCCTCACGCGAATAGAATATATCATATTTCCCCTGGAGTGTGATTGCTCATTATATGTGATTTTTTTTTTTTCAGAAGTGTCAAAGTCCTTAAAGCTTGATGAGTTTCATTGTAAAGAAGCTGGCCAGTCTACCCAGCCAGTAGTAGAAATGGACTGGACAGTGTGATGCATATGCCAAGAAATTACCAAGAATCACTGACAAACACAAATAAGAATAGGTGACAAGATCAGAGAGAAGCTACAGCATTCTAGTTGAACAGCTCACAAGGTTCAATGAGCGTGGATTACTCCCTAGATCTTTTCAGATAAGCAGATTAGGTAAAGGTTGTGACATTGAAGCAGCATTCAACACCTGAAATGCCTAATACCACGAGACATGCTGGCCATATTCAAACAAGACAAAGCTAAACAGAGCTAAGAAGAATCACCTGAATATGGAATCTGATGAAGAATAGGAATTTTTGACATGAAAGCCAACTTGATCCCAGTCTCAGTCATCCAGTACTGTACCAAAACACTATGAAATTAAATGCTTCTTTTGTGGAGAGTTTTCTGGAAGCACTGGTCTCCATGAAGCTGAAACATCTCAATTGGACTTACCTGTCAGGTCATGTGCATTAATTATTTGTGACCTGGACCTCCAAACCTAATTAAACACTGGAGACATGATTGCACAAGATGCAAAGTATCACTAGAATTGTCTTCTAAACTTGCGTAATTGTAAATGGAAAATTAAGGAATGGCAAGCAAAGGTACAGATGATTAGGAGGCAATGGCAGGAGTTGCTTTCGGGAGAGCTAGTTGTGTTTATTGAGGAATCTCTGAGGGACTATAACACTGCCCCAGTTTTCAAGCTTGCAGACTTAGTACAGTTGTACTCGTCAAGGATGGAACAGATGGAAGGTGCACACGACCCATCTAAAGCAAAGATTGCATGCTCAAATTTTTAACATTTGGGCGGAGCATCAGGGTCAGGTCCTACTTTCTTACCGTGAACACCTTGTAGATGCTTTAGCAAAAGCTTGTTAGACGTCACATCATTTCAACGGGTTTCCTCCAGGATGCCAACAGGATTCTTTGCCATGAATGCTGCTTGCTTTGGGTAGTATGATATAAGAAGGTTTTAGTGTCAAGCATCATAGTGAAAGGACAATGCAGGCAGCACTGACCATTGCTCAGCTACTCAAGTTCAATAGCCTGAGGCACAGACACACTGCAAGAGGCAGCACACCTTGTCCAGTAAGGCATGCCACAGTGCAAGAGACACAAGTTCTCATCTACGTTGGTGTCATGCTGCATGCATTCACGAGTAAGAGAAAGCTTGTCGACAGGCTGACACAAATGGAGATCTGAATTTCATATGACCAGGTACTGCCCCTCTTCTCACAGCTAGGAAACAGTGCCTGTCACTCTCCTAAAATGAAGGGAGGAGTTTTCAAGACTGCAGCTGTGGATAACATCAATCATAACCCAAGCTACACTACAGCAAAAGAGTCATTCCTGGAACTGGTATTTCACTCGTGCAACACCCTGCATTCCCCATGGCTTGCATCACCCAAAACCTCAATATTCTTGGGGGATCAAATGAAAAATGACTAAAAATACATGAACTGTTAAATCACTACTATACAAATGTTCAACCAGTTACTGGCAGCATTAAGAATGCCCTGGTGCAGGCTACCAGCATTAAATCTCTGAACACCAATAGCAGATTCGAACAACATGCTAAGATAGAAGACCTTTAGTTGAAACACACAAATGTTGCACTGAAAGAAGCATCAACCGTGGAGTACACTTTATGGTCTACATACTATGCAAACCAGCAGACTCATCAAGCCAGTCGGACAATAGCCTCCAACGCACTGCTTCCACTCTCCCAAGAGAGTGCCCATACCGTGGCTATGATCAAGAACTACATTGATAGGGCTAGGATTGCTTTAGTTCATCTCAACCCTGGCCAAACTCCAGCAGTCACATTCGATCTCCCACTGTTTTCTTTGGCCAAGAAAATGCAATGGAAGTGACCATATTGATATGGTAAAGAGAAGTTTGTCATTTTTTTCATTGGTCTTTATATTGAGATAGCAGCACTGAAGACCATTGTTGACTAGTTGCAGGGGAGTGGATGGGTGCAGGCATTCGTACAGACTTGGGTTACTAATTCTGGGACAGCAGATTTTTTATTGTAAGCTTCCCGTGTCAACTGGAGGAGACACTCCTGGTATACGTCCATTCTCTACGCCAGTCATCATTCGCACTGTACATAAACACACTTAGAGAACTAGCAGTGTGGTTCATTTCCTTGGATCACACCAAGTATGGATGCTGGATTCCTGTGCATCAGAGAGACATGTGAGAACTGCCAACAAAACACCCGAAAATAGCCAAAGAATTCAAAGCTGGAAATTTCACAGTTCAGAAGACTCGATCAATTTTCTGCCCTCCCAGTTGATCAAGCCCAAGAGCACAAAAATTCCATCATCAATGGAGATGGAGGTGCTGTAAGCTCGACTGACAACTCTGGCGCCCTACAACGGTGGATGATGAAAGGACTAGAAGTTGCAAGAATCGTTGAAAAGTTCCAGGAGGAAAATGACCAGGAAAAGAGACCCCTAAAGGCAAAGCACCATGACCAATCAACAAGTGTGCAGGCTGCTTTCCAAAAAGATGTACAATCAACAGGAAAAGTGGTGGTGGAATTCGAAATACATTTCTTTAGGTCAGTCAAGACCTGCTCATACTGGATAGCAAGGAGCTGTAGATGCGCTTCATCATAAACATCAAGTGGGCCAGCTTCAGTTTGAGAACGGAATATGCAATGGAAAAAGAGACATCATTGGAAGAAGAAAAGATTAATGAGGTGGAGTCATTCAAAAATTTAGGAACTATGACATCCAATACTGGATTTTTTGAGTTTGAGTTTAATGAAAGATTGATAAAAGCAAATCAGACAATGGCTATTTTAAGAGAGATTTGGAAACCAGCTCGGCTGAAATTACAGGCTATATATCAGTTAGGTGAGAACGGTGTTACTGTATGGACATGAGCCGTGGCATGACAATTAAAATATATCTAACAGATTTAGTATATTTGAAAACAAAGCACTAAGAAGATTATTGGGAGTTAACTGGCTGGACGGGATTAGAAAAGGAAACTATAGGAGTGATTACTAGACTACAATAATATATGGAGGAAATCATGGTGAATAGTTGATTGAGATGGTTTTGGCATGTTATGCGCACTCCTTAAGAGGAATTAGTTAACCAAACTATTATCTATGGTGCACAAGGCACTAAAATAATTGGAAGACACAGGCATACATGGCTGAGGACTTCAAAGCGTGACGTAGGAGATGAAGAATCAAGAAGTATTGATTTAAAAGCACAAGATAGAGACGACTAGTCAAATCTAACCGATGCCCAATAAATATGGGAATATATATATATATATATATATATATATATATATATATATATATATATATATATATATATATATATATATATATATATATATATATGTGTGTGTGTGTGTACATGTATAAATATACATATATATATATATATATATATATATATATATATATATATATATATATATATATATATACATATATATATATATATATATATATATATATATATATATATATATATATATATATTGACATACATATATATATATATATATATATATATATATATATATATATATATATATATATATATATATATATATATATATATGTATATATATATATATATATATATATATATATATATGTATATATATATATATATATATATATATATATATATATATATATATATATATATATATATATATATATATATATATATATATATATATATATATATATATATATATATATATATATATATATATAATATATATATATATGCATATATATATCTGAGTGGGGATAACTGAACGTAGTGAAAGAATTTGTTCTTTGCAATTATCAGCAAAACTGTACTATTCAGGGTCACCCATTCTTGATTGATTGTCTGTAAGCGACCACACGAAAATCTTACCACCACTAATCCGTATTTAGCCAGCGTGGTGATGAAAACTGACAAAATCTCAGAAACCTTTATAGACTAGAAATGCTTCCCCTATATATATATATATATATATATATATATATATATATATATATATATATATATATATATATATATATATATATACAGTATACCTCCGTTCTATGTGGTATATATTAGCAATCCCTGTTTGCCAACGGTTATATAAACCCTCCTAAATTGCCAAGTAGCCACTGGCAGTTGGTGAAGGATTGGGTTTAAGGACTGGCAAGGGTCTCGTGCATTAATTCGGTAAGCACTGCACATCGTAAAGAACTGGCAATCACTGGAGGAATTTAGCCAAAAATCTCCCGGTTTATAAACAATAAATGAAAATTTTGAATTGGCAATTGGAATGTCAGAGCCATGAATCAGATTGGGAAGTTACAGCAAGTGAGAATGAATTCGTGAAATATAGTTTAAAAATTGTGGCCCAAAGATAAACACGTTATAAGGGTATTTGTAAAGATACTTTAGACCTATTTATATAGTTATTCAGGAAGGACAAATGGCGTTGGAAGAGAAGGGGTGAAAATGATGATAACACCTAGAGCAGAAAAAGGCATAAGCTGAGTGGAAATCTGTAATTAGTAGACTGTTACTTGAGAAGTTTAGATCAAAGCAGTGTAATATGAGTATTATAGTTTGCTAGGAAACTACAAATGATTCCCCCGAAGAAAGGAAAGATGAATACTATGAAGATCTGTATAGTGTATTAAATGAGATCCTAGAGACATATACGAAAATTTTAATTGGTGATTTCATTGGTAAGTTGGAAGAAATAATCAAGCAATAGAGAATGAGATAGGTGCTGTATGTTCCGGCGAAATTGCAAATGAAAATAGAGAACATTTCATAAGTTTCTGTTAAAAAAACGAGCATGTTATTGGAGTACTCTTTTCCAGCATAAGGACATCTAGAAATATACACATGGACTTCACCATGTGGCAGTTACAAAAATAATAAAATTCACATAGCCATTAATGAAGAGATAAGGATGATTCTGAGACATGTATAAAGTTATAGAGGCAAAGATACTGGTAGTGATCTCTAGCTCCTCATTGCCAAACTGAAATTAAAGCTGAAAGCAACCAACAGAAATGTAGATAGAATACCTAGGTTTGATACAACCAAGCTTCTGGATGATGAGCTCAGAGAAAAATTTGAAATTTAATATAGGAATCCATTTGCAGTTTTAGAGACTTTGAGAGACGAAGTGCAGTCAATTAATGGAGAGCAGTGTAAAATTGAAAACATATATCAGTCAGTTTGTCGTGAATGTTTAGGACATGCAGTTATAAGGAGAAAACCATGGATATCAAATGAGACTTGGGATACTATAAAAGAGGGGACAAGGATAGAAATTGATTGCTCCGAGTTTTCGAGGAAGAAATGAACATCACAAGGTAGAGCTGGCTAATAATTCCTGTATCGATATTTTGGTCAACAGAAAAGCCAAGAATGACTGGAGAGAATATTTATACGGGAGAACCATTCAAGGAGTGGATAATGTGTAAGAATTTGTCATATAATTGTTAATGAAATTTCTATCACAGCAAAGAAAATGAACTACATACTAACAAAAAAGAGGGATGTATCTAGTATAACAAGAAAAGATGAAGAAAGGCAATGTTGGATGGAACACTTTAGTAAGGCCATGAATAGGAGATACAGAGGAAATAATTTGATTGATAGACTTGAAGCCGATGTGCCTATGAATTAATTCAGTGTGTGTGAAATCGAAGCTATTATTGAAAAACTTAGGAGATGGAAAGCC
>NC_090736.1:123486493-123488993 GCF_036898095.1 Palaemon carinicauda
TAATTTTATTGATATACCGGAGGCAGATAAGACCTTGATGTGCCCATGACTGAATTCAGTATGTTTGAAGTCGAAGCTATCCTAAAAAAAGCTAAAGAGATGGGAAGTCCTGGGATATGATGGATATGATACTGGCCGAGAAAATGAAGTGACTCACAGACTACTTACAAGATTATTTTGTTGAATAGGGCATGAAGAGGCAAAAACCTGATGAATGGGAGTTAGGAGTGTTAGTGAAAATACCAAAAAAAGGAGACCTGAGTGACTGCAATAATTACGGAGGTATAACACTTACGTCAGTTGCTATGAAAATATATCAGGTACATAACCTCCATAGATGAATAAACTCACAAAGGACACATATCACAGTTAACTGGACATCTTCACTTTTCATATATTCTTTAAATAAAAAATGGCAAATAGGTGTCCCATAACCTCAGCTTAATGTTATATATTACCATAATTTTGAGTGGGATGCATCAAATTAGGTGCTCACTGAAAATATTCTCTCTCTCTCTCTCTCTCTCTCTCTCTCTCTCTCTCTCTCTCTCTCTCTCTCTCTCTCTCTCTCTCTCTCTCTCTCTCAAGTGCTATAATAATTCACCTTCAAATATTAATTAAGGACAAACTAGAGTTATGCTCTCCGGTAGCTAGCAAGTTTCCTAAAATAGTCTAAATTTTTCTGTTTTTATTTTGCCTACTAATCAGATATAGGTTAATTTGGTGACGTCTTCTCACAATAACTCTCAGCAGTGAACTGTAAAGTTGACCTCTTGTACATGCGAGTTAAAGTTTTCAATGCGGATATCATCCGGTTTACTCCATCGTATTTCTAATGAAAGTCAGCATCCTTAGGATCCTCAACTGTCTAAGTGATCAATAGGAAATTATGTATTTTTGAATTACAGTTAAGATATATATGAAAAAAAAAATAATAATTTCACGAGTAGTATTCAAAATTAAGAAATCTCTTCCTGCGATCCTGATTTTAGACACCAAAGCGGAGAATGATTCTCAATTTTTTTTTTCTAATGTGGATAACAATAATCAAGTTCTAAGAGGAAAAGACCTAAAAGGAAATAGAATTAATTTCCTTTTAATGAACTAGAACCTTTCCCTTTTCAAAAGAATTAATTAACAGAGACTTTCAAGGAATATTCCGCCTGTAACAAATATAAAAAAAATGACTTAAAGGCCATCATACACCCCTTATTTTATCAAACTCTCAATAGATCACCAACATCTAGATACTCACACAAAATCATTGGATTTGTGATTTTGCTTTTAGTTAATAAATGAACGATCAGCCTTTGATATCTGACGCAACTTTCACCATTAGTAGAGTACTATAGTTATGTGTAATACATTTCTCTAATTGTTCCTGAATCTTGAACTGGTCCCGTAAAGGAGGTACAGTGGTAACACTTCTCACCCTCTGCCATGAAATTAAGCAGGCTAGCCCCTAGCTCGACTCTCTCAACTAATAATAATAATAATAATAATAATAATAATAATAATAATAATAATAATAATAATAATAATAATAATAATAATAATAATGTTAAAGTTTCGAGGTTGAAGGAAGTAGGCTTACTTACTTTGTGTAAACTTTCTTTCCACCTACCATTATGGAGTTTACCAATTCGTGAAGATTTATGGCAATATGGAATTAAATCCTAAATTTTGTGGTTCTTTGGTGGGCCTTGCAAGATTTAGATGGGTTTATAAACGCCATTTGAAGTAACACATTCTAAGTTAGTTCATTGAACGGAATTTTTAATTTCTAGAATCTCCATACTTGAGACTTTCATGGGTAGATACAATACTTTCAAAAGGATATATTATAAAAGACAAAAATATCTTTCCCCGAAGTGTGGGCAGCGAGACGAGATCCAACTACCGTATTGTTTGGTCAAACCTGTCATCACTTCACTGACGTCAGCATTTTGAAAGTAAACCGAGCCTCGACGAAGAGCACCTGCAGCAATAAGGAGACTCCTGCTTTGACCAAGATGTCATAATCTTGATCAGTGGAGTCAGCATATTTTGAGAAACCAAGCGTGAGGGAAATCATTGTTTATGAAGTATGTCATCATGGGTGGACACGTGCTACCCTTTTGTTACAACTTAACATTTGGTCCAGATTGCATCAGAAATTTCTTCTAGATGCTTCCAAGGCATGATCGAAGTGGGCGTTTTTGAGGAAGCCAATAGAGACACAGAATTGATTATAAAAAAAAAAAAAAAAAAAAAAAAAAAAAAAAAAAAAAAAAAAAAAAAAAAAAAAAAAAAAAAAAACTCCTTCTTTGGGATTTACAACTGTCCACTGTAAATAACTGCGCCTATGCATGGGTATAAAAACTTCAAGAAAAGGTTGTCTAAGAGAGATAGGGCAGGACATAAGACAAGAGAGGAACCACGTTCGAAGCAGATGAGAGCAAAGTCCTGACGAGATAAGAAGCAGAGAAGACCAGATACCTGACAGAGTTCGTTTCCAACC
>NC_090736.1:123508993-123521493 GCF_036898095.1 Palaemon carinicauda
CTTGCATTGTTCAAATCAAAAGAATGCAGTAATGAGTGTTATAGTGCTATGCACCAACAAAAATTTCATTATTAGTGAAGACTGAGCAGCCTGTCCCTGATATATCATATTCTTGTAAAATTTATATGGAATCCCAAGCAGACTGGAATGGGATTTTGCATGATCTTTTGTGCTTGAATTGGTCACAATTATATAATAGTGTAGATCCTTTTGTCCCTTTGAATGAGAATATAGTCAACATAATTGATAGGCGTATCCCTTCTCGTGTGCTAAGGTACCGAGTGAAGGATAAACCGTGGTTCAATGATGATTGTAGACGTGCTTATTTGGAGAAGCAGGAGGCCTATCACCTTTGGAAGGGTAACAGATCAGATTTGACCTGGAACAACTATACTCAGCTTCAAGCTTTTGCTCAGAGAATTTATGCCTCAACTGAAAAGGAGTACAATTTAACCATAAAAGAAACACTTTCTGGTACAATTCAGGAACATAAATGGTGGTCTACCCTTAAATCTGCACTCTTTGGTGTAGATGCAACAGTTCCTCCTTTACTTAAACCAGATGACTCAGTCACTCACTGTCCAAAGGAAAAGGCAACCCTTTTGGCTGATGTTTTTGACAGTAAACAGAGTAATGAAAAACATGAACTTCCTGATTCCTGTTTTCCTGAGGCTAAACTAACTAGTTTAGCTTTTCGATCTCGTGAGACTAAAGCTCTGTTGGTGGACCTTGATGCTTAAGGAGGTGTAGAGACAAATGGTATTTTTCCTTTGTTTTTTATAAAGACTGCAGATTTCTTAGCTCCAAAGTTATCTGTTATTTTGCGCAAGTTAGCAAGAATAGGAGCTTTTAGCACTTGTTGGAGAATTGGTAATGTTACTCCTCTATGTAAATGTGTTTGTGGTAGCTCAAGTTCCACTGATTACCTCCCAATTTCCATAACTCCCATATTATCTAAAGTTTTTGAACGTCTTCTGGCAAAACGTCTTAATAGGTTTACTGAAGGTAATCATCTATTCCCTAGTTTGCAATTTGGTTTTCGTAAATGCCTTGGAGCATGTGATGCCCTTCTTAAAATCTCCAATGCTGTACAGAAATCACTTGATTGTGGTCAGGAAGTTTGTATGATTGGCCTTGATTTTAGTACTGTCTTTGACCGTGTTAATCATGAGGCCCTTGTTTTCAAACTGAAACAGTTGGGAGTGGGTGGGTCGTTTCTTAGCATTATTATTGATTTTTTAAGTAATAGATCTCAAAGGGTTGTTGTTGATGGGCACCATAGTGATTATAGGAATGTGATATCCGGTGTTCCACAGGGTAGTGTTCTTGGCCCATTACTTTTCCTGCTATATATACATGACATGTGGTTTGTCCTAGAAAACAAGCTTGTTGCATATGCAGATGATGCTACTCTCTTTTTGCATCAATTCCATCCCCTGAATGTAGATCTTGGGTTGGTGAATCCCTTAATAGAGATTTAGCTAGAATTAGTGCATGGTGCAAATTATGAGGTATGAAGTTGAATCCTAACAAAATTCAAAGTATGATCGTAAGTAGGTCAAGGACAGTGGCTCCTCAACATCCGGATCTCAGTATTGATTATGTTTCTTTAAATTTGTATGACTCTTTCAAAATTTTAGGTGTGATTCTCGACAGCAAATTTACTTTTGAGAAACATATAAGGTCTGTGTCTTCTTGAATTGCACAAAGAATTGGCTTATTGAGAAAGTCTTTCAAGATTTCCGGTGATCATTCTATTCTGAAGAACTGTTTTAATTCTTTCATTCTACCTTGTTTTGAGTATTGTTCTCCCGTCTGGTCTTCAGCTGCTGATTCTCATCTTAATTTGTTGGACAGAAACTTACGGTCTATTGAATTTCTTATTCCTGATCTAGATATTAATCTCTGGCACCGTCGTTCAATTAGTTTATTATGCATGTTGCATAAGATTTTTCATAACTCTGACCATCCTTTACATTCAGATCTCCCTGGACAATTCTATCCTGTTCGTAATACTAGGCAGGCAGTTAATTCTAATAGCCAGGCCTTCTCCATCATAAGGCTCAATACTACGCAGTACTCTAGAAGTTTTATTCCAGCTGTTACCAAGTTGTAGAATGATCTTCCTAATCGTGTAGTTGAATCAGTAGAACTTCAAAAGTTCAAAGTTGGAGCAAATGCTTTTTTGTTGACCAGGCGGACATGAGTCTTTTTATAGTTTATTTATGACATATCTTTTTTTGATGTTGTTAATAGTTTATATGTGACATGTCTGTTTTGACGTTGTCACTTTTTTTAGAATGATTTATTGTTTATTTGTTCTCTTCATTTATTTATTTCCTTATTTCCTTTCCTCACTGGGCTATTTTTCCCTGTTGGAGCCCCTGGGCTTATATCATCTTGTTTTTCCAACTAAGGTTGTAGCTTGGATAATAATAATAATAATAATAATAATAAACATTTATCAAGAAAATCATATTTTTCGGTTGAAAGGAAGAAATAAACTGATATAGCTTCTTGTTGCTTGAGTTTATTAAAAAAAATGGAATTGTGAATCAAGACCGTTTTACCTACATCGTGGTGAAAACTCATTTTAAAATTAAATCAGCTCTCAAACCAGCAGTAAGCTGCACCAAGCAATGTTATTGAGATACGTTAACTCTATAACTTTGTGAGATATCTCGTTTACAGGAAGACCGGTTAAATCCTTATTTGTCATACGTTTTTGGTGGTCCGAGGAGTTACATTTCCTGTGATTGACATTCAACCAATTCACGCAGAATTTCTTCTCTGGATTTTTGAAGAGAAAACGCTGAGTAAAAGATTAAAATGTCAGTATTACGCACTACAAAAAAATTTTAGCACACATATATACATATATTTCTATATTCAAACATTTATTCATACACACATATTTGCAAAAACAACAACAACAATAATGAAAAATTTCTAGTCCACTGTAGGAAACAGGCCTCTGATATGTCCTTATCGATGTCTGGGGTTTGGCCAATTTCCTCACCAAGCTGGGCGCTGCGGATTGTGATGGTAGGAAACTTCGGTCTGATCGCTCATTACTCGTACGAAGCAGCCCCGATTAGCACACCATTGATTATCATGGAGATAAAAAGAACATTTAAGCATTTCGAACACACGCGGGCACGCACACCCACACGCGCACACGCACACGCACACAAACATATATATATATATATATATATATATATATATATACATATATATATATATATATATATATATATATATATATATATATATATATATATATATATATATATATATATATGTAATAATTAGAATAGTTAATATTACATGTTTAAAACACATGACGTAATATGTCATGTTAGGTGAAGGAGCTAGCCGTGGGACTTGCTGTAGTCATTCAAATCATAAACAGGACATACAATGCAAACCTCGACAATATGAAATTCTTCTTAAACGTCAACACATTGTCTCAGCGTGTGAAAGTTTGTGACGTCACCGGATGCAGGTGTCTTCCGAGTTTGTGACGAGTCTAATATAAACTAAGCATACGATATCTGTGATATCGATAAGTTAGTCAGTTCATATCTATACTTCACCAGAATTGGTCATCTGACCAACCTAGCTTCCTCCAGTGATGGAGATGTTTAACTCTGTTGTTTTTATAGAATAAATACTTTAAAGCTAATAAGATGTATTCTGTTATCCATTTACATACATCTGAAACAACACATACTCAATGTGTGCTTATAACAGTAGCACGCCAATAAATGGTGGCAGCGGTTAAACTCTAAGAATTAGAGAAAAATCTTCAAGACTTCAAAATAAAAGCTGTAAAACCAGAGAAAAATCTTCAAGACTTCAAAATAAAAACTGTAAAACCAGAGAAAGATCTTCAAGACTTCAAAATAAAAGCTGTAAAACCTCAGAAAGATCTTCAAGACTTCAAAATAAAAGCTGTAAAACCTGAGAAAGATCTTCAAGAACTCAACATTATCTACAGGAATCTACAATTTTGACTAAATATTATAGTCCAACGGAACGGTTAACATTAACAAATGTTAGAATACAACCTGAATCTTCAATCAACATCCTAGGAAACCCAAGGACTGGCGTTCAACAATTGCAAAACATACCCAGGAAGAACTACATTCAACAAGAAACTCGAACGATACATCGCTAACAAAACATCAAGAGAGAGAGAGAGAGAGAGAGAGAGGACGTGTCGACATCACGCAGATCCTTATATAAGCTAAGTACAGATTTTTTTAATTCATTCCAGTTTGGGCAGTGAAGTGTAGTTATCACGAGTCGTTAGTCGATTATTACTGGGGTGAGTGAATTGCTAATCTTTGTTAAAGGAAACTCCGAATTCTCATTTAGAATTTCTCTTTCTTTGTGCTAATTCCTTTTTCTTTCAGAAATTCTCGGGGAATGTTATGGGATTAGTGACATTGTTTGGGGAATTTTGTTATACATATGCGTTTACGCAGTGGGCGTCTGTACTCATATAGATATTTTGATAGAATTGCAAGGGGTCGAAGAGATAGAAAAAAAAAATACAGCAGTCATGACTCCTCCTGTCAGCCCTTCCCCTGGACCTAGTGGTGTAGGCCAGACTAATCCTCCTCCAATTGTGACGCTTGTAAATGCCAGGTCAGCAATCCTTCCTTTTCAGGGTCGAGTCAACGGGTTCTTGCCACAAAATGTGGAGTCATGGATTTCATCCGTCGATGTCCATTTAAATGCCAAACAAATCGTAGACCCTTTTGTACAATTACAAGAAGCTAAAAGTTTTATAGATTTTTCTAAGGGGGATGCGAGTGCGTTTTTAAGAGGTGTTTCATTTCAAGAAGCAGTTACTTGGGATGATTTCAAAGTTAGGTTACGCGCGATCTATGGGGGTGAGGAAGCCTTGGATGTAGTATTAACGTTACGAAATACACTTAATCAAGCCACTATGAATCGGCTTAATGTTATTGAGAGAGCAGCTCTCACAGCGGATAGGCTTAACGAATATCAGGACATTTTAGGTCATTCCACTTGGGTTACTAACGATAACATCTCCGTGAAAGATTTTTTACGATTAATGTATTTAACTTGCATGACACTTATGTTGCCTGAAGCTTTAGTGCGGTGTTTTGATAAGAAGTTAACGCCTGCAAGTACGGAATGGGATGTCTATAAACAGATAAAGAAACACATGTCCAAGTGTCCAGATCTCGATCCCGTGTTAACTCAAGTTTTTGCAAAGAATGAAACAAAACCACAAACAGTGAACGTAGTTAGCAGTCCAGTAGCGGGATTGACGTGTTATAACTGCAAACGTCAAGGTCACATAAGCGCAGACTGCAGAACGAAATTTTGCTCAATTCACAACACTGCAACGCATTCATATAGTCAATGTTACTTGCGTATGACACAACAATATCCCAGAAATACACAGTCAATTCCACAGTCAGTTCCATATGGAAATAAAAAGAAAAATCCTCATTTTAACGATAAGAAGAAACAACCAAATATCAATGCAGTTCAGAGTCCAAAACAAACAAACACTTCTTCAGATATCGCTGAGCCTGGGCCGTCAAACCAGACCTCGCAAGGTCAGACTAATTTTCAGAATGTGCAGAGCAAAGCAAATACCACATAGTTAACTCTAGAGGGGAAGAGAGTGATGTTGGGTCAAGGTCATTCATGTCAACATCAATAGTATTGAATAATCAATTTAATGTTTTATCAGATAATTGTGAGACAATAGATTTTCCTATGAAACACACGGCCGAATTAAGTAAAACAGTTCATGCTCCCGTAGATTTGCAACGAATTCATACAATAATAAGCCAAAATGAGTTACGGCCAACCTTATATGCTGTAAATTTAGAACACAAATCCTTTACGTTATTTTTTGACTCTGGTAGTCCACGTAATATTATGGATTTGAAGACACATCCTTTGTTGTTTTCGAACTTTCCGATTGAAAAATCAGGAATTAGACTTTCAGGTATAGGAAATAATGAATTAAACGTCATAGGCATAACTCATGTTCAGTTCAGAGTCGGTAATCACACGTTTGCCGATACATTTGTTGTTGTAAAAAAACATTAATATGTATCCAGCTGTAATTATAGGATACCCATCTATGGGAAATCAAAACATTATCTTAGCTCCTGCCAAGCACGGCGTGTATATCAAAGGGAAATTCTATAAGTCTTCTAATACCTTAAAATCAGTTTTGGATAAAAAGGAGACGACAAATGTAACCGTAACGTACATTGAAGAATCAAAAACTTGTCTCACTAATAAAGAAATAATATACGCGACCCAGCAGAATTCTCGTTCACCCGTAATATCATCTTGCACGCAATCTATCGAACCAAACATACCTTCGAATTTAATAGTGCAAATAAAGAAAACACTACCGGGATCTGAAATATTAATCCTTTCCGATACTTTGAAAACTAACGGATTGTCTGTCACATAAGCTATTTATACAGTAGGCTCACATCAGCAATGTAATATCGAAGTCTGTAATCATTTAAATAACACTTTAGTAATTCACAAAAATCAACATATCTTGGATGTAGAAGTTTATAAACATGGTATTCTTACCGTTGCTGAAATCAATCACTCTCAATCAGTTGCGGATGAATCCCTTTTGCGATCTATTAAAAATAAAATCAGTAAGGACATTCAAGACGAAGAAATTCAGCAGAAAATTTTTGAACTTTTAACTAAATATCAAGATGTCTTTTCCACTACGGATGGATCCTTAGGAAAAACAGATGTGATCGAGCATCAAATAAGGTTAAAGGACAAGCAGAAAATTATATATGTACCCTCGTACAGACTCCCTATGAAATTCCAGAATGAAATAAATGATGAAGTAGGTAAAATGTTAGAGGAAGGAGTCATTAAAAAATCAAACAGCCCTTATAATTTTCATTTAATAGTTGTACCGAAAAAAGATCGAACATGGCGTATCTACGTCGACTTTCGTCGTCTAAACGAGGAAACGATCCCTGATCGATTCCCAGTGCCATGTACTGACGATATTTTGTCTTTGTTAGGTCAGAATAAATATTTTACCAGTTTGGACTTACTTAAAGGCTTTCACCAGATATCATTAGAAGAAGATAGTATCCCATACACAGCCTTCAGCACAGCCAGGGGACATTATGAATTTTTACGGATGCCTTTTGGTTTACGTTGTGCTCCTATAACATTTACAAGAATGATTAACATAGTGTTTGGAGACTTGTTAGGGGATATACTGCATGCCTATAGGGATGATCTTGTAATCTTTTCCAACACCTTAGAAGAACATCTACGTAAGTTAGAACTAGTACTACAGAGATTAAGACAACATAACTTAAGGGTAAAGATTAGTAAGTTTGAATTTTTCAAAACAGAATTAATATATTTGGGTTTCATGGTTTCAAGCCAAGGTCTTAAAGTAGTCCATGATAAGGTGTCGGCTATACGTAATTTTCCCATACCTACTAATGTCAAGGGAATAGAGCAATTTCTGGGTTGTAGTGGATATTACAGGCGTTTTATACGCAACTATTCAATAATAGCCGCTCCTTTAACTGATCTTACGAAGAAGGGCGTAGATTTCATATGGTCTGAGCAACATCAACAGGCGTTTAATACTTTGAAAGATGAACTGTGTAGTTCTCCTATCTTAAAATTTCCTGACTTCGGTAAGGAATTCTTCATTGCAACAGACGCCTCAGACTTAGGAGTAGGAGGGGTATTGCTTCAGCAATATGATAAACAGTTTTTCCCGATAGCTTTCTATTCTCGAAAATTGAGAACTTCCGAAAGTAAGTATGCAGTAATAGACAAGGAAGGGCTAGCTATTGTTAATTCGCTAGTGCATTTTAAGTTCATAATTTACGGTTATCCCGCTAAGGTTCTTACTGACCATAGACCACTAACAGAGTTCTTTAAAGGCTTCAACCACAGCCCTAAACGAACTCGGTGGCATTTGATCATTCAAGATTTTGGCGCAAGAATCGGGTATTTACCTGGGAAAGCAAATATCATTGCGGATGCATTATCACGCAACCCCGTGTCATCTTGTACGGAGCCTTTAGCTGAATTAATAGATATATCAACATCCATGCCTATTGTAAAAACAATATCTGAACAAGAAGATTTAGGCTGGAGCGCTGAATTGTTACAGACTGAGCAAAGAAAAGATCAGAAAATAGAAACAATTATAAATGCTTTGAAAGGCAGTCATAAGGAAAAGGAATATATCAAGTATAAGCAGCAGAATTATATAATCAAAGATAATATTCTGTGTAGGACTGTGACAAGGAAAACCCGCAATACACCACATGTAACTAACGACCAGGTAGTAGTACCAATCTCACTTATTTCCACTGTCCTGAATTGGTTGCATTCAAATCCATTACATGGACACCCTGGGTTCTCATTAATGTCACAGAAAGCCAAATCATTGTTTTATTGGCATACAATGCTTACAGATATAAAAAGACACATAGCTAATTGTCGCACATGTCAGGAAAACAAAGGGCATACAAAAACACCTGTCAGCCTAGGAGCTTATCCTGTGCCCAATCAACCCTTTGAAAGAATACATTTAGATTTGTTAACAGGATTTTACGAGTCAGACAGAGGAAATAAGCACCTCTTAGTAAATATAGATGCTTTAACTCGATGTACAGAACTAATAGCGCTTAAAACTAAAACTGCGATTGAATGCGCTAGGAAGTTTTACGAGTGTTACATTTGTAAACATGGAATTCCACAAATGATAATCTCAGACTCGGGTGGTGAATTTAATAATCTTTTTCTTACCTCATTGTGTGAATTCCTCAACATAAAGAAAATAAATACCATGATATATCACCCAGAGTCGAATGGGCTAGTGGAAAGAGCAAATAGGAAGATATTGAATATATTGAGGGTAACACTAGGGGGATCAGACCCCAACTGGTATATTGCAATACCGGCGGCACTGAGTACTCTGAATCATTCATATCATATATCAATTAAAATGTCACCGCATGAAGCATTGTATGGTACCCCAGTTAGAACACCTTTCCATGTATTAACGCCTACAACTAATCTATCAAATCCTTTAAAAGAATGTATAAATGCAAGTATAAGTCGATATGATATCCTTCGAAAGAATTTAGAAGAATCACAAATCATAATGAAAAGGAATCATGATAAAATAGCGAAACCAACTAAAACATATACCGTGGGTGATAACATATATATTCAAATCAATGTACGAAAAGGGCTCAATTATAAACTAACACCTAAGTTTGAAGGCCCATTTAACATTTTGGAAACATTAACGGCCAATAGGTTTAGAGTTCAAAACGTATCCCAACCCACGGATGAGAGAATAGTACCATTGGCTCACATAAGAAATTAAAAAGAAAAGAGAGGAAAAGAAGTGAGGGAATTTTTTTTTTTTTATTTTTATGTGATTAAAAGTTTTCTTTTTAATACAGGAGTAATTACATATATTTTTTCTCGTTACAGGTTTCCAAGATGAATTTTTTGTTGTTGGGAGTGATATTGTTCGCTCAGACATTTTTCTCGTGTGGGATGAGCTCTAAAACTAAAAATATATATTTTAAATATGGCAATATAGTTGAAAGACAAGAAGACATTTTTATTACATCAACCAACGTAATTGTAGAAGTGAATATGCAAGCAATTTTTCTTCAAGAGAATGATGTCATTAGCTTAAGAACCGCCATTTCAAGGTTTTCTGCATCATTGGATGAGTTGCATAGAAGACATTTTCATTTGACTACAGAGAGTTTGCTTGGATCAACATTAAAAGTTGCAGAGATGCTATCTGATGACTTGAAAAATAAGACTGGCGAGACAGGATCTTTGGCTTATGACCTTTTGATGTGGACTGTAGGACACGAACATAAAGAAAGACGGAATCCGTTTATTTATGCTGCATTAAGCATCTTTGGGTCTGTTGCAAGTTTAGGTTTAGGAATTTCCAATCGTCTTAAAATTAGTAATCAAAATAAGAAATTTGAGTTCTTGACTCATAAAGATGAATTGATTATGTCAGAACTAAGGAATCAGTTAGCTTCAATCAATAAAATTATGGATTTAGTAAATGAACATTCAAATATCGTTCAAATTATGGAAGTACAGGATTTGTTGGCAACGTTAACGTATTATGATTCAAAGATAGATCACATACATAACAGAATTGCACATTTCATTGAGAAATCCAAGGATTATGTAGCTATCACGTTAGCAACTAAAGGTGTATTGTCGCCCCATTTGTTGCCTATAAGTTACTTAAAGTTAATTCTGGAGAACGGAAGGGATAAACTAGGCTATGTTCCTTTGTTAGACGAACATAGGTTAGAATTTTATTACAGTTTAATTACAGTAAACGTAGATAATAACAAGATTATGATTACAATTCCCTTTGATTCTTCTGATGCCTGGCAATCTTACAGGATATCACCATTTCCGACTTTCATGACGAATCACTCAAATCCAGTAATATCCAGTTTGACAGGACACGTATTGATTTCCCCAGACAAGGAAACATATACGGTCATTAAAGACTTAAATCAATTAACTCACTGTTCAGACGCAATGGATAGAAAAATATGTACAGCTGACTCATTTGAATTCCATAAAAACTCAATGGATTCATGCGAGTTAGGTATAGTGCTAGACGGTACTCTCTCCCATACAAGTGAAAATTGTCTGGATAAGCTTTATCCCTTTGACAATAATGAGTTCAATTGCAGACTGAACAATGGCTCGTGGATACGATACGACAAGGACGGCTTCAATGTATCATGCCCTGACGGATCCACGTCCTTCAGCCACATCTTCGTCGCAGCAGATGGTTGTGTCGGGACTTCCCCGAATTCCATGGTGACTGGTCTACGGACAATCATCAGAGAACGAGCCTACTTCGCGAACTTCACGTGGACCTCTACAATGCCAGCACTTCCTCTCCCGTACAACGGACATGTGGTAAAGCGGTTGATGAAACTTACCGAAAGGGACCACCTGTCACCGACTTATAAGGAAATCCTTCACCACATACTACTAGCAGGATTGGGTATCACGGTGGTGATATTTATCGCCATGAACATCCTTGTTTGGCGTAGGTTACGGCACAGCAAGCAGCTACAAAGGAACGATTCGCCTAGTCCCGACAATACTCCCTACTTGATTCAATTCAAAGCCGTTTGAGTGGCCACCTCATTCGCTAAAGGAGTAAATTGTCGGGAAGTGTTTGTAAGAAAAGCTGTTAGTACGATAGTAATATGTAATTGAGGAAATTTTCTACATTTGCATTGTTAAAAATACATTTAAAAAAACATTTAAAAAAAAAAAAAGATATAAATAATTTTTTCTCTCGGCATCTAACACAAATATATAAGCTGGAATGTTAAAAAAGAAAAGAGAAAAAAAAATATATATATAACAGAATCTATGGGCATCTAATAAAATATATCAGCCCTATATATAAATATATATATATATATATATATATATATATATATATATATATATATATATATATATATATATATATATATATATATATATATATATGTGTGTGTGTGTGTGTGTGTGTACGAAACCGTGGTATGTGTACGTACCAGGAATTCGTGTTTGTGCACTAAAAAATTGAGTATTATGTTTCTGACAAAGGTAACAATTATTCTTTAACAAGTTACCGATTCATATATAAGTCAGTAGTTTTTTTTTTTGGTACCATATAATCATTTGCTAGCAATGTACCATATATATGATCTTTATTTTATCATGCATTTTTCTTTTTGCTTTGGTAATATCTTTTTTGTATGCATTATTGTTATTATTTTTTATTGTGCCTATTTGGACATTCGTCCTCGGTTGATTATGACTAAAGTTAAACAATGAATAATACATATGTCCAGTCACACCTAGTAACCATGTTTTGGCTTGTTAAATTTTTGTGAAAAAATTGAGATGGCTGGCCAAGCTTATGTAATAATTAGAATAGTTAATATTACATGTTTAAAACACATGACGTAATATGTCATGTTAGGTGAAGGAGCTAGCCGTGGGACTTGCTGTAGTCATTCAAATCATAAACAGGACATACAATGCAAACCTCGATAATATGACATTCTTCTTAAACGTCAACACATTGTCTCAGCGTGTGAAAGTTTGTGACGTCACCGGATGCAGGTGTCTTCCGAGTTTGTGACGAGTCTAATATAAACTAAGCATACGATATCTGTGATATCGATAAGTTAGTCAGTTCATATCTATACTTCACCAGAATTGGTCATCTGACCAACCCAGCTTCCTCCAGTGATGGAGATGTTTAACTCTGTTGTTTTTATAGAATAAATACTTTAAAGCTAATAAGATGTATTTTGTTATCCATTTACATACATCTGAAACAACACATACTCAATGTGTGCTTATAACAGTAGCACGCCAATATATATATATATATATATATA
>NC_090736.1:123526493-123533993 GCF_036898095.1 Palaemon carinicauda
ATTTCTGTACAAGACTTGAAATGAAAATCTGGTGAGTACAACTATTACCTTTACAAAATCATGCTTGTTCATCACTCAGCTTTTCATCAAAAGTGTGATGCCTCTGTAAACACTGCAATCAGAGAGATCTCTATTTTTTACTAACAGTTCTTATTCATATTCATCAGGATTTTCTTCTTCACGCCATATTTAAAAAAAAAATAAGCTTGTAAGTACTGGGCATCTCTTCATTTTCAAATATCATTTGAGCAGTTAACGCAATCCATCATATCCAGGGGCTTTCCATCTCTCGAGTTTTCTCAATGATAGATTCAACTTCGAACCCAATGAATTCATTCATGATCATATCAGTGTCTTCCTGACTTTCAGTCATTATCAATATAATTATTCCCTACATATCTTCTATTCATGACCTCACTAAAGTGTTCCATTCAAAGTTGCCTTTCTTCATGTTATGTTTTTATAACAGACCCATCTCTCTTTTTGATGGGTATATGCTTCTTCTTCTTCTTTGTCCCTGTATACAATCTATTAATAATTCTATGAGCGTTTTTTACATTATAGCCACTCCCTGAATTCATATATTTTTTTTTTTTTTTTTTTACCTTCCCACTCAATACTGGAATATTTACCAGGTTCTACTTGCTTAGTTAGATAAACACTGTCCATCACAGGAAACTGGCTATCCTTTGAGGAATTGAGCTAATGAATCCTCTATGGATTTAGTCTGTCTATGGAAAGAGAAAATAACAGAATGGCCCTTCTTCCCTATTGCAGAGGGTGCTAAGAATATCATGGTTAATGAATAATAAATAAAAACTGAAAATTAGTAATCGTAACGTTTTAATCATAAATCAGGTGAGAAGTTACCGCAATTGGAGAATGAATTTATGAGATATAGTTTAGACATGCTAGCCTTTAGTGAAATATTTACACACACACACACACATACACACACACATATGTATATATATATATATATATATATATATATATATATATATATATATATATATATATATATATATATATATATATATATATATATATATATATATATATGTGTGTGTGTGTGTGTGTATATATATATATATATATATATATATATATATATATATATATATATATATATATATATATATATATATATATTTTATATATATGTGTGTGTATATATATATATATATATATATATATATATATATATATATATATATATATATATATATATATATATATATATATATATATATATATATATATATATATTTAAGAAAAGCAGAGGGAGTTGGATGAGGTGAAATAGGAATGATTATGACACCAAGAGTGAATTGGTACTTGTAATGATCAAATCAAAGGAATGCAGTACTGATTGTTGTGTGCTATGCAACAACAAGGTATTCTCCTGAAGAAAAGAAAAGATGAAAACTATGAAGAACTGCATAGTCAAATATATGAGGTCATGATTGTGGACCTCAATGATAAAATTAGAAAGAATCCAGATAGAGAATACGTTGGGTGTTGAGACTGGCAAAGTTGCGAATGAAAAAGGAGGATATATATTAATAATTATTTCAAAAAAACAATTTTGTCATTAGAAATACTCTTTTCCAGCACAAAGACATCCACACATATACAGTACATGGACTTTGACATGTAGCAAATAAAAAAATCAAAGAGATCACATAGTCATTAATAAGAAGTGAAGGTGGACTCTAAGAAATGCAAGTAGCTATAGAGGTGCACATATTAGTAGTGATCTCCACCTTCTCAATGCCACACTGAAATGGAAAGTGAAAGCACCCAACAGAAATGTAAATATAATAGCAAGGTGTAATACAACTAAGCTTCTAGAAGATGAGCACAGAGAAACATTTTCGATTGAATGTAAGAATTGATTTGCAGTCTTAGAGACTTTAAGAAACAAAGATCTGACAATTAATGAAAAATTGTGCGATGAAAGGATCTTATATAAGTCACTTGGGGTGCAAGGAGAAAGTCATGGATATCAAATGATACTTAGGATAATTTGAAAAGGATAGTATTAAAATGGGACAAAAACAGAGATTACATGTTAGAGCATGCTAAGTATTCCCGTATTGATATTGAGATCAAAAGAAAAGCTACAAATGACTGGTGAGAATATTTATAGAGGAAAGCATATGAAGCTGACAGAACTAATATTTAAGGAGTGATTATAGTGTAAGAATCGTTCATAGAATTATTAACTAAATCTCTACTGGGGCAATGGAGAAGAAGCACATACACATAAAAGAGAGAGATGGATCTTTATAACAACTGCAGATGAAAGAAACCGTTCGATGAAACACTTTAGTAAGGTCATGAATAGGAGATAAGAAAGGGATAATTTGATCAATTTACCTGAAGTTGATGAATACCTTGATTTGCCCATGAATGAATCTCTTGTGTTTTAAGAAGGAGCTATCATTGAAATAGTTCAAATATGGAAACGCCCTGGATACGATGGAATAACTACTGAGATGATATTGGTCAAAAATGAAGTGACTCCCCGAATGCTTATAAGATTATTTTGTATAATACTGCGTGATGGGGGAAAACTTAATGAATGAGAACTCGGACTTTGTAGAAAACTGCAAGAAAAAAAAAAATGACAGGTAGCAATAATTACAGAGGCATCACACTTGCTCCAGTTTTCATGAAAATAATATACTCATTTTAAAAAGACTAAAGAGAAAACTTGATGAAAATTTGAGAGATGTACGAGCAGGATATAAAAAAAAGTAGAAAATTAACTGACTAAATTTTCATTTTGAGACGTTGTACAGCAATCCGTAGAATAGGGAATTCCACATTTGATGGCATTTATGGACTAAGAAGCATTTTATCGTGTGCATCGGACAATTTTCTGGAGAGTCCTTCGTTATTATGGAATTGGTGTTAAAAACGTGATTTTTTAAAATTCTCTTCATGAGCATAGAAAGTGGATAGTTAATGTTAGTGGAGTCCTATTGAATGAATATCCAGTGAACAACGAAGAATTCCAAAGGAAAGTATTGTCTCCTATGTTGTTGACTCTCCTCATGGATTTCGTAATGCGTAGGACAATCGGTGATGTTGGAGAAGGATTGGACTCGATAAGTACTAGGAAATAGCAGACCTAGAGTATGCTTTCATTATTAACAGAACTCCAGATGATTTGCAATGCTTGCATGAGGCTGGGCTAAAGACAAATAGAAAAAAAAGACGGAGATGACGAGAACGCTGTATGCAAAAAAAGATGAAATATTGTTGGAATGAGAAATGATTAATGAGGTAGAGTTATTTATGTATTTAGGATCTATGATCTCTAATACAGGGTCTATAGATTTAGACTCAAGAGAAAGATTAAAAAAAAAAAAATAAAAAGGAAAATTGGCAATGACTAGGTAAATTAAAATTGGGAAATCAAATCGCCTTATATTGCCTTTAAGAATCAGGTTATATATCAATTTGTTGTGATCGGTGTTGCTGTATGGACATGAATCATATTATGACAATGAAAAAATCTCCAACAGATTTAGTAGAATTGAGAACAAAGGCCTCAGAGAGATATTTGTATTTAAATGGTAGGAATGGATTAGAAATGAATGAATAACTTAGAATACTCGAGCGCCATATGTCGATAAGATCATGGTGAGTAGTAAGCCATGGTTTGTGCATGTTCGTCGCACTCCCTAGGAGAGATTACTTTATCAAGTTATCAACTAGAGTTCAC
Organism: Palaemon carinicauda; assembly: GCF_036898095.1. Taxonomy (NCBI): domain Eukaryota; kingdom Metazoa; phylum Arthropoda; class Malacostraca; order Decapoda; family Palaemonidae; genus Palaemon; species Palaemon carinicauda. The sequence continues at coordinate 123,530,230 of NC_090736.1, forward strand.
AAGGCACAATAAGAGTTCGAACACCAAGGCCTACATTGCTGGGGACCATGAAGTGTGAAATAGTAGTTGATGAGTGGAGAAGTATTGAATAAAACTCAAGATTGAGATGTCTGGTGAAATCTAACTGACGCCCTTTGCGTCAATAAGCGTAGGGGGAGACGATGATGATGATGATGTTGATTTTATTAACGATGAAAAAGATTGATATTTTATGTTTCTAATAGCTAGTTTTATATAAAAAAAAACATGTGGTATATGTAATGGAAAATTAAATCTTATCACAGGGATTTGTATCAATTTCCAAATTTACGTATATAAGTAAACATATTACACTTAAAGTTAACATAAAATACTTTATTTTTACTACGAATTTAATATATATTTCCTTTCACCCTGGATTCAACTATTTAGCACCTTACTCCTTACCTCCATTACTTCTTTTTGTTTTCGCATTTACAGACAAATCATTTAAATTTTACTTCATAATGTTTCCCGTCAATGCTGAATAGACTCCTAAAATTAGCAAATGCCATAATAATGATAATGATAATCGGTTGACCAATATTCCATAATGAAAACGAATAATTTACCTAGGAGTCGGGAATAAGTCCCATTGATTATAATTCATCAGATATAATTATATTTTTCCAAAGCCTGATAACATACAATCATTGAAACGGGTTTTATAAATCAAACGATATTTTTTTTTCCTAAAACTAAAAAATAAAAACGGTAATATAGTTGAACCGAATAATGTTCAGAGTCCTAACCTCAATGTAACTTTAAATGAAATGGACATTAACAAGTGACTGCAATTAACTCTAAGAGGAATTAGGGATGACAAGAGCTCGTTAATATAATCCTGGCGAAATCATTTCCAGTACTAAAGCTAAATGTGGTTTTTCCCTTTACAAGTCAACGGTGATTAAGGTCTGTGGTACGAGGAACCTAGTACTTATCATATTCTTATCATTTGAAGGTTTTGAATTTATACTATACCTAATTATTGTTCTTTATTAATTCACCCCCTCATGTAAGTAGGGTCTTTGTTTTGTTTTAGTTTGTGAGTGATGGTATTAATCTTTAAGAGGGGTTATATGCAAAACAGCATTCGGATAAGCAAGAAATTTCGTGATAAGTTTAATCATATTTCTAAAACAGGTCGATAGGATTTTGAGCCAGAATCAAATATCATATACGTTTGCAGAGATTACTATGAAAGTACCAGCTTTTACTAAAAAAGAAAAAAATATTAGTGTCCTTAAACGGATAGTATTTTTCACCACATCTTGATGACCAAAACGTTATATTACAAACTTCAAAAATATTCTCAAAGGATTGACAATGCAGTGCACTGTTTCTGACGCAGGCATTAAAGCTTGATAAATGAAATTATATATATATATATATATTTTTTTTCACGTACTCATTACGTTTAACGAATGAAAAGTTAGTTTGATTATTCTCGAACATAATCGGACATTGTCAGACACGTGCTCAACTATCACTGCAGGTGAATGATCCCTTAATTTGTGAAGGAAGTTCCTGTAACTTGGAGCAACATTACTATCAACATTATACCTTTGTAAACATGATTAAGGAAACTGCTTGCATAACAATCTCTTGTTTTTGTCAAGTATTTCTTAAATTTTTCCCTCGACAGTGTTTACTAACCAGGCAGGTTCCTCCTTATAAGGTATTCAACTTTTATATTCCTCATGCTTCGATAATGGTTCAGAAAACGTTCTTACCTACATGGCAACGCCTTTCTCTTCACAAACCTTTAAGGAGTCCACCAATTACCGATGGATTTTAGGAATATGGTATAAAAGGATAATCTCCAGGGTTAATTTTTGTTCATAATAAGCACAGGAAGATTTTATGAAACTTATGTCCAACAATACATTTCACGTTTTAGTTCACTGAACGTGTTTCTTTTTTCATTGTTTAAGTGTCTCCTTATTTTATATTGCAAGATTGATATAAACAATGTAACCAGGAAAAAATTGTACCAAATTCAGGAAAACCTCGCTTAAGATTATAAAATTTCTCAAAAAGTAACTTTTGTATAATTATACTGTAGATTTGTCCATTGAATGGACATTTTGCTTCATACGTTTCTGAAACTTCTTATTCCGAAACGCTGTATTATATTCAAATTAGGAAGCCATTCAGAGAATGTGTATGTAGAGGAATAGGTTTAAAGTTTTGAGAAATTCGTTATTCGGAATGAAAAAGAGATAATTTTGTTAATAAAAACAACATCAACAAAAAGGTGGCCAAACTCCCTACTTCACAAAGCAACAAGAAAATTCAAAGTCAAGTCACACTGCAAGGACAAACATAGATTTAAAGGGAAAAAAAATTACCTGTATGAAAAAGAATTATTTGATCTTTATATTCAGCCAGGCCACCTATGATACCAGTCTTATGCTACTTTGCGAACATGATATGGGAAGTCCCTGGTATTGATGCCAGGGAAAGGGGAAGTATTTCGCAGCAAGTGGGCTCCATTTGTCCAAATACTTATTGTGGTAGACAATCTGTTGACATCTTTTATTATCAGTATTTCAGGTATCATTAAAACGAAGTTATAAATGAATAATTCCTTAATTTGTACATATTTGTGATTAAAATTCATATTATTTATTTATTCATTTTTTTTTGGGGGGGGGTGGGGGGGGGAGAAGGCCTGGAATATAGAATGACAAGAATAAGAAAAATAATAGTAATATCAATAGTGATAACAATAATATAATTAAAAAGAGTGCTAATCATAATAATACTCTATTAATATAGATGTGTGTCCACATCTTAATCCTGATAAATCTTTACGTAATTTGCATAATTAATAAAGTTTATACTTAAGTTATGCTCATGCGAGATCCATCGACCAAAAGCCTTTTAACTGAAGTAAAAAGGATGTTGGTATTTCTGTAGATTTGCTCTTTGTAACATTGCTCCTTTTAGCATATTCTACAGTCATGTCTCCTCTGTCGTTCCTTGTGCCTAATCAAAATTTACCTACTGCTGATCCTCTTCTCTTCTCTTGATCTTTTTTAGTATTGAAATCACCCAAGACAAATGTAAATTAAGTCTTATTTATTTTTCATAGATATCTCCAGATCTTCATAAGAATTCCTTTTTTTTGCAGTATGGGATGTTGCCGAATACATTTGAATCATTTTCTTATGTAAATATATATATATATATATATATATATATATATATATATATATATATATATATATATATATATATATATATATATATATATATATATATATATATATATAAAATCACAGGAAAACGTGATGCTCAGATGCAGAAGAGCCATAGGGAAAATGAAAATACGAAATATATGATTAAGTCCTGACTAGTTTCGTGATACTTCTTCAGAGGACTGATTTATTGAGAGAGATTTCTTTACATTTTATAGGGAAAGTAAACGTACGTACGAACATACATATAGAGGCGCACAGAACAATGATAATCCCATACCAGCTACCTGGGCTATGGTCAGGTGTTTACTAGGCGGAGATCCGACCTCATTAGACACCTGCTAAAAAGGGTCATTTCTGGTCACTGGTAAATTCTTGTTTTTGACTTTCAATACAGTTTATTTATATGAATATCGGTAGCCTTATATATAAAAATACATAAGACAAAACTGTGTATACATAAAATACATCTATATATAAATGTATAAAAAGACATATACATACGTATACACAGACAGGCATTCATACACAAACATGCATATT
>NC_090736.1:123541493-123561493 GCF_036898095.1 Palaemon carinicauda
GGCGGCACTGGTGCCGTCTCCTTAACTTTATTGGCAGACCCTAGGTTGGAGAATTGAGATTCTCCTGCCGCCTAGGATGGCGCCGATACTGAAACAGAGTTTCTTAAGGGTGTGTAGGACCGGCAACCTTGCCGGCTCCTTCCACACTTCATACAGGACCATTTTCCCTGCCCCTCAGTCCTATAGTGAGGGCCTAGCCATCGTATCTCTTTGGACCGTCATCCTGCAATCTCACCAATTGCCGGTTGGTTGTAGGGCTGGCCGGACTCCTACTCAACAGCTGTTGTCTGACTGCCTGTGGCTATGCCGGCTGCTGGCGGCTATGACGGTGGCAGGCAGCCATAATAGCTGCAGGCGGCCATGCCATCTGCCGGCAGCTAGGACAACTGCCGGCAGCCATAACGGCTGCTGGTGGCTATGCTGGCTGCCGGCGGCCACGACGACTGCCGACGGCCATGTTGGCTACCGGCGACTATGTTTACAACAACTGCCAGCGGCTATGACGGCTGACAGCGGCTATGCAGGCTGCTGGCAGCCATGTCATTTGCCGGCGGCCAGGACGGCTGCCGGCGGCTGGTGGCTGCCGGCAGCCATGATGGCTGCTGTTGGGAAGTCTCTTCTGCCACCAAGGTTCTTCAGTCTCCCCTTGGATTGCCGGCCACAAATGCTATTGCCAGGGTACTAGCCTGGCCGGCGGTATGCCGGCTGGACCAGCACAGACAGGTGCTGACTCAGCCGGCGGTATGCCGACTGTACCAGTGCTGCCGGGTGGTAGCCTGCCGGCCATGTGCCGGCTGGACCTTGCCGGTGATGGTACTGGTGGCTGGATGGAAGCCTGAATGATACATTCTCCCCTTACATATGAACCTTTTTTTCTGGAGAAAGGCAGTAAATTAGATATTTACATTCTTAATTAGCGTATACATACACAGTAATAAGGAAGTCCTACACTCCATGCTGTCTCTCTCTCTTGTAGCTAGCATGTTGGCCGAGCTCTGCCGGCAGGGACTAGCTATACCGGCTATATGCCGGGTAAATTACAGTATATGTTTATACAGTAGTCAGTATATTTACAGTATAGGATATACTGCAGATAGAAAACTATTGTATATATTATACTAGTAGTTATCTTCCAATATATCTTGGGTATCCTTGCCCAGGTGTTTGCTGAGACCAATCCTATATTGAAAGAATAGATTTTCTTCAATATTCTGATTAGAAATCAGTTTACGTTTTACCTTAAAATATTAAATAAATTAAGGGGCCGGTGGTAGTACACTTTCTATCCTTTAAGGTTAGAACCTCCCTTATCCTTGAGTTTCCCTGAGCAGGAAACTCTATGATTTTAATAATGGAAGGGAAGGCCACAGCAAATGGGCTTTGTAGGATACACAAATATATATCTTTTATATTTCCTAGTCCAGTCGCCGTCATGCCAGCTGGACCGTGCCATCAGATGCTAGCCATAATGGCAGCACACTGGCTGAACTACAAAATATAATTATACAGAAGTCGGTATTTTGCAATATAGTATACACTGCAAACAGAAAACTATAGTATGATTATACAGTAGTTAATTTATAACATATCTTGGGTACCCTTGGGCGAGCTTCTGCTGAGACCGTTCCTATATTGAAAGAATAGAATTCCTTCAATACTCTGATTAGAAATCAGTCATCCTTACCCCACGGTGTTAAATAATTCAAAAGGGCAGTGGCATTGTACACTTTTTCTACCCTTACAGGTTAGAACTCTTTCGTTAGAGTTGCTTTGGTAAAAAAATCTCTTTATAGTTAATACTGATGGGAGGTATCAGCATTTGCTTGCAAGGAATACACAATTATGTGTCTCCCACTATCCTTGTGTAGCATACTATCTTAAGCTATTTTAGTTAAAAGATGACTTTTACATATAGCTTATCAGTGAGATAATCAATTGTATACTCATTTTGCTTTCCTTTCTTTACAGGAGGAACCCCAGATGACATGTGTTGCAGTCTTCTGCAATATTAAGAGTAAATACTTTTACGGTCATAATACATGTAGGTTTCATGCCCCCTGCAATATTATTTCCGAATCTCTGCATTATTGGAACCCACAAGTTTGCAATATATTTTGGACCTTAGTGTCCAAGGGTTTTGATAATCCCAAGTCGATGGATTCTAGGGATGCAGATCGTGAGAAACTACACAATTGGGTAAAAGGGTTCAAAAAGATCTCTCCGGGACCAACCTACCTAATGATAGGATGCGTAGCTTACTATTCCCGAAAGCAAGTAGGGAAATAGTGGTGCCCCAGGCACGATTCGCACCTCCCTGCGTCTAGATAGCCTTTGGGACGGAAGGCGAGAAGCCCCCACGGGAAGAGGTGGAGAATGTCGTATCGGAATTGCTTCCGTCTGTGCTGGCTCTAGAGCCGTTAACCTTGACATCTTCACCTCCCACCCTTCTATTAGACAAAATGGGCCAGTTGCTGGCCCATATGAAGGGTCTAATGGAAAACTTTCGCAAACAAGGCGAGAAGGAGGAAGCGAAATTCTAGCTAGAGCTCTGTGAAGCTTCATTTGTCACTCCCCAAGGGTCATACAAATGACCCAGAGAACAAGACCTTCCAACATACTCCAAAACCAATCCCTGGAGGTATGCGGAGCTTATGCCGATTTTAGACGGCAAACTCTACATTTCGAAGAAGATGGCTGCTGTTCCTTTAGACAAAATCTAGTTTTGGCTAAGCTTTAACGCTTTCCCTAATTGCTTCATTCAACTGAAGCATGAACCAACGTCAGGAAAAGAAACGGAACCAAAGGAGGTCATGATTCTTGACCATGATAAGGCACAGGCTATCTTGTCAAGTAGCCTAAGAAAGGTGGGTTACTCGGTGTCGAAAGTGTTCATACTACGTAACAGACACCCTACCCTTCTTGCTCCTACTTCAATATCATTCCCCTTTACGTGGAAGGCATTTAAATCTGTTGCCCAGGCAGTGGAGGCAGGCAAACCATGTCCTGCACTCGTGGAGTGCAAGCCTCTGTCACCAGCCTTTCCCATGCAGGAGAAGGATTGGAAGGAAGTCCACTCAACCTTTTCAGTAAGGAAACTAGACGCGGATGTCGTTGGACGACAGTTTAGCGAGAATCTCCCCAAACTTTCTGAGATTCTTTTGTGCAAGAAACATGAGACAAAGGAGACTTGCAGCCTCCCTATCCCTACAGAACTGCATAGAGTTGTGTTCAGCCCATCAAAGTACCCCAGACATGCTCATGGTCTTGGCCAAAATGCATATGGCCACCTTAGTAAAAGACCTTTATGCCTTTATGAAGGCTAGGAGAGCCTCTAGGGAGTTTGTGTTCACTGCCGCAACAGTGAAACATGAAACCAGGAAGCTGATATCTTCCAACATCTGGGGTAGAAACTTCTTTCCAAACGAGGTAGTCAGAGAGGAGATTAAGAAAGCCACTACGGAGAATATGGGACTTCTTCAGAAGTGGGGCATCTCTTCAAAGAGAAAGACTTCCACGGATGTGGGTCCCACACCTAAAAGGAAGACGGAAAAGTCTAGAAAGTTTCCTCGGGCTGTTCAACAGCATCCCACAGTTTCGATGACCGCGGTGCCACAGGCACGCAGTTAAAGAGGTAAACCTTCTGATCAGTCGAAGCAATGAGACGCTTCTGGTAGGAGGGATGTTCCTTCATGATCACTGAACCTTCGATCCTTGGGTCCAAGGCCTAATCAAGATGGGACTAGGATGGAAAATAGACATTCCTCCACCATTATTTCCTCAACTCTTCCTACACTCCAACCCCGTCCTGGTAGAGTATACCTTAGAGCTCTAGAGCATACAGGTGGTAAGGAAAGTATAGTCCATCGAATTCCAGGGAAGGGTGTTTGGTGTTCACAAGAAGGACCCAAGAAAACTCAGAGTCATTCTGGACTTGTTGCCACTCAACAAGTTCAAATAAAACAGCAATTTCTGAATGTTAATCCCTCTGAACTTAAGGAACTTATTTCAAAGAGGGGTGTTCACAGTCTTGTCCGATCTGAAAGATGCCTATTGGCAACTTCCAGTCAGTCGGACCCTCTCCTCCTACATAGGATTCAAGTTACAGAGGATAACGTATGTCCTAGGAAAGATACTTGTCAGACTAAACACAGTCCTAAGTATCTTCACGGAATTGGCAGACACAGTCAAGCAAAAACCAAGCCTAGAAATGGTTCAGGTAACAAAGTACCTGGATGAAAGACTGGTGTGGGTAGCACCCGAAGTGGCTGGTCTATGAGCATCCAAGGAAGTGATCTAGTTCCTGGAACATCGGGGATGCAAAATCAGCTTCAAAAAGTCTTGATTCTCTCCAGCTCAAAGGCTTCAATGGTTAAAAAACCATCGAAACCTGAGGTCACACCGGCTCTCCTTTCCCTTAGGAATGTAAAAGGAGATCACAGGGTCGGTCAAGAGATTATGGTAATCAGTCAGGATTCCAAGACGCTAACAGGGAAGAGTTTTGAACACTCTATAGTTCACAATAGTGACAGACCCAGTGCTAAGAGCACAGCTAAAAGATGCGTTAAGAGTCTGGAGAAGATACGCATCAAACGCTCGAAGAGATCTAAAAGGACCCATATCGGTCTTTCCTTAATCGCTTCCCTAACAATGGTCAAAGGCCAAAAGCCTATTGAAGACCGTGCCCTTGCAACTACCTCTACATTTGAAGATCATCCACATGGATGCCTAGTTGGAAGAATGGAGTGTTCACTCCCATCAGAGGAAAATCCAAGGGTTTCGGTCATTCCTATCCAAGGCCATGTTAGTCCTGTCCTGGTTTGGGAAACTCTCTCCACGCAGATCAGACCTCCTCAGGCTGATCTCGGACATCGAAGCGATAATGAGACGTCTGAACAGACAAGGCTAGAGAGCATCTCATATAGTTTAGGTGATGTTAGCCATCCCTTGCCTAAAAGGGTGGCACCTATCAGCAGTTCATGTAAAATCGATCCGCAATATGACAGCGGATGCTCTACTCGGGCTCAAGCCGGTAGAGTTAGAATGGTCCACAGAAGCAGACCTATTCTTTCCCAAATGGGAACAAGTCCCTGAGCTGCAGATCGACCTCTTCGTGACGAGCGTCATCAAGAAACTACCTCGAAATGTAGCCCCATACGAGGATCCTCTAGAGGAGATAACAGACATCATGTCTCTAATATGGAAGGGATGGACTTAGGAATTCCTGTTCATCCCATCCAATCTCCTGCTGAAGGTCCTCAACATGCTGTCATCCTTCCAAGGAGGAGTAGCTCTGGTGGCTCCCAAGTAGACCAAGAGCAACTGGTACCCATTAGTGAAGGAACTGAGGCTAAGGCTGGCCATAGTACTGAACCCAGTACTATCTCAGAGGGTTAGAGGTTAATTGCCTTCGATTTGTCACAGAGATCCCAAACCCTTCATTTCATGATTTTCTTGCCCTAGCGGTTAGGAAAAGACTTGGGATTTCAGAAGGTAATATAGAATTCTTAGAAGAATACAAGTCTAAGTCAACTTCAGACAATATGAGTCATATTGGAAGAACTGGGTTGCTTTTGTAAAAGCAAAAGGTTGCTTTTGTAAAAGCAAAAGGTCTGTTCTTCTTTGTCCACCTTCATAATCAAGGTCTGGCAGCCAACACGATAGCTATGTGCAAGTCAGCCTTGACTAGACCTATTCTATATGCCTTTTAAGTGGATCTGGCGAATGAAATCTTTAATAAGATTCCAAAGGCATGCACAAGGCTTAGGCCTGCAGCACCTCCAAAGCCCATCTCATGGTCTTTGGAAAAGGTCCTACATTATGCCACATTTGTGAACAATGAAGATTGTTCCCTCAAGGATCTAACCCAAAAGGTTATTTTTCTGTTCGTTATAGCCTCTGGGGCTAAAGTTAGTGAAATAGTAGCCCTATCTAGAAATGAGGGCCACACTCAGTTCACAGAAGCGGGAGAACTGAATCTCTTTCCTGATCCAACCTTTGTCGCTAAGAATGAGCTACCCACTAAGAGGTGGGGTCCCTGGAGAATCTGCCCTCTGATGGAAGATGTCTCTCTATGTCCTGTAGAGTGTCTAAAGGTCTATCTTCGTAGAACTTCAGACTTCAGGGGAGGACAGCTGTTTAAAGGAGAAACCTCTGTATCAAACTTATCTCTAAAACAACTGAGGGTGAAGCTCGCCTACTTTATTCGCAGAGAAGATCCTGACAGTACACCCGCAGGTCATGATCCGAGGAAAATTGCTTCATCACTTAACTTTTTTCAGTATATGGACTTTCAGCGTCTTCACTCATATACTGGATGGAAATCATCCAGAGTGTTCTACAAACACTAAACAGGTTCATGAACTGAAGCATTATGTGTGGGCTGCAGGTAGTGTATTAAAACCTGTCATCTAATTACTGCGATGAACAGTTAATTGAGTGGGACTATCAATTGAGGGGAAAAAGTGTCAACACTTCTGGTGTGATACCCTTTAAATGAGTGTTACCATGGTGACACTAAATCTGTTCAAAATCTCAGGTGTGGAATTATACAGATAACATTTGTGCCATGTGTACGTAGTACACAGTGTTGATAGGATACAACGTTTACAGAAATTATAAAGGAAAAATTTATTAAGAATTATTTCTTCAGTCTTGGAGTGGCACTCATAATTTCTTCCCTTTCAAAAGGAAAAATAATTTCTGTATACATTGCATGTATAATTCCTTTATCATGTTACAGTCGTATCACTTGTTATTTCATTTAGTCATTTATTAGAAATAAATGTCTATTAGAATGTAGTTGCGTCCTAATTCGCCCGGCAATTTGCATATTTAAGATGCCAGAATTCTTTGACTTCCTCATGTAAGTAAACCTCATATCTTTGTATGCTTACAAACAATGGATGTAATGGACACTGATATTGTGCCGACAATATATACAAACCTTGAAACCGTTTGTATACCCAGTAAATACTTATGTTTGTTCATACAATATATGCTAACCTTTAGGCCCTTTTTTTACCGTCCAGAATGACTCTTCCCTGTAGGGGGCAGGAAGCACTAACATTGTTTATGATTAGTGATAATGACGGATAACGGTAACGTCATTTGTCTCAAATGGTGCATATGACCATAGAAAAATTAACCCAAGGTTAAGGCATTGAATAAAATCTGCAGATGCAGTAATGCTCTGGTAAGCTTCCATCAGGACGACATGGCTTGAGCCCAAAACACGGATTCTGAGCGAAGCGAAAAATCTATTTATTCGGTGAGATAGCCATGTCGTCCCGATGGACCCACCCTCCTTTTCTATAGAAAAAGTTTTCGCACACTCCCTCCCAAATGTCTGCCATCTTGGATATGGCGCAATCTTGATACTCAATAGTAGTATGGGAAGTAGGGTAATCTTGATACGTCTCCCCTTCTATTTTTGCCACTATACCCCTCGAAGCGTAAACGCTATTCGGGGTGAAGATTGCTATGTGGCGTGTCAAGAATACGTCCATGATGCGATATCCTTGAGAAAAATTTTCAGGATATTCGTGCCAGAAGTTAAAATTCTGGAGACCTAAAGGTAAATTCTCTGGGAATATCACTGTAGTACATATATCCCTTAGGAAGCTACTACTAGGAACCTTCCATCAGGACAACATGGCTATCTCACACAAATATAGATTTTTTGCTTCGCTCAAAATCCGTTACATATATATATATATATATATATATATATATATATATATAGATATATATATATATATATATATATATATATATATATATATATATATATATATATGTATATATTTATATGTATATATACAGTGTATATATATATATATATATATATATATATATATATATATATATATATATATATATATATATATATATATATATATATATATATTAATTTTTCTTTTGTTTTTTATAAAGACAGTAGATTTCTTAGCTCCAAAGGTATGTTATTTTGCGCAAGTTAGCAAGAAGAGGAGGTTTTAGCACTTGTTGGAGGATTGGTAAGGTTACTCCTCTATGTAAATGTGTTTTTGGTAGCTCAAGTCCCACTGATTACCACTCAATTTCCATAACTCCCGTATTATCTAAAGTTTTTGAACGTCTTCTGACAAAACTTCTTAATAGGTTTGCTGAAGGTAATCATCTACCCCCTAGTTTGCAATTTGGTATTCGTAAAGGCCTTGGAGCATGTGATGCCCTTCTTAAAATCTCCAATGCTGTAGAGAAATCCCTTGATTGTGGTCAGGAAGTTCGTATGACTGGCCTTGATTTTAGTACTGCCTTTGACCGTGTTAATCATGTGGCCCTTGTTTTCAAATTCAAACAGTCGGGAGTGGGTGGGTCGTTTCTTAGCATTATTATTGATTTTTTAAGTAGTAAATCTCAAAGAGTTGTTGTTGATGGGCACCATAGTGAGTATAGGAATGTGATATCCGGTGTTCCACAGGGTAGAGATCTTGGCCCATTACTTTTCATACTATATTTACATGACATGTGGTTTGGCCTAGAAAACAAGCTTGTTGCATATGCAGATGATGCTACTCTCTTTGCATCAATTCCATCCCCTGAATGTACATCTGGGGTTGGTGAATCCCTTAATAGAGATTTAGCTAAAATTAGTGCATAGTGCAAATTAATGGGTATAATGTTGAATCCTAATAAAACTCAAAGTATGGTTGTAAGTAGGTCAAGAACGGTGGCTCCTCAACATCAGTATCTCAGTATTGATAATGTTTCTTTAAATTTCTATGAATTTTAATTAAAATTTTAGGTGTGACTTTCGACAGCAAATTTACTTTTGAGAAACACATTAGGTCTCTGTGTTCTTCAATTGCACAAAAAATTGGCTTATTGAGAAAGTCTTACAAGATTTTCGGTGATCAATCTATTCTGAAGAAGTGTTTTAATTCTTTCATTCTACCTTGTTTTGAGTATTGTTCTCCTGTCTGGTGTTCAGTTGCTGATTCTCATCTTAATTTGTTGGACCGACCCTTACGGTCTATTAAATTTCTTATTCCTGATCTAGATATTATTTTTTGGCACCACCGTTCAATTAGTTCATTATGCATGTTGCATAAGATTTTTCATAACTCTGACCATCCTTTACACTCAGATCTACCTGGACAATTCTATCCTGTTCGTAATACTAGACAGGCAGTTAATTCTAATAGCCAGGCCTTCTCCATCATTAGGGTCAATACTACACAGTATTCTAGAAGCTTTATTCCAGCTGTCACCAAGTTGCGGAATGATCTTCCAAATCAGGTAGTTGAATCAGTAGAACTTCAAAAAGTTCAAAGTTGGAGCAATTGCTTTTTTGTTGACCAGACTCACATGAGTCTTTTTATAGTTTATATATGACATATCTGTTTTTGACGTTGTTAATAGTTTATATATGACATATCTGTTTTGACGCTGATGCTTTTTTTAGAATGATATATTGTTAATTTATTCACATCATTTATTTATTTCCTTATTTCCTTTCCTCACTGGGCTATTTTCCCTGTTGGAGCCCTAGGGCTAATAGCATCTTATTTTCCAACTAAGGTTGTAGCTCGGCTACTACTACTACTACTACTAATAATAATAATAATATATATATATATATATATATATATATATATATATATATATATATATATATATATATATATATATATATATATATATATATATTCTCTATATATATGGAAATGATAATAATGTAATATATAGCATTCCTTGTTCAGAGTGTAACCTATTTTATGTTGGCCAAACATCAAAAAGTATACCAGTCAGATTAAAACAACATCAGGTGGCCGTCTCCAGGGGTTCTCTTAGTAATGCCTTGGCCTCCCACTGGTTAGAGTCAAGTCACAGAATTGGTTGGTCAAAGACGGAAAAAGTAATCCATGTAAATGATTATTTCCAAAGGAATATTGTTGAATCATTTTTAATCTCCTGTACTCAAGGTAGAAATTTGAATCTAAGCCCAGGTCTGTTTTCCGTTAATCCAGTATTATCCTTTTATCTAAAATCTGACTTCTCCGGAATTATTAAGAAACTGATAGCTGTTGGATCCCCTTCTCCAGTATAAATACGATGTCTTTGTCTATGTATTCTCATTGCTGAGTTTAATAATGTCCTGAGTGGATGAAAGTACTAACTCCAATCAAGTTTTTCCTTTCGTGGCTATAATATATATATATATATATATATATATATATATATATATATATATATATATATATATATATATATATATATATATATATATATATATATATATATATATATATATATATATATATATATATATATATATATATATATATATATATATATATATATATATATATATATATGTATGTATGTATATAGTGATACCTCTGGATACGAAAGTTTCTGCTTACGAAAAATTAAGGATACGAAAAGCGATTTGAAGATTTTTATGCCCCAGTATACGAATAAAATTTCAGGATACGAAAAGCTTACGAGATCCCAACTCGTCGTCGAGAATAAATTTAAAAAGCGCACGCCACCAGACTTTGAACTTGGGTAAACCTACTTACAGCCTCCCGCTCACCCATTGGTTATCTCCCTACTCAGATGCTAGCTGAAGCCATAAGATCCTGCTTTCCTATTGGTCGGCAACTATCCCACCTTGCTTACGCACGTGCGTTCATCTCTCTCTCTCTCTTTTCGTTCCGACTGCGGTATCGTTAACAGACATTGTGTGCTTTCGCTTGTTTGACGTAGTGTTAAATACATTCATACGCCACGTGTTATCGTTATTAAACATTCGTTACTGTGCACTATACTGTATTAGCATTTACTATACATAGTACTGTATATAACGTATGTAGTGTATTACGTATTGAGCTTCATACTGTAGCCATGGGTCCCAAGAATGTTGCCGAAGGAAAGAAGAAGAAGACGATGCTCTCAATGGAGTCGAAACTCGAAATCGTGAAAAAGTACGAGTCTGGCATGCGTTTAAGTGCGATCGCCAAGGAGCATGGCCGGAATCCATCTACAATAGGCACCATCCTGAAGCAGAAGACGGCCATCAAAGCAGCGGCACCTTCTAAGGGCGTCACTATTTTCTACAACAAGAGAACCCACGTGCATGACGAGATGGAGAGGCTGCTTCTTGTGTGGATCAAAGACAAAGAGATCTCAGGAGACACCATCACTGAGACTACAATTTGCCAGAAGGCCTCCGCCATTTTCGGTGATCTCGTGCGTTCTCAGGCCGAAGAAGGGGCAGGAGAAGGAACATCCCAGCAGGAACCCCCAGAGTTCAAGGTTTCTCGGGGGTGGTTCGAGAAATTCAAGAAAAGGACTGGTATTCATTCAGTGGTACGACATGGGGAAGCAGCCAGCTCGGAAACGAAGGCCCCCGAAGCCTTTATTAAAACGTTTGAAGAGTTGACTCTGCAGGAAGGCTACAGATCGCAGCAAGTTTTTAATTGCGACGAAACTGGGCTTTTCTGGAAGAAAATACCTCGTCGGACGCTCATCACGGCGGAGGAGAAGAGGCTACCCGGACATAAGACTATGAAGGACAGGCTTGCCCTTGCTTTTTGCGCAAACGCCAGTGGGGACTGCAAGATAAAGACCCTGCTGGTGTACCATTCTGAAAATACCCGAGCCTTCAAAGCCCACAAAGTCATCAAGGAGAACCTTCCCGTGATGTGGAGGGCGAATGCTAAAGCCTGGGTAACGAGGCAACTTTTCATTGATTGGGTGAATGTCTGCTTCGGTCCGACTGTCCGAAAATATTTGGAAGAAAAGCGCCTCCCTATGAAATGTCTGCTGGTGTTGGACAATGCTCCAGCTCACCCTCCTGGCCTCGAGGAATATCTTCTTGCCGAGTATTCCTTCATAAATGTCCTGTATCTACCACCTAACACCACCCCTCTCCTCCAGCCCATGGACCAGCAAGTTATTTCTAATTTTAAAATATTGTACACGAAGCATCTCTTCCAGAGATGTTTCCAAGTCACAGAAAGTACAAACCTCACTCTGCGTGAATTCTGGAAAGATCAGTTTAATATCGTGATATGCCTCAAACTCATCAATCTCTCTTGGCAGGAAGTTTTGAGGAGTACCCTGAACTCATCTTGGAGGAAACTGTGGCCTGATGTTGTCTCTGCATAAGACTTCGAGGGGTTCGGGAAGCCTGGAGGCGAAGCCGAGATCGTTGACAATCCTGAACCCATTCAGCAGTCTAAGGTGGCTGACATCGTACATCTTGGTACGTCCATGGGGCTGGAAGTTAGCGCCGAGGATATAGATGAACTTATTGAGGAGCACCACGAGGAGTTGACGACGGACGACCTGAAGGAGTTGGAGACGATGCAAATGAGTGTTGTTCAAGAACAGTTCTCTAGCGGTGATGAGGAGGATGTTACACCTTTGAAAACGGCAGACATTAAGGAAATTCTCGCATGTTTCCATAAAATGGCAGACTACGTCGAAAAGGAACATCCAGAAAAAGTTTATAGCAACCGTGCGCTTCAACACTGCAATGACGTTTGCCTAACGCATTTTAGAAATGTGTTGAAAAGTAGGCAGAGACAAGCTTCAATGGATAGTTTCTTATTAAAGAGGCCAGCAGTATTAGTAGGCCATGACGAAGGTGAAAGTGAAGAAAAGAAACAGAAAAGAGGAAGTGATGAAGAATTAGAAGGTGAAAGTAAAGAAAAGAAACAGAAAAAAGAAAGTGATGAAGAAGAAGAAGACATTTAGAAAATATGAAAAACGTAAAGTTATAAAAAACCAAAATAAAAATTAAATTTCAAGTTTTATGTTACCGTTGAGTGTTAAAGTAATTTTTTCTTTCATTTTATAGTTTTTCATATGTAATGTTAAGTGTTAATTATTTCTGCCATTTTTTTATTTCGTAAAGTTTAAGTGTTAATGTATTAAGTCTGTAAATTACTGTACGTAGTCTGTCACTTGTTACGTTTTCTGCCTAATGCCATCCTCCTCTGCCGCGACTTCGCTATCAGACATCGTCTCATTCAAAAGGTAAGTTTCAATTTTTTTGTTAATTAACTGTAACCTTTTTTTCAGGGTATCAATCCTTAATTTAGGTGTACATACAGGTAACAATACACCTTCACTGATCCAAATGCTTTACATACAGTTCCGTGACTTTTATACAGTAGTAAGAAAAACAGACCATTTTCTTAGGGCTTGGAGGGGATAACTAGGCTATAACTACATTATTGAATTATCTCATGGTGGTTTCTGGAATGGATTAGGCTGTTTTTAACGGTTGGGTTAATTATTGAATGATAGAAATGGCTGCATTGCATGTTTATTACTACAGTTTAGCGTGTTTATGAAAAAAAAGGTGTCTTTTCGTAAGGCTTGGAACGGATTAGGCTATTTACATGTAAAACACGACTCAGGATACAAAAAAATCAGGATACGAAACTGTATCCTGAACGGATTACTTTCGTATCCTGAGGCATCACTGTATATATGTATATATATATATATATATATATATATATATATATATATATATATATATATATATATATATATATATATATATATACACATATAATAATATATATATATATATATATATATATATATATATATATATATATATATATATGCATTCATATTTCTATTCTATACATGTACAGTATATGCATGTATATCAATATATATACATATCTATCTATCTATCTATCTATCTATCTATCTATCTATATATATATATATATATATATATATATATATATATATATATATATATATATATATATATATATATATATATATATATATATATGTATAATATCTATATATATATATATACATATATACATATATATGTATAATATATATATATATATATATATATATATATATATATATATATATATATATATATGTGTGTGTGTGTGTGTGTGTGTGTGTGTGTGTATAGTAGAAAGGCTAAGGAAAGCGGATACTTCAGCATTTGGACAGTTTATTTGCTAAGCTCTCGGAAACAACATTTCCTATCATCGGAGCTAAAAAAAAGTGAATCCAAAACACAGATCAATAGACATTACGTTAAGTCAATGAAATTCAGTTAAAAAGGCAAGAATTATAACAAATACATCGAAATACTCAAAAAGTTAAGTGGATGAAATGTACTAATAAATAATAAATTAAACCAAATATATGAAATTAGAATCTAAAAGATTAAATGAATGATAAAAGAAAAGAGCAATATCAAAATCAGAACAAATACACAGAAAGGTTTAAAGAAGAATTCACAAAATATAATAGATATGGGAATCAAAATAATAATACACAAAAATAACCTGGACTAAAAGAAAAAGACAGACAAAATGAAATAAACTCCGGATAAGAAAAAATACTTAGTTTGAAAAAATCCAAGACTGAGACATGGAAAGACGGGGAGGTTTAGACGTTAGAGCGTATAAGTAATGGTTAGAAGATTAAATGGAGAAATTGGTTTGGCAATATGCAAAGGAACAGAGGTTGTTGAGTGATTGAGAGTAGAGGATAGCTGTTTAATGAAAAGTGATTCTAGGGTAGGTAGAGAATAGCTATTGGGTGATTGGGCTAGTGTTTTGAAATTAGAATAGTTAATTGATTGCTTGCATTCATGAGCGTGATTACGTATGGAAGAAAATTCCTTTTTATTTACTGTATTATCCAACCTGTACGGTGACTGACTCCTCTATGAGAGTCAATGCGGATCCTCAAGAGATTTTCTTTAGCTAACGTGATACTAGTGAAATAAGACTAAGTGAACACGAAATAAGAGGCCGGTTGGATACGCGACATGGAACCCAATGGCTAGCTGGACTCGGCGTGCATGGCTCTCTCATTGCCTCCCCGAGAGGATCTGAGACAGTGAAAGCTAATTCAAACTATAAAAGAAGAGGGTACTCAACTTAGACGACGAAGAAGAAGCATGGAAATACTCCAAGAAAACTGAAATAAGACCCCTCAAAAAAACTACACACCAAGTAGAACGCTGAGATAGAAAGGAATGGCATCATCAGTGACGGACAGTACCATGAAGGGAGAGGATATGTAACGTCTCCTCACCTATCCTTCTCTCTAGTTTCCTAGACTGGGTCAAGTCTGTTAGGCGTGCAGATATCTATGGTTACCTACGGATACGTTCCTGATTACACACGAGATCTTAGGATAGTCGTTTCGGGGTAGAACCCCGTGATACTTGAGAGTAATTCTCTTGTAATATCACTTGCAGAAATATTATACAGTAGAAAGCTGCCGGAAGGACCTTCCATCGAGATGTCATGGCTTGAGCCCAAAATGAGATTTTTCATACGCCAAAATCCGTTTTTATCAGTTAATGGCGGGAGATTTATATTTTGTTACACATAAAAAAATCATTATCTTTAAAACGCATAGGCTATAAAGATATTTTTTTGTTGCTAGTATGTGTTTTCCACAATCTGAATGGGACGAATTTTTTGTTCATAATTCCTAGTTCTGAAATTATATTTAGTGAGAGTCATAGAAATTTGACAACTTTTTCTGGATGTCAGGACACATGATTAATAAACTTTTTTTTTTACACATACACTTCTTTCTCAAGCAATACGTTTTAATGTATTGCGAAATTAATTAATACGAATATTAGATGACATGGTATAGCAAGGTAAATGTATTTGACTGGTTATCCATTGTGCTGGGAATTTCTGGATAATATAAGAGGTCCAAAGAGCAGAGGGGAAAGGGAATTGATAAAGGAAAAACTTTTTGATTTTAAATAAGTATTTTGAATTTAGATAAGTGATTAGAAAGGGTTTCATAGTTTGTAACGAAAAAGCCATGTAAGACATTTTACAGTGATAGATACGCTATACAGGATATATATAGTATACTTAAGAAAATGTTTTGACGGTCATTGAAATGTGTTGATGATGTTTAAAATTTTAAATCAATGGAAATGTTATCTTTGACATAACATTATGTAGACTTAGAAAAGACCTGAGGTAATAATTTAATTGTGTTGAGGAGTTTTAAGGTTGCACGGTATACTTGATAATATCGTGAAACGGATACCGTAGTTTCCAGTCATATTGTCTCCACATCCTCTCTCGTCTATGATGGTGAAAGATAACTGCTTCATTAAGTGCATGAATGAACAAGTAAAACACACAATTGCAAATTCAACAGAACATGTCGCTTCCCAAGCAGAAACGACAAGCAATTCCAATAAAACGATAGAACTGTGGATTGGACATAAGGAATCTAATATCGAGGCCAAAATCTCTTTTGCCTCTGACTCAACTTCCCACAATCAAGGTTATTGCCTCCCTTAAAGGTGCTCCAATACTCAAGCAAGATTGCAATTGCAAAGGAATGTCATTAATAGCAGGTATTTTGGTTATGTTGATAAATCTTGTACTTTTAAAACCAAGTTGTCAAATGACGATTTTTAGCAGAATATATAATTAATGGATTTTACGAGAGAGAGAGAGAGAGAGAGAGAGAGAGAGAGAGAGAGAGAGAGAGAGAGAGAGAGAGAGAGAGAGAGAGACGATATTTCATAAAATTAAAACAAACTCTTTAAATATCTTTGCATTCTTATTCAAACCGGACTGAAGACTTTTTAGCAAATGTTCGTATATGTTTAATATCAATATCCTACAAAATTATTATTCCTCATGCAAGATATATAGAAATGTGCAATTCAAATACAATGTTCCTTTCAGAGTTTTTCTTTTTCATAAATAAAACTTCATAAAATATTACAAAGGCAAAAGTAATTTACGCGTATAATACCTACGCCATTCCTCTTTTCAAGTTAAATACTAGTATGTACGACCAAGCATAACTGCTTGGTTATAACATATTTCAGCTCAACCACATAAAGTTTTCTTGTCGCCTTAGCATGCCCATTCATTGTAAGCATATTATCATTTGGTGGAGATCCAAAAGTATACGTTGTTACTTTAGTAACTTGAATTTGTCAAGATTTTTCTTCAGTTTATCATAAACTGTACCCAGAGCTAATGGTTTCTAGCATAGTTTTTGACCGTGTGAACGATATACAGCATAACGGAATGAAACTGAAATATTTCTGAGCAAGCCATTCTGTCCTGAGTTTCAATTTGGAGAAATTACCACAGTTGTACAAAGAAGTAAAAGTTATCAGAGTTTGGGAAGAAAGAGAGCTGGAAGTGAGGAAGGGTAAAAGGATAAAACGATGTTGCAGTAAGGGACCGAAGGGACGTTTAATAATCTCTATAGTAATAACTGCATTGAATTGCGTGGAGTGCAATGACGACACTAATCATTCACGGGGTCTTGAATGTTTTGTGTAAAGCCTGCACTACTGCACGATTATTTCTCAGAATATATATATTCATGAATACTTTCTCTTATATATATATATATATATATATATATATATATATATATATATATATATATATATATATATATATATATATATATATATATATATATATATATATATATATATATATATATATATATATATATCAATGCAAATATTAATTCCGATTTTCTTGTGAATGTTCTTTTGGGCTTCAACTATATCAAAGTTACCAAATTTTTATTAGTAATATACCTAATGAAAATGAGACAAATGAATGCCTCACCATAATGAATATTTCATCCCTAAGCATGCAAAGGCAGTAAATAACAATAATAGCGGAGAAACAGCTATTTACATGAATTCAAGATAGAATGCGAGTAAACGTTTTGACTTACTCTCTCTTATTTTGGATTCAGGTTTTAATGTTACATAAATCTACCAATTATCAAACATGAGAAACATATTGAGAATTATTACACTTTATATTTTCATTCTCTATCTCATTTTAATTGTTCATCTTTGTTCTTTCTAATTAACAGTATGTTTTCAGTTGGACGTTTTTCCTTCAGAATTTGGCTAATTTAACTGCTTAGGCCTTATGGCTTTGCAACATCATGCTTTTCAATTAAGTATGTGACAATCCCAACTCTTTATTCTATCTTTGCCTTTTATAATTTTCAATGTTAACGTAGGTCAAAAGAAGAGAGAAGAATCGGAAGTAGACAAATTTGAATTTGGTACAAAATATGAGCGAGAAAATATATTTGCTTGCAGAATTTGCAAAAAAAAAAAAAAAAAAAAAAAAAAAAAAAGTCTCAAACTCATGAACACCTATTTTTTATCAAAGGTAACATAGCAAATATCATAGAAACATTTAATTTTATTGAAGATGTAACAGTGTTAAACAAGTATAAGTTAAGCGACCCTAAAATGATTAGATGTAATATATGTCAAGATCTGAGGAAAGAAAGAAGACACATCATCTTAATTAAGAAACAAAGAATGACTCCTGTAACAAGAGAAAAATCTGATGAGTTAGTTCAACAATATACAATAGGTATTGACAGCTGCATTATCAAATGGAAGCAAATAAAGAAGAAATAAATAGAAGTTTAACAAAACTGGTATTAAAACCAGACACGAGATAACTGGAAAAGTTCCTAAATAATATAAAAAAGACTAACAGAAAACCTAAAAATCTGATAAAGAAAAAAATTGAAATAAGTTTGAAATCCAAAAGAGATGAAAGATAATTAGTAGAGTTATCAAACAATTAAAACAAAGTTAAAATCGAAACCATTCGTACACAATCATACTTAAAAAAGGAAACAGCAGGGAAGGGAAGAAACATTGATTTAATGAAAAGAGGACTTGGAACTGGGCGCCAACTGATATTTGCTATGAAGGATGAATATGGAAATATTTTTAACAAAAGAGATCCAGTGATAAAAATTCCGGAGGATATCTATAGAATGCTATAGAATAGTCATATCAGATAGTGATAAAAGAAATAACTTTGACAATAAAATAAATTAATGAAACACATGATCCGGTATTTAGACTAACTGACGGAGAAGTAAGGACAGCATTAAAAGGCATAACAAGAGGCAAAGTAGCAGAGGAAGGTGGTGCAACAATATATTTGATTATAAAAGGAGAAGATTCTTTAATAGTAAAACTGTCTGAACTATACACAAAGCGTCTGTAAGAATGCCATGCGCGTACTGCAAGGAAATACCTTATCATTCTCCTTATTCACAAAAAATGGAGACACAAAAGATCTGAGAAATCAAAGCTCAATAAAATTTCTCTCAGTAATGTATAAAACATTTACAAAGTTCATATTAGACAAGAGAGAAAGACATCTAAACTTTAATCATACAAGCGAGCAAGCTGCCTTTAGATGCGGTTATTCAGCAACTGACCATATATATATAATTAACCAGCTAATGGAAAAATCAACACCGTAAGAGAAATCGCTATGTGTGGCAATTATAGACCACGGAAAAGCTTTTGATTTGAGCAAACGTTCATAAGGAAAACCCTTAAAAGACAAGGGATAGATGTTAGAACACTTGAAGATACCTATGTAGGAAGTACAGCATTCCTAAAATTTCACAAAGATAATGAGAAAATTCTGATTGTGAAAGGAGTTAGACAGGGAGACCCTATTTCTCATAAATTATCTTAGAGCATTGCTAGGAATAATTTGTAGATTGGGAATATGTAGAAATTAACACCAAGGGGGAATACCTTGAAAATTTAGATTTGCAGATGACAGTTCTATTTAGTGAATTACTTGCAAAAGATGAAAAAAACATTTTATTAAAAAAAAAAAAAAAAAAATGCGTAGAATATGACTCTCTCTCTCTCTCTCTCTCTCTCTCTCTCTCTCTCTCTCTCTCTCTCTCTCTCTCTCTCTCTCTCTCTCTCTCTCTCTTCAAAAAGGACCATAAGAAACGAAAGATATGGAGACAAAGAAACTATAGTTCAACAATTCTCATTGGTCCTCTTCAATGTGTACAATGAAATGAGAGAAGGATTGGACAGTTACAGTTTATATATGAGAGCAGGAGAGTGTTTCTAGTTGCTCTAAAAAAGCTGTATCAAGTGTGTAGGAGGATTAGCCAATTTAATTCCACCC
>NC_090736.1:123566493-123568993 GCF_036898095.1 Palaemon carinicauda
TATTTTCGTCCGGACTGCATTACTATAACGATATAATTACACTTTTATATAGGCTATTTCTTGGATAATTCAAAAGAATTAACTACCCTTTATAAATTATAATTTTAAACTTTACTGAAATTGAATATTTTAAAATTAATTTTGAACTAAACAAATTTTTTTTCAAAGATTTAAAGAATTTCATGATGCAATTCCTAAGTTTCCCTTCCCTTCGAGGAGTCTTTTTTTCTGAACAGTTATCGATTTTCCAAAGCAGGGTAAACTCTCAGCGTTGGACCTCCTAGATTTATAAACTGTGTTGATCTCAGATGGAAAATTGCACTGCTTGTTTTGACAAGCAATGGTCTTTACGCTCCGGCCTTATTGAGCAATAAAGTAGACTATATAATCCAATACAGGTTGCCACTGCTGTTCCGAAAACAAATATATTCCACTGTTCCTAAGGAGTCGATGGCGCGTTTTTATGACTTGCCTTATTCACTGCGTCAGAATATCTTGATTTGCTAGATATGTTGATCCCTGATTCTCATTTTCCTTGGAATATTATCAATTCTCACAGCATCTTTTACTTTCAGGGTTCCAGCATTTTACCAGCCATGAAGTGTCTTCTACTGCACTTACATTAAGGTTATCCAAGTCTTGCCTCTTACAAATATGTACCTTAGCCATGTTACTTTATGTGTAATATTAATTTCTAATGTAATGAAAATCGAAGAAGGCATCTCTGTGGACAACCTAAGCTCCGTATATGTTCGTATACAATGCCTAAAAAAAGAAAAGTTCTGAAGATTTTGTTCCTCAGTCTAGTATCTTAGTACCCTTTACTTGTGTCTTCCTTGAGAGAAGAAAGTTATGGTTGCCTCAGCAGTGCTAGTCAAGTGCACCATCCCGGAGGTGTCAAATAAGTGTCCACGTATGATGATTCATGGCAGTTTGAATCCATGAAGGTCCACAATTATCTGGGCTCTCTAACTTGTTTTGATAAAGGCATTGCTGTTCAAATTAGGATCATACATTTTAGGATGAATATTACAATACAGGTTTTATATCAGGCATAGTGATGAAGTTGTGGCAAGAAGTAAGATGGCAGGTAAAATCCATTCAAAGATAGGATAATTTGCTTTATCCGTGGTCGTCAAATAGTTGGCATAGTAGAGCAGCACCAGGTTAGCAATGTTATTTTCTTCCTCCTCATTTATCTGGTTATCGTATTAGCAGTTGATTGTTGTCATTTTACTCTAGTCCAAGCTATTGAAGGAGCTGTTATCTACAAGTTGCAGGGTGGCTATGTCGAAATTTCAGCAACTGCCTAACTGCTGCAATGAGAGAAGGGGTACACAATTCGTGCTCAACGGTCAATTTTAGGTAGTAATAAGTTGGTTGTCCTGGACCATTCCCAAGTGCTGGTGCTAAATTACAGAAGCTCTAAATTATAATGATTCTAACTTTAATTATATGGCATATTTGTTGTGCTATTTGTTAAACCATTTTCGCGAAGAACTTGTTGACAAAAATTATCTATGTTTAGTTTGATAATGTATTGTGTCCTGACTGAAAAATTCTTTTCTTAAACCCAAGCTAGGAGTCCCCGACCCGCTCTCTCTCTCTCTCTCTCTCTCTCTCTCTCTCTCTCTCTCTCTCTCTCTCTCTCTCTCTCTCTCTCTCTCTCTCTCTCTCTCTTCAAACTTAACTCCTATGGCACTAAATTACTCAAGCAAAATAATGCGCTTGTATTTTTTGAAGTTTTTGCAATAAAAAAAAAATAGTTACCTCATATTCTCATGAGACCCACTCTTTTACTCTCCATTTATATATTTTAAATTCCCAATGTGAATTGGTGATATGATTCAGCTTCCGCTGTATAATTGTCATTATTCATTAAATGTCAACCAAAGAAACCTTTTAAGACCACTTCTGATGCTAAGGGATGCTATGAGAGAGGAAATTGTAGCAGTGACGAATAGTCTTAGGCTGTAACCAACTTGCTTTTATCCCCTCTTACATCAATGATAACCTTCATTGTACAGTAATATCATGATACTGCTGGAAAGTAATGACTTTAAAGCATGGAAGGATGCAGCAAGAGGACGCAAGGTTAAATATCCTTGTTTGATGTAAGATTCGAAAGTAGGAAAATGATATTGGCCTAACATTTGCTAGAGTTGACGAAGGTGGACGCAAAAAAAAAAAAAAAAAAAAAAAAAAGGAGTCGCTCTAATCCAACCACTCAATATTTTTGGAGTTGAGAGAGGATGATGAGAAAATGGAAAAGTAAATCCTACAGTGTGATAAAATCTTCTGAGGAGGAACTTAATAAAGGAATTTAATGTGGTGAAAGAGTACAAGTTAGAATATTTTCCTACAGGGGACTAACTCATAGAGAGATAGTCAACACTTTATTTTTATTACATAAGGGATATTATTATTATTATTATTATTATTATTATTATTATTATTATTATTATTATTATTATTATTATTATTATTATTATTATTATTA
>NC_090736.1:123581493-123598993 GCF_036898095.1 Palaemon carinicauda
GACATTGACCTAGAGACTGACCATATATACATATCATCAGCCCCTAAACTTCCTCTCCACGCAAAGTAGGACAAAGGAGGGTCAGGGAATTCTTGTTAGGGACTCCGCATATAGGCCTATAGGCTCCCCCAAACCCTTCTAACCTTAGCTAACAGGGATGGTGAGGTTGCAACGACTTATAGAACTTTGGAGTTTGAGTGAGACTCGAACCCCAGTCGGGGGACCAGCATTCATGGACGTTACCACATCGGCCACTCAACCCTAATATAGAATGAAGTATAATTTTACGTGTATCTTTATAATGAAGACAAGTACCATATTCACAGACGATAATAAGTATTGATCTTTTCTAATGTCTATATTCGCAATATCCAAAAGAATAACCTAGAGTGCTGACTTGATAAATAATTATATGTAAAGAAATAAATGATTTCATAACCGAAAGAATTGAGTGAACTCGTGAATTAGAAACAAAATAAGAACCAGCAATAATACAACCCGTTATCATCTTGAATATCAGTGTATATTATAAGTATTTAGGGTGATATGTTATTTTTAGTGGTATTTTCGAATTTACAATACAAGCTTCATTGTTATCTTTGTTATAATTACTATTATTAGTAGCTAAGCAATGCCCCTAGTTTGAAAAGACTGATGCTATAGGCCCAATGACTCCAACGGGAAAAATAGCTCAGCGAGGAAAGGAAATAAGGATACAGAGAGAATAGTGAGCCTGAATGTACCACAAAGAAAATCATCACCAACTAAATATATATAAATTTATATATCAAATGCTCTCTCCCCCCCCCCGCCCCCCATATCCGATGCTCATTACCACATCTCGAATATTTTATCCTTGTACTAGATATTTCAAAAAGGAATTGGAAAAGGAGGAGTCACGTGTTCTTTTATCAACCCGTTTAGAAAAATAAAACAAAAGAATATTATATAATATTGTGAATAAATTTATTACAAATTAACAAGAATCGTTTATACCTAACATTTTTCATAATTATTCTCGTTTCACATAATTTTCTTGAGAAAATATTTCCTTCCTCTATATCTTCGCTGGTAATGTAGGCTCTTCCTGGTATTTTGGCAAAGATCCAATATATGTACTTACCTTTCGTTTCCATTCATCTTTATCTTAGCTTCTATTCTGCTTTTGGAGTTACCTGAAGACCATAGACGTTTTTTTATCGCCTTCAATTTCTTAATAAAACTATGAACAAATATTAAAGATTCTTATCATCTATTAGGCGGGGAAATTCAAAATTAATGTACACCATTTTAGCCAAGAAAATGATTTTAATTACTCCAAAATCATAATGAAGTTATCTAAATTTCAGGATACAACGAAGGCACTATGAATAGTTACAGTTGCTTCTGAGCAAGGAACAGTCATTAAATAGGCGAGGTGGGACTGCGTACGGTTTGGCGTCTATCTTATTTAACCTTGACTATGTTAGTCTCTTTATATAGTTTCTTTATTACTGGTGATCGGGATCCAATTAACAAAGTCTGAAACAATCGTGTGATAAACAAAATGTGTCATGATATATTCACAAGTTGCATTTTGAAAACAACTCATCTGTTACTCCACTGTGCCGCGTGAGGAGAATTAGAAGGCTACACTTGTTAAAACAATTACTGTAGTGTAAATGAAAAGAATATAACAGAATATTTTATTTGGCTCTTTTTTAATAAGAAAAGGAAGATACGACAGAATAATATGAATCTATAATTGGGCATAAAATTCGTGTTGGAAAGTAAAAACATTTATAATAGTAGAACTATGAGAGAGAAGAAATATTTCTATCAATGAGTAAAAATATGAAAATGTCTGGGAAAGCAATACGTTTCGGGAATAAATCGCGCAGTAAATATATCATTACTAGAAAAGAAAGGAAATGAAACTAAAATACTAACACCTGGTATTGCCAGTTTGTTTCCTTGTAACTTTTGACTCCTATATATAATAATTTCGGTCTCGTGCTTTTCTTCAAATTATTTATTTGAATTTTGGCCAATCAAAGTTTACAATTAACCCATCATCGCTCCTCTTACGCTATGGTCTTTCCCTATTAGGATTAGTTTACTAAATATATATATATATATATATATATATATATATATATATATATATATATATATATATATATATATATATATATATATGTTTATATATATATATATGTATATATATATATATATATATATATATATATATATATATATATATATATATGTATATATATATATATACATATATATATATATATATATATATATATATATATATATATATATATATATATATATATATATATATATATACAAACATATATATATATATATATATATATATATATATATATATATATATATATACATATATATATATATATATATATATATATATATATATATATATATATATATATATATATATATGATATAATTCTACGAAAGTGATGGCAGTCACAAATCAAGGGGCAGAAGCGAGTTACTGTCAGGTTTATGAAGCGGAGAATTATATTCTCCACGGTTGAAACAGATGAACAAGGGTAATCCATTTAATTGAGTTGTCTCGGCTATGAAATATATTGTGCTAGACTTACTGTAATATACTTGCAACATCCTGTAACACTAGTTTTATAATTTCATTGTTCATTTATTTCCATCACCAACAAATAACAACGTTTCAAACATCTCTGTGGCCATACTCATGTTCCTGGGTAAAAGAAAGTAAAACAATAAAGAGCAAGCTGTACATAAATATTGTAAACAAATAAATTCCAAGTTAGAATGGGAAAAGGCATAATAAGACAATCTTCAAAGGAAAACTAGCAATTTCTTGATTAAGTTGTGGCTTTTTAGATTTTCTCACGAAAAAATGCATTTTTTCTCGCTACCAAGATCACAAGGGAATTAGCAGCCGAACTGGCAGAGCCTTGTCCAAACCTTTACATTCCAGCATACGAGACCATTGCGAAATAGATTGTAAGTGTTCATTCTCTTTGGACAACTTTTCAATAATATACAGAGGTTCATATGAAAATGAAATAAGAATAGCAGAGTCAATTTTTATAAAATCTAAAAAGCCCCAACTTAATCAAGAAATTTCTAGTTTTCCTTTGAAGATTGCCTAATTATGCCTTTTCCCAATCTAACTTGGAATTTATTTGTTTACAATATTTATGTACAGCTTGCTCTTTATTGTTTTACTTTCTTTTACCCAGGAACAGGATTATGGCCACAGAGATGTTTGAAACGTTGTTATTTGTTGGTGATGGAAATAAATTTAAGAATGTTTGGCGTTGTCGTAATTCTCAAGTTCCTTATTAAACTGAGGTTCCCTTTCACCCGCTCTGTATCGGATATAATAATAATAATAATAATAATAATAATAATAATAATAATAATAATAATAATAATAATAATAATAATAATAATAATAAATTTCAGTAGTTGACCCTCTTTCAGGCAAGTTTTGTTGAAAATAATGGCTCCCTTAGTTGCATTGATCATATACTCTGTCTTCTGGATGGCTCTAATTATATTCTTTTCAGCCATTAACTGAGCAAAATTCATCCTTCCTGGGGGGTAGTCAAATTCAGGAATAATTGGCGAGTCAATGTTTTAATGTAAAATTCACAAATCAAGTAACATTTACAATTCACAAATCAGATAACATTTACAATTCGGGTAAAAGAATAAAGAGAATAAGCTACGTTTTTCGGGAGTGCTATTTCCCTTCCTCAGGCTTGAGTGTTGGAAACGATGAAAGCTACGTCCTTATATATGACAAATCTGGCTTAGGCAGAGAGGCAGCGAATTTTCATGGGCTACCTCGGGCGTCGTGGGTGGAGTGAATAGAATGGCTGATCCTCATTGGCTAAGCCACTTGCCAAGAGCGGCTGTAGAACAGTCAGACTGTCTTCTCACTCACTCATAGGTGTTGAGTCACCATCTTTTCCTCTGGGAGCTGGGCTCTGATTGGTGGGAGCGCTCGCCAAGAGGGTATGTAGGCTAGGCAGACTATCCTGTCGCTGATCAAAGCTGTCGGGGTTGGTTATGTCTTGATCTGTTATGGTTGTCCTGGTTGGAGGTGTCATGGTTGGTTGGGTTACTTTTCCTGTATTGTTCCTTCTACAGGAGGGGAGGAGGAACATTTCCTGGGTAGTGTTGAGAGTCGGCCTTTCTCTCTGAATAAGAAGAGCTTCAAGTATGCAAAGTCTCTTGCTATCTGGAGCACGTCCTATAATCTCGGTGTTCTTAACTGTTTCCTCACGTTTGATGTTGTTGTTGTGGACGTGGAGGGTATGAGCTTTTATTGCACCTTGTTGGACATGACAAGACAGTCTCTTAGACAAGTGCATGGTGGTCATTCCTCTGTAACCTCAAGAGCATACTAGAACAGGGCATAAGTAGGAATAAACCACGTTGGTCTTTCTGAGAATATCCTGAGTCGGTGGGGCTTAGTTGTTCCTCATGATGAGAGACCTCGTTTTGTTGGTTAGATAATAAATAGTCATCTTGACCTCTGTGTTTTTATCCACAGGGGAGACGTGACTCTTTATTATATCTCTCATGGCCTTTTCATCCTTTTGGTAATCCCGATGCATGAACCCTTTATAGTAAAGGTTGATGGTAGTTGTGGTGTTCACGGCCGGTTGTTCACCCTGGTACCAGGTGTCCATGGCTAGCTTGATATTACGGCTGAATCATCTGTTAGAGTAGCCATTGTTCACCAGGACCTGGGCGACTCGGTCGAGTTCTTGGTGTGTGGCAGCCCAAGAAAAACAGTGGGAGAGGGCTCTGCGGACATAAGCCTTGATGGTGGAGGCCTTGTACCTGATAAGGCTTTCACTGTCTCCATTCAATCATAACAAGAGGTTAGTGGGGTTAATGTACATACTTGTATCAAATCTGGTAGGGTAAGGAGATATGAGAATATCTAGGAAGGGCTGCTGTCCATCTTTGCTATGTTCGACAGTAAACCTCAGGCAGCTGCAATCCTCAAATGTCCTGTGGAGTGTCTTGATGTCCTTGGTAGAAGGGGCCATGACAAAAGTGTCGTCTATGTATCTCACGTACATGTCTGGACGACGTATTCATGAAAAAAAAAAACCCTCTCTTCAACAACTTCCATGTAAAAGTTGAGAAAGATCTTGCTCTGTTAATAGAAAAGCTGAAAGAAATAAAACGAGATATTATAGGATTGAGTGAAATCAGTATGGTGTAATTTTATAGAGATATACAAAGAACATATATTTAACTTCAGAGGATATATTATTATTATTATTATTATTATTATTATTATTATTATTATTATTATTATTATTATTATCATCATTATTATTATTATTAGCTAAGCTACACTCGTAGTAGGAAAAGCAAAATGCTATGAGCCCAAGAGCTCAAACAGGGAAAAATAGCCCAGTAAGGAAAGGAAATAAGGAAATAAATAAACCAAACAAGAAGTAAAATATTATAAAAACCATTAATAACATTAAAAGAGATATTTTATATATAAACTATAAAAGGACTTATGTAAGCCTGTTCAACATAAAAACAAGACAAGTTTGAACTTTTGAAGTTTTACTGATTCAACTACCCGAGTAGGAAGATCATTCCACAATTTGGTCACAGCTGGAATAAAACTTCTAGAGTACTGTGTAGTATTGACCCTCATGATGGAGAAGGCCTGATCATTATAATTAACTGCATACCTAGTATTACGAACAGGATGAAACTGTCCAGGAAGATCTGATTGTAATGGATGGTCAAAAATATAAAAAACAATTATGCAACTTGCGTAATGAACTAATTGAACGACGGTGCCAGAGATTGATATCTAGATCGGGTATAAGAAATTTAATAGACCCTAAGTTCCTGTCCCAAAAATTAAGATGAGAATCAGCAGCTGAAGACCAGACAGGAGAACAATACTGGAAACAAGGTGAAATGAAAGAATTAAAACAGTTCTACTATACAACTGTGACCAATTGAAGCCCAAAAGATCATGCAAAATCCCATTCCAGTGTGCTCAAGATTTCATATAAATCCTATATGACTAAGATACATCAGGGAGAGGCTGCTCAGTCTTCACTACTAATGAAGTCAAGGAATGATCAAATGTCCGAAGTGGAGAACCAGCCTTACTTGTTATAACGCCAGGGGAGTCTGTGTATAAGAGATCTAAGCAGTTACCAGACCTGTGAGTAGCTTCACTTATCATCTGCTCACAGCCTGATTCAGAGGCAATGACTAAAACTCGTAAGCCATGGTCATCGGTAGGAAAAATGGAATTTAACCACTCACTATGGTTAGCATTAAAATCAACAAGAAAGAAAAAAGAGGCCTTTCTACCATCTCCTTGCATCTTAGCCATAATGCTAAAATGACAATCGAAGATAGAATCATCTATGTCAGGATTCCGGTAGATTAAACAGGAATAGAAGTTGTTATGCCTGCCACAAACTTTTATTACCTGAATCTCATGAGATCCACATTCATAGCAAGACTTGTGAGAAGAAGGGGACTGAGTCCTAATATACGCCGCCATTCCCCTAGCCCTAGGGATGGCATCTCGTTTCAACAATATTTGCTTTTTTAAACCAGTTATAAGGAGCTCAGATGAGTGCTTCATATTAGAAACCAAAGTTTCTGAGCACAAGGGAATATCATACTGTCTGCACGCAACTAGATGGTATGTAATATTTGCATGAAGACCATGAATATTGCAATACAGTAGACGACGTTGACGATAGCTAAGACAAACTAGTCCTGGATTTTCCTCAATGTCTCTAGAGAGCATAAGAATTAATGGTGATAGAAATGATACATCATACTTAAAAACCAAATTAACAAGAATAACAAAAACTATATGTACAGAAATATAGATAAAGTGACTGATTTGACCGATAGACTATAGAAAAAAAAGTCGGAAAACTGGTCAACATGGAGGAGCCGATACACCATTCAAGGCTAAATGAGGAACGAAGAAAAAGAATATGGAACGTGTTTTCTTATCAATAAAACCGTAACCTGTAACATGGAAAAAATTTTCAATAATAGTACTGCAAGTTTTTTATTTTTTTTTTTTAGAATGGTAGGTTTAATTATCAAACTAAATAAGTTTGATTTGAAGATTATTGAAATTTATCCACCAATAACGCCCCATACAGAGATAGAAATAATGTGTAGGTGGATTTGGTGTTGTTCCGATCTCGAATTCGATTAGAGAATCCAGACATTATTGCATTAAAATGTATAGCTTATTTGAATATGAAAAATACGTCTAAATGCGCAAAATTTATCATTAATCGAATGCAAATTACAAACGTAGCCATTAGCTATGATGATATAGATGGGTTGATTTAAATTCTAAGTACAAAAACCATGTTATTCGACAGGTATCCGTACAAAAGGATCGGCATTCAAAATATAAAGTATAAGATTAAGTCCTGATAAGCTTCGTGATACTTCATCAGAGGACTGATTTATTGAAAAAAGTTTCTTTACATTTTATCGGTACAGTAAACATACAAACATAAAAATAGAGACTTATAGAACAACGACGCTCCCACACCAGCTGCCTGCGCTGTTATCAGGTGTTTCCTTGGCGGAAATCAAACGTCATTAGACACCTGCCAGAAAGGGTCATTTCTGATTACCGGTAAATTTTGGTTTTGACTTTCGATATAATTTCTTTATATCATCCATACAAATGCATAAGCAAAATTGTATATATATATATATATATATATATATATATATATATATATATATATATATATATATATATATATATATATATATACACACACACACACACACACACATATATATATATATATATATATATATATATATATATATATATATATATATTTCTATATATAAATATAAACATTGACATATATATGCATACACATACAGGTATTCATATACAGACACATACATAAATATACATAGACATATACATAAGTGTACATATACAGGTATAAATGTACAGACACATATATAGACTTACATATTTTGGGTAAGATCTTCGCACTCCCAAAGAGATATTAGTTCACCAAACTTTCATAATGGCTCCAAAATGGCACTAGAAGAGTTTGAGGACCAAGGCCTACTTGGCTGAGGACTATGAAGCATAAAGGAGATGAGGAATGGATAACATTATTAAAAAATCTCAAAATAGAGACGACTGGTGAAATACAAACATCCTTTGCGTCAATAGGCGTTGGAGGAGATGATGATGAAATATTCCGAAGAGTGGCGTTTTTGGTGGAAATATATTAATGTCAAGGGTGCCGAAGGTGTTACGAAACTTTGGTTGCTTGTTTAAAAAAAAAAAAAAAAAAAAAAAAAAGGTATCTCAACATGGGGTTTTTAGTATTTTATGTGTAGGCCTAAGGTCAGTTAATAATAAAAATACACTGAAAGGAGTATTTAGATTTGGACTCTCAATAATACAATTCTAATTTTCAATCCATTTCATTATGTATGTCTTTTCCATATTTCCCAATAAGTTAAGCCAACTTATTTGCTATCACTATAGTTTGTTTCCCTTCCTCTAAGAATCGGTTCGCTTCGAGTGGGCATTGGTCAGAAGTCCATAAACAAGTAAAGTAAGTAAACTTGAAGACGGTGGGCAGTGACCTGGTGGGGATGAAATTAATCAGGTTTGTGTCTGACCTATAAGTCACGTATATTCAGACACCCAATTATCTACCTAAAAAGTCACTGAAAATGTTCAATCGGTTTTCCCTTTCATTCTTATGTCTTGCGTCTCTGCCTGTCTATATCTTTCAGTTCTCTTTCCACCTATGTTACTGTAATATTTCCATAATTCCATCAATTAAACTTCATTCATTTCTTACTTTCTCTAATTTTTTCCATGTCAATTATACTAGTTAACTTAGTTTTGGGCCAAATTTGACCAATTAAATCATCAATATCATACCAAATCTCTCTCTCTCTCTCTCTCTCTCTCTCTCTCTCTCTCTCTCTCTCTCTCTCTCTCTCTCTGGAATCACTGATGTATCGTTAAGCACAAAACTATATATATTAAATCTATTTTAGATCATTAAACAAAAAAAAAAAAATATGGAAAAATCGATGCGTCATTTTAATACCTATTGACTTTTTCTTCATTAAGAAGGAATTTTCTGATGCAGAAGAATGCAATGGTTTTTTTTTTTCTCTCTTTTTTTTAAGAAAGTACGGCAGATTGTTTTTTTTTTTTCCTAGTGATTTCTTATTGACTCTCGCTTTCCACTCTTCGCTTCCATTATTTTATTCACATATTGTTTACTGGAAACCACAATATTTTTTTTTATTCCCTATATAAGGTCGTACATTAATTAAAACTTTGGTTTCACATGTATTTATCTATTGAAAATATACGATAGATATCATGTGTATTTCCAATTAATGATTTTGATTTTATGATCAGCAATGGGTCCCTATTTTATTTTTATTTTTAATTTAATGTCAGATGAATTTCTCCCTTTAATATAAGAGAAGAAATTTGAATTATTACTCCTTTATTTCCGCTTTCAAAATACTTATTATTTTAGATAGATGGAAACACAGATATATTAACACCCTGTCTTCAGAATAACGTTCCTGATTTGGGGATTAATAGTTCTAATCTTCCTCTATTAACTTGATTTTCCTTGTTTACTTATTACTTGTCTTCATTGTCCTTACTCTGAATTAAAATAAAGAATATATTAGTTACAGTGATAATGATGATGATGAAAATGTTATTTCCACTGAGAGAGAGAGAGAGAGAGAGAGAGAGAGAGAGAGAGAGAGAGAGAGAGAGAGAGAGAGAGAGAGAGAGTGTGTATATACAATAGTCTATTTTCTTTAGCTGTGTATAATTTGCACCGACTCACAGGGGTGCCCTTTTAGCTCGGAAAGGTTCCTGATACCTGTTTTGTCTGAAGTATCTTTGTCCGAACACCTTCATTGTTCTCAAATGATTGCCAAGTAATGTGAATCCAAACTTATATACTAACCTATATTTCTCCATCAGATATAAGTTTTGTCAATAAAAAATTGTGAAAGAATAAATAAATTACAAAGTATCGTTATGGTAAGTCTAAATTTAATAACACAATCCGCCGAAGTCAACGACAGTAGCTTATTTTCGGATGCACGCGTTGTAATTTTGTAATTTTTCACATATTTTAACAAAATTCGGATAAATTACATTCAGCATAAGTTAAAAATGTTATTATAAACTTTCTTTGAATACCAGAATTTACCAAGAACATGGAATTAGTAAAACCCGATATTTTTTAAAACTTATGGGGAGGTAAAAGAACAGCATGCAGCGGGCTGGCAGGAAAAAAAAATAACTTCCGACTGTCGTAAACGCAGTTGTTTTTTTCATAATATAGTTCAGCCTATTCCTTTCAGTTTAAATAGTCCTGCATTGTCTCTCTTCGTAATATTTTCCTTAGTATTTTTCCACATTCCTGTTCCTCATCTAATATCTGTCTATTTTCCCCGATATCCCTTCTTTCATATATGGGATATCCGCACTTCGATTCATTTCTTATCCTCTGTGGAAAGTGTTTGCTTGAAGGGATGAGCGTGCTAGTCTCATTAAAATAGTGTAGAGGCAAGAATAAGAAAAAAAAATACTATGCTTAATATCATTTGATATAATGTGAGCTACTAAACAGGTTTACAAAATAGGCTATACTTACTACACAGCATAAAATTTATGTTGTTATTACCATTTATATACTGACGTAATGTACAAAAAAAAAAAAAAAAAAAAAAAAAAAGAATCGTAGTGCTTATATCCCATATATGAAAGAAGGGATATCAGGAAAATAGATAAATATTAGGTGAGGAACAGGAATGTGGGAAAATACTAAGCCGTATATTACGAAAAGAGACAATGCAAGACTATATAAATTGAAATGAATAGGCCGAACTATATTACAAAAAAAAAAAAAAAAAAAAAAAAAAAAACCTGCGTCTATGACAGTCAGAAGTTATTGTTTTCCCGCCAGGCCGCTGCAGGCTGTTCTTTTACCTCCCCATAAGTTTTCACAAATATCGGGTTTTATTAATTCCATGTTTTTGGTAAATTTTTGTATTAAAAGAAAGTTTATAATAACATGTTTAACTTATGCTGAGTGTAATTTATCCGAATTTGTGTTAAAATATGTGAAAAATTAAAAAATTACAAAGCGTCCATCCGAAAATAAGCTTCTTTTACATTGTTTATTGACAAAACATATATCTGATGGAGAAATATAGGTTAGTAAATAAGTTTTGATTCACATCACTTGGTAATTATTTGAAAACAATGAAGGTGGGCGGACAAAGATACTTCCGACCAATCAGGTATCAGGAATCTTTCCGTGCTAAAAGGGCACCCCTGTGAGTCTGTGCAAGTATGCACCGCTAAAGAAAAAAAAAATAGACTATATTATGTCATTAATATTAATGAATCCATTGAAATTTTTTATTATTCTTTTCATACATAGGTCGTAAAAAAAAAATGTGATAACTTGTCTCCTCACTCGCCTCTCCTCAAATTGATTTTTACTGCCAAGCATAGAATCCTTTGCACATGCAACCAAAATTAAATTTTTTTCCCCAAATCATTTGCTTTATATCTTTATCTCTTGCTTACTTGCATTCTGTCATTTATTTAAATGCTCTTTCTTTTCTGACCGTGTTTTATCCATTAACATTAATCGACCATACCGGCTTACTTTTGAATATTGGCGATGATACTTTTATGATTCTTTTATTACTTCCTAATTATGAAAAGAAAAACTCTACGGCACCTACTTTAAATATAGTTGATCGGCTAAATAATTTCTTTTTGTCTCCTTTCAGAGTGGCTATTAATCAGGAAATGATCGTGGAAATGAACTCTGGGGAAAACAAAAAAGGGAGGGACTGCATTACCAATTGCTGAAACAGCTATAGCGACCGTTACAAGAGTTCGTCTTTTTGCTGAAATAATTTTTTCCAATTTGTTCAGAGCCTTTTCGAGCAAAAACTTTAACAGGCTTCTGAACTGCTGTTACCCCAGTCTCATCCATGTACCATATGTACCCTGGAGTAAACTCATAGCGATCTTGGACAGATTGAATATTTTGAAAAAACATGTCTACATTCGTCCTGTTAAAACTTATTGCTCTTGAAAGACTAGTTGCCCCTGATGCAATATTAGATAGGTCCTTATTTCTTTAAAAAAAAAAAAAAAAAAAAAAAAAAGAAAAAAAAAAAAAGTCAGCACCGGCTATCTCATTTTCCGTCCATGTATTGGGAATAGAATTTTTGGTATATATAGCATACTGATATGCCAATAATAAATATCTGTAAAAAGTTCCTTTTCCTGTTCTTCAGAAAATACCTGTCTGTGCTGAGTGTAGCCCACAGTAAGAGATGAACTTCCTTCACTCAAAAGTTGTTCATCAGTTATTTTCTGTCAATAACGAGTAAGCGTTCGAAATGGAATGCCAAAATTTTTTGTAACCCCTGTTATTGACTTGTGTTCAAACTTTACACATTTGACAGCCCTTAGAATCACACCAGGTGGAGTTAAGACTCGTTCAGTTTTTCTTTGGGAGGCTCTAACAATATATGAAAAACAAATGGGAAAATTGCTATAACATTGCCTAAAAATGTCCAAAAATTAATAAGAATATATTTTTGAGGCAAGTTTGCAGTGTCAACTTGCTCCAGTCTTGCTGAGCCAACATTCCCCAACCAAGAAACTGTTATTAAAACGGGATCTGTTGAATAACCTTACACTTTAAAAGATTTGTATAATTGTCAATTTATTTCAAGAGATATTTTAGCTAGAAAACTTTCACCATATCAAGGAATTTAGCACATGTTTAAGCAAACTATAATAATTTCTCAGATTTTACTTACCTTCATCAAAATCAAACTTTTGTCCATCAGTCAATTCTCGTACACGGATCCTGATCCTGATGGCGGTGTCTTGATATCTAAACAAACATGCAGTGACAACATGATAGCGATATCAGAGCTATTTGTCGTCTAACATAAGAAATATTGCAGTTGTGCCAACTTACCTCTGTAGCCTACTAACCCCGGTCTACCCTACTATATATGAAAATATAATTTCCATTTTCTAGTTTTTTATTACTTTATCAAATGATTGTCTACGTTTTTCAGACTGTTCTTCTTTTAATGTTTCATCTAATAATGTAATTCTAGTGATCAAAGTAATTATAATATTGGTTATAAAAGAAATAAATATAACAGATTTGAAGGATCTTACCACAACCACGACCCACTCAGAGTTATATCAAAATTGATCCAAATATTGCATACATGAATGAATATCCTGTCTACGATTATGTGAAAATTTTATTTTTGCAGCGTAATATATATGTTATATTTGCCTCCACTTCTGTGTTGTGAATTATATTTTCCCCACTAGGAAGCCTATTATAGTAGTGACAGACCTGGAACAGATGAAAAATAAGAAATATATATTAAGAACATGTCTTTTGCCATAGAGTAGAAATAATAATAATAAATGGTGAAGATATTATATATACATACATATATATATATATATATATATATATATATATATATATATATATATATATATATATATATATATATATATATATATATGTATATGTATATATATATATATATATATATATATATATATATATATATATATATATATATATTTATTTATACATAAATATACATATATATATATATATATATATATATATATATATATATATATATATATATATATATTTATTTATACATGAATATACATATATATATATATATATATATATATATATATATATATATATATATATATATATATATATATGTATATACATATATAGATATATATATATATATATATATATATATATATATATATATATATATATATATGTATTTACATATATAGATATATATATATATATATATATATATATATATATATATATATATATGCATATATATATATATATATGTATGTATATAAATATATAGATATATATATACATATATATATACATATATATATATATATATATATATATATATATATATATATATATATATATATATATATATATATATATATATATTTATATATATATGTATGTATATATATATATGTAAATATATATATATATATATATATATATATATATATATATATATATATATATATATATATATATATATATATATACACACAGTATACATATTCATATATATATATATATATATATATATATATATATATATATATATATACAGTATAAATATTCATATATATATATATATATATATATATATATATATATATATATATATATATATATATATATATATATATATATATATTATTACTAGCCAAGCTACAACCCCAGTTGCAAAAGCAAGATGCTATATGCTCACGGGCTCCAATGGGGAACAATAGCTCAGTGAGGAAAGGAAATAAGGAAATAAATAAATGATGAGAACAAGTTAACAATAAATTATTCTAAAACAGTAAAAACGTCAAAACAGATATGTCCTATATAAACTACTAACAACGTCAAAAACAGACATGTCATATATAAACTATAAAAAGACTCATGTCAGCCTGGTCAACATAAAAACATTTGCTCCAACTTTGAACTTTTGAAGCTCTACTGATTCAACTACCCAATTAGGAAGATCATTCCACAACTTGTTAACAGCTGGAATAAAACTTTTGGAATACTGTGTAGTATTGAGCCTCATGCTAGATAAGACCCGGGTATTAGAATTAACTGCCTTCCTAGTGTTAGGAACAGGATACTATAGTCCAGAGAGATCTGAATGTAAAAGATGGTTAGAGTTATGAAATATATATATATATATATATATATATATATATATATATATATATATATATATATATATATATATATATATATATATATATATATATATATATATTGGTATATTCCAAATTGAAATATAGAAATTATCAATGATATGGTTTCATTATATTCTCATGAAGTATGTCCCTTTCACAGTTACTGGCAAAATACAGTAATGAAGAGAAATAGATAATAAGAACAATATAAAAAGTTCTTCACAAGATTAACGCTACTGATGTCGCAATTGCCTTTAATGGAACTTGTTTTAAAGAGGGTCTTTTCCCCAATAAAGATAAATGGTACAGTCATATAAAAGAAAAAAATACCACAACCTTTTTTTTTTTATTTAAGTTGCTCTAGGACTATTATGTATAACCCTATCATGTGATATAAGCAAACATATTTATTGTTATCATAACAAATAAAGCATCTATAATTGTTTCTGATGTCCATACTCTATTGGAGACTAGAGTGGGGATCAGATTGAGAAAAAAAATATCGATAAGTATCGTGACAAGAAATGTATATAAGATGAATATGACAGGCTGAGTAGGAAGTAAATCCGAAATACGTTATGAGAAGCATGGAGATGATTAGATGTATAAATCAGAACCCGTGTTTGCTCCATAAATGTGTAGCCTACTTACGACGAGAGCATGAATAATAATAAGTTGTGTTGGACACGGGAAGCAATGTGACTATAGCCTATAGTCGTCAGATGCTCAGGAGGTAGGAGGAAATCTGGATCTACAGCAGTAAATACAAACATTGTAAAGTTTTAAATGAAATATAAATGAAAACGATATTCATGACAATTATGATGATGCTGATAAAAAAAAATCCAAGCAGAGAGAGAGAGAGAGAGAGAGAGAGAGAGAGAGAGAGAGAGAGAGAGAGAGAGAGAGAGAGAGAAGGGGGGGGGGGCGTTAAAGGATTAATGATTTTTGAATCCTTGTAATCTCGAAACAAACCAAAACGCAAGAGAATTGAATAAAATACAAAAACATGTGGATATTGTCAGGTGGAAAAATGGAAAATATTTTCATATACTGGTGAAACGACCAGGCAGGAAATTTTAAAATACCAACAAAGGTGATGAAGAATTAAAAAGATAGAAGTGCCCAAATGGGTCAGTATTTGCTGTAGCATAAAGATCCGCTGAAAGATACATTGCATGTCCATGTTTCCCAATCGTCAATGTCAACAAGCATTCATATAGTTTGAATAATTCGCTTAAAAAAAAAAAAAAAAAAAAAAAAAAAAGACTATATAAATTTCGTCATCGGTAAATTCAGTATGTAAATCATATTTCTTAAATTCAAAGGATTTAGCTTGAAGTTCTGACATCTTTAAAGGCTTGTTTCTTATTATTATGTTATATTGACTGTTTTGGATCTCAATTTAATACGAATACGTTAGTTGCAAGTTAGTTCCTCAACTATGGTTAGCAAAACGAGAATTTTCGGAAAATTTTATCAAGTTGATGTAAGTACATTTTCTATTACAAGGAAGGATGTTAAGTTAAACTTAATGAAAACTGGAATTTCCGGACATCCTCATATTAACCATTACTTTCTTCAAGAAGATAGGTAATGTAACTGCAAATGGCAATGCAGTACCAATGGGAGTATATATATATATATATATATATATATATATATATATATATATATATATATATATATATATATATATATATATATATATATATATATATGAATATGTGTGTATGTGTATGTGTGTATATACATATATATGAGGGATTTTGACGTAGGAAAAATCAATTTTTTGGGCTCGAGCCATGTCATCCTGATGGATCTCTGTCTGCATCTCACCTCACGGAATCTGGAATAGGATGGTAGACTCTCTATCTCCAACACATCCACTAGAGACAGAAGGGTCTCTAGATGAATCATTCCCTTTCA
Organism: Palaemon carinicauda; assembly: GCF_036898095.1. NCBI lineage: Eukaryota > Metazoa > Arthropoda > Malacostraca > Decapoda > Palaemonidae > Palaemon > Palaemon carinicauda. The sequence continues at coordinate 123,598,343 of NC_090736.1, forward strand.
TGCAAGAGGTAGTCCCAGGTCTTCAAGTTGACCTGTTTGCAACGAGTCTGAACAAGACACTTAGCAGTTATGTAACACCATATGAAGATCTATAGGTGATAGGCATGGATGCGTTATTCGTGAATTCGAATTATTGGGAGAAGATTTACATATTCCTACCCTTTAATCTTCTCTTGAAGGTGTTAGATTATCTTCTCTTCGTTCAGGTGGACAGCAGCCCTAGTTGGTACTCTTTGGCCGACGAGCAACTGGTATCCTTTGTTGACATGATGAACTCCAGGCTGGTACCTCTACCCAGTCCGGGCCTGTCTTAAGAAGTGTAGAGGACAACTGTCTTCGCTTCATCTTAATAACCAAATGTCCTTCATCTCATGAGTTTTTCAATTCAAATTCGACGGGACAAATTGGCATTTGTGGAAAATTATGGAACCTCCACTAATTTGAATCGGTATGAAACTTCGTGGATGAATTGGCTTCGATATGTAGAAGATAAAAATTCTTCTTCTAAATCTATGGATTTTTGTTTAGGCTTTCTGATCGACTTACATGCGACAGATTTAGCATCCTCCATGATTGCGTCATGCAAGTTGGCCCTACCTTGACCCATTTTATATGTTTTTGATATAGATTTTAACTCTGTCCTCTTTGCAA
>NC_090736.1:123603993-123638993 GCF_036898095.1 Palaemon carinicauda
TCAAGTGGATTTTAGGATGTATACACACGCTGGATTAACTATTCTGGATTTTTCCTCTACCATGGAAATAATTGCACACTAATTCATCGAGGATGGGATCCGGACGCTGCTTAGCGATGATCGTCTGTTGAATTATTTTTTCCACACTCGCCAGAACTGTTATCGCAACAGGGTAAGCATAAGGGGCTTTAATGCTTGTTCTTGCGTTACATATTCTATATGCCAGTGTTTTTGAGAATAATTTAAAGTATTTTAATTAACTAAATTCTTACTAGATTGAACCTGTGATTTCAATGCAGTCTATAAATTTATTTAAGTATTTGACAACTCGTTAAATTTGCTAGTTGTTTTACTGATAATTTGAGAGCTGTTGTGATTTAGTGGTGATTTGAGCAAATATTTACGTGAGTGATTTCGTGATTAGTTAATTGCTGTTTTCGGTGATTCATTGATTTCAAGATTTTGATTTATATGAAAATTGTAGATTTTAGTCAGGCGATTACAGTAATTGATATTTTGATTAGTGTTGAATTTTTGTTGATTTATTTTAGTTACTTTTAGTTAGTGTTGTATTTATTGTTCTGATTTTTCCCGTGGTTGATTCTCCTTTACTTTGTATTTTTTAGCGGATGAGTGAAAGGAAGAAGGTTAAGCCCTCGCAGTTGTGAACCTTAAAATCTCTTATAATAGTGCATTTCGAAGACTCGTTTACGTCATTCCACCACCAGCTGCTACAGTGATATTTATATAATTTTAAATTATGTATTCATAAATGTCTACCATTTAAATTTAAATTTATTAAATATTTAAAATGCATTATTTCCATCTCTACCTTTTCACTTAAAAATGCAAGGTTTAATAATATGATCGTGGTCATTACATATTGATTTTATATTTACATATGTAGACCACCCCCCATTTTTCCGCTTGGTCCTTCGAACTTTTGGATTAATATTTTTCCGCTTGGTCCTTCGAACTTTTGGATTAATATTTTTTAAGCACTGGTGTGGCATGTTGGTCGTTTCTAGTTGGGCGGTGTCCGGGTCCCCATCCTCTCGCGTTATACGTGTTAATTTTTTATTTGAAAGTTGATTTGTGCGGTGTTTTCTGTTAGTTAAAGATGGCGGAATCGGAAAATCGTGAACGTACTACTATACGCCGTAAGGTTAGTGTATTGTATACTAAATTGTGTAATGCTGTTGATTCTTTAGATAAAGCTGAATTACAAACAGAATTGAGTTTTCTGAGTGATTACAGTCAAAGATTGCAGACCTTGGATGATTTGATCTTGACTAAAGTTAGACTGGACTCCTTAGTTCCGCAGGAGGATTTGGATAGGCAGGATTCTGAATGTGAGGAATATCATCGTAAAATTAAATTACTGTCAAACAAAATACAATCTCGACTTGATAATCTCTCCGTACAGATTGATAATAAAACTCCTTGCAGAACTAAAATTGATTTGCCCTAGTTGAATTTGCCTCGGTATTATGCAGATTCTAAGGAAGATAAATTTACATGTAAGCGATTTTTTGAAGTTTTTGAACACTTGACTGCTCCGTATAATTTAAATGAAGTAGAGAGGTATAATTTACTTGAGCAGCAATGTCATAGTAGAGCAAAGGCTATGATTAGTTCTATAAAGGTGTCCCAGCAAACTTTTGGTCAGGCTAAACAAACTTTGATCGCAGCATTTGCTGATGAAATGCCTCAGAAGTTTGTCCTCATTAAAGAGTTAACTGACTTGAGGTTTGTTTGGGGCAAGGATGATCCATATATTTTTTATGCTCATATTAAGAAGCTGATTGATGCAGTGATAGATAATGCTATTGATTTGGACACTGTTATGCTTTATTTTGTGTGGTCTTCATTGCCTACTAAATTTCAAGATATCATAGTTGCGATCACAAATAAGTCTCATCCTACTTTAGTTGAGGTCACTGGTAAATTTTTGGAAGCTTGCAGCAGGTATAACGCTCAATTAAACATTAGTAAAGAAAGTCCATGTAAAACCGCAGTGTTGGCTACTAGTTTGAATACTAGTTTAACAAGGAGTTTATGTATGCTTTGTAATGCTAAAGATCACAAAATTGCCAGTTGTACAAAGTACTTGCAAGTATCTGATAAAATAAAGCGATTGAAAGAATTGCATAAGTGCTTTAAATGCTTAAAAGCAGGTCATAATAGTAATGAGTGCAGATTTCAAACGTCAGGTGTATGCTTCAAATGCAACAAGGGTAAACACTGGAGTTTTTTGTGTAGTTCAAAGCCAACAGATTCTAGTAATAGTAAGCAAACTACCACAAAGGTGGTTAATGTTGTCGAGAGTGTTAATGAAATACCATCAACTGTTACAGCATCTAGTCATTTGGATATTGTTGATTCTTTATTACCATTACTAACAGTGACGACTGAATATGATCGTGTTAAAGTGGATACAGTTTTGGATTCGGGTAGCCAGAATTCCTTTATTGAGGAAAGTTTAGCAGATTTTTTGAACTTGAAGGTAGTAGATCCTAAGATACATTTGATTATCAAGGGCATTAATACTAATCAAAAGATTTGTACCAAGTCAGTGAGTTTTCCTTTTAAGATTGGTGATGTAAGTTATGAAATTACTTGTATTTGTATTCCTAAGATTAAAATTCAGATGAAAGCTCCTCATATGTATAAATTAATAGAACTGCTAAGGCAGAATGGTAAAGAGGTTGCTTATGATAAATTCAATGGTGTAAACAGAATTCATGACATTGATGATATAAAGCTACTGATAGGTGCAAAGGATTGGCATTGTGTGATGAGCATGGAGAGTGGAGTACTAGGTCAAAAAGACAGACTGACTTCTTTTTACAGAATTAATGATAAACTAATATTAATTGGTTCTATTTCTGACTGGATAAAGAATCTTTCCGATGCAGTAGATACATCTTTGATGTCTCATAGGAAGATTTCTGAAGAAACAAAATCTACTACTTCATACATTGGCACTATGGAGATTGATTCTGATGGATTTGACTATGAAGTGCCAACACTTGATGGAATATATAATTTTGAAAGCCTGCCAGATATAGCAGAGGTTGCGGATTATTCTCAGTTGGGTCATGATTGTAAGATATTCATAAATATGGAAGAGGAGGATTCTATTGAATGTGTTACTAATGAAACTGAGCAAGAAGTGACAGATTTTATTTTATGCAACATTTACAGAGATTCTGAAAAATTTTATGTTGTACCAATTCCTTGGTTGACTAGATATAAAGATCTTCTTGGATCAAATGAGAGACTTGCTTTCAAGGTTCTGTGCAGTCTGAAGAAGAAATACATGAACAGTAATGTTCTAAAGCGAATTGATGAAGTTTTCCAGTCACAAATTGATTTGGGAATCATTGAAAAAGTTGAAGATTTTGATGAATATAAAAGGAAATTTCCAAAATATTTCTTCATTAGCCACAGTCCTGTAATTAAAGAAGAAAGAGATACTACGAAAGTAAGAGTTATTTACATGGCGAATCTTGCAGAAAAAAGACATGATGGCATTAAAGGCATTAGTCTGAATCAATGTATTCACCCAGGTTATAACAAGAATTTTAAAATAAGTGATGCATTGACCATGATGAGGTTTGACAAGTTTATACTTGGATTTGATATTTCAAAAGCCTTTCACAGATTGGCCATTGATGAAGAGAATTCCTCAAAATTTCTCTTTTATTGGTTTAAGGATGTTGAATCTAGAGATTTTACACCAGTTGTGTACCGCTCAAAGCGAGTAATATTTGGGATGTCTGTTTCTCCATATCTGTTGCAGTGCTGTCTTTATAAAATGCTAATATTGGAGGCAGATGGTGATACTGAAGAAATTCAGGAATTGAAAAAAAGAATCTTCCAAGGCAGTTATGTTGATAATTTTCTGATTGGTTGTGCAGATGAAGATGAAGTTGAAATGGTTCACAGGGAAGCCAGTACAATATTTGAGCAGCATAAATTTCCATTGCAGCAGTATGTTACTAATTATTCTCAATTTCAGCGTGACATTGACTGTAAAGTTGGCACAGAGACTCCACAAGAGGTTAAAATTCTTGGCATGTGCTGGGACAGATATAATGATATACTAAAGGCCACATGTGTTAAATTAAATGTTGAAGCCAATACTCTTAGGCAGATTTTGAGTTCAGTAATGAGTATATTTGATTTGAATAATACTAACTTGCCTGTTTTAAACAGATGTAAGATCTTCCTCAGGCAATTACAGTCTGATTATGTAGATAAATGGGATACTTCTCTTCATGGTGCTCAGCTAAATGAATGGAGAAACATAGCTTCACAATTCAATAATGGTGAAAGGCTAGAGATACCAAGATATATGGGTAGCAGAAAGTCTAATTTTGATATAATTGTAATGAGTGATGCGAGTAAAAACTTTATTGGATGTGTTATTTACTTGCAGGAGAGAGATTCAAAGTTGGTATCCTTCGTATCTGCCCATAATAAGATTCTGAATAAAAATCTGAAAGGGCGAACTATGCCTGTACTCGAACTCACTGCGGTAGAGTATGCATTGCAAAGGGCTTTTGATCTGTATAAAATGCTCACTTCTTGTATTGTGCCTATTGCAGTTAATGACATCATAATGTTTTCAGATTCTACGATTGCCTTAAGTTGGCTAGCTGATTATGAGAACTTTAGAACAAAGCTTCAAAAGAGAAGTGTATATGTAAATAATAGAATCGCAAATATTGTCGACCTCTGTAAGTCTACACACTCGGTGAAGTTAGCTCACGTAGGATCAAATGAAAATGCTGCAGATTTCACGACTAGATTAGTATCGTTCTCAAAGTTAAGAAACTCTTGTTACTTGACCGGACCCAAGATGTTACGGGAAGATTTAAATTTACTAGAATGGCTTGTAATTCCTAATCCAGGCATGATTAATGATGTGGATATAACCAAGCTGGTTGTAAATAAGGCAAGTGTTGAAGATATGTCTGTTGGTACAGTTGTTGATTTAACTAAGCATTCTTCACTTGACAAAGCAATTAAAGTACTAATGAAAGTTAAGCTTTTCATAAACAAATTAAGATTAAGAATAAATTCTAAGAGCCAGCAGTCAATTGCCTTATTAGATGCAAGCTACAAAAAATGCAGTAATGATTTGCTAAAGCTTGATCAACAGAATTGCTTTCCAGATTTACAAGATTTTTTCACTTCAAAACGGAAAGCAAAAAAGTCTATTCCTGAGCTAGTTAGTAGAATGAATGTATTTTGTGACTCTGATGGTATTCTTAGAGTAAAATGTAAAATGGGAAAGATGTCTAAAGGTATGATGTCGAGAACTCCAATACTCATTAGTAATAATAGCGATTTCGGTAGAATACTGATAATGGATACTCACGTAAAGTTTAATCACTCGGGTACTTACTATGTGCTACATAAATTAAAACCGGCATTTTTTCTGCTTAAGGGATTTTCAACAGTTAAGAAGGTTGTGAATGAATGTTACCACTGTAAACGTTTTAATAGTAGACCAGTTAAAGTTAATGCTAATGACTATAGAGAGTGGAATGTGAATCCCATAAAGAGGTTTTTTTCTGTATGTTTCATTGATTACTTTGGACCATATTTCACAAGGTATGGAAGTGACAAAGTTAAAACCTATGGGGTAATTTTTAAATGTATTTGGTCTCACATGATTAATGTTGAAATAGTGACTTCAGCTGATTCTAAAGGATTTTTATTGGCTTTTCAAAATCATGTTTACATCTATGGTTTGCCTAACAAAGTATTTTCAGATTCTGGCTCAAATCTTGGTGGTGCATTCACATGGATTGAGGAATGTCTGAAAGCAAGTGAGGTGCAGGAATTCTTCAATCAGAGGGGTGTCGATGTCACTGAATTTTCACAGTATCCTCGTGGTTCTCTGAATCGTGGTATTGGAGGTATCATAGAGTCCGGAGTTGGTCTGGTAAGAAAGTTAATACAGGGAGCAATCCATAATAATATTCTAGATTTTCTGGAATTTTCTCATGTAATTAAACAATGCATATGTTACGCTAATAAGAAACCCATTTCTGAACTTGGCGCATTAAGGGAGCAGAATGTGAATGATGATTTTCAGGTGCTATCACCAGAGTTTTTGAAATTTGGATATGATACACAGGTTATGGAATGTATATATCACGAAGGTCAACTTGATGATTATGACTCTTCTGACTTGGGTAAGGACTTTCGGCGTTTAATTCATATTAAAGAGAAATTGCGTAATAGTTATCACAATGAATTTTTATTTGGATTGCAAGATCAGGCAACTAAATACAGAGGTAAATATTACCCTAGGGAGCACGTTAAAATATCAAAAGGTGACATAGTCTTGATAAAAGATTCAATGGTTAAGGCTCCCAATTACCCTTTAGCTAGAGTTCTTGATGTTATTTATAATTCTCTTGGTGAGGCTGTTCAAGTACAATTGGTCAAGGGTAATAAAAGTGTTGTTTTTAGAGATATATCGTCTGTTATTCTTTTGGTTAAAGGTGATGGGTTAAGTGATTCTCATATTGATCAGTTAGATTTAAATTTTGTACCTCAGAGTGATTCTAATGTTGTTTCTAATGACAATATTGCAAGAATTCAACGGGGGGCTGCTTTGGTTTGTTCTGAGAAGAATAAGCAGCTAGCTCAATCTGGTCTTGTATAGAAATTTAAATTTAAATCCGCGGGGGGCAGATTGAAAAAACTTCAAATTATTAATTTGAATATTTAAGTATTGATACATTTGGCATACAGAAGTGTCGCTAATTGCCCCTTTGCTTTTAGATAGTAACTACTATACAGTAGTTATATCCAGTTATATCTGCCTGCCGTTAACGTCGTTGTGAAGTTTTTTCACACAGCACCAGTCTTCAGCAACCTTACACGGGAGTGAGGAGGAGCTCTCTTTCCCTCTCTTCCATTATTCAAGTGGATTTTAGGATGTATACACACGCTGGATTAACTATTCTGGATTTTTCCTCTACCATGGAAATAATTGCACACTAATTCATCGAGGATGGGATCCGGACGCTGCTTAGCGATGATCGTCTGTTGAATTATTTTTTCCACACTCGCCAGAACTGGTATCGCAACAGGGTAAGCATAAGGGGCTTTAATGCTTGTTCTTGCGTTACATATTCTATATGCCAGTGTTTTTGAGAATAATTTAAAGTATTTTAATTAACTAAATTCTTACTAGATTGAACCTGTGATTTCAATGCAGTCTATAAATTTATTTAAGTATTTGACAACTCGTTAAATTTGCTAGTTGTTTTACTGATAATTTGAGAGCTGTTGTGATTTAGTGGTGATTTGAGCAAATATTTACGTGAGTGATTTCGTGATTAGTTAATTGCTGTTTTCGGTGATTCATTGATTTCAAGATTTTGATTTATATGAAAATTGTAGATTTTAGTCAGGCGATTACAGTAATTGATATTTTGATTAGTGTTGAATTTTTGTTGATTTATTTTAGTTACTTTTAGTTAGTGTTGTATTTATTGTTCTGATTTTTCCCGTGGTTGATTCTCCTTTACTTTGTATTTTTTAGCGGATGAGTGAAAGGAAGAAGGTTAAGCCCTCGCAGTTGTGAACCTTAAAATCTCTTATAATAGTGCATTTCGAAGACTCGTTTACGTCATTCCACCACCAGCTGCTACAGTGATATTTATATAATTTTAAATTATGTATTCATAAATGTCTACCATTTAAATTTAAATTTATTAAATATTTAAAATGCATTATTTCCATCTCTACCTTTTCACTTAAAAATGCAAGGTTTAATAATATGATCGTGGTCATTACATATTGATTTTATATTTACATATGTAGACCACCCCCCATTTTTCCGCTAGTTCTACAAGCAATAGAATGGAAAATTATAAAATTAGTACAATAGGTTCCAAGTGGAAAAACAATGAGAATCAGAGAAGGAATATGTCAAAGCCTAGTCATAGAAAAGTGCCTAACACTAATGTTCATCAAATCAGAATCAGGCCTATACACAGAAACAACAGGAAAAACCCAAGTATTATAGGTGTGATAAAACTGATCATCTTGCATACGAAGCAAAGAAATGCCCTGCTACTGGACAAACAAGCCAGAATTGTATAAAGATGGGTAATTTTGCAACTGCTTCAAGATTCCCTAAACAGTACACAAAGAAAATAAATGTTACAGTTGATACTATTGGTCAAGTGAATAATGCGGAAAATGTTCATGATAATCAGGATAAGTCAGAAATTGATTTTGCGTTTCGCATAAATTCTGTCAATACAAATGCAAAGAACATATCATGGTAGAAGTAATCATAAAGGATAAACCAATTTTTACGCAAGTTGACACAGCAGCTGATGTATCATATCTGAGAAAACAGCCAAAAGCATTCCTAATTAGTTATTAGAAGGTACAAATAGAGTTTTGAAAGGTTATAATGGTTTTGATATTCAGGTAATAGGTGATTTGAACGTAGAAGTACAGTACAAAGAACAGAAATTAGAGAGCATGCTATTAACAGTAGTAAAAAGTAAAGGACAAACTCTGCTAGGTTTGGATTGGCTACAGTATTTGAAATTAGATTGGCCTAGTATTTTGAAGGTTACAGGTAGACAAGATGGACACAAAAATGAAATGTCTGTGGATACTATCATATCAGAGTTTCAAGACTTATTTGAAGATAAAATAGGTACAGTAAAGAATGCAAAGGCAATTTTAGTTTTAAAACTTGACAGTGCTCCTAGATTTTGTGCTCCCAGACCAGTACCGTACACATTGAAAAGTGCAGTTGAAACAGAAATCAGGAGATTAGAAAATGATGGTTCATGGGAAAAGGTTACTTATTCAGATTGGGCTACTTCATTAGTACCTATTGTGGAGGAAAATGGTCAGGTTAGGTTATGTGGAGATTACAAAGTAACGTTGAATCCACAACTGCAAGTAGCTGAACATCCATTACCAAATCCGAAAGACATGTTTGCAACTATGTCAGGATTTACTGTTTTTTTTTTTTTTTCTAAGTTACATTTAAGACGAGCATTTAAACAGCTTCCCATGGATGAAAGTTCACAAGAATTATGTACAGTAAATACATCCTTAGGGAGGCCAAAAATATTACCTTATGGAGTTGCAAGTAGTCCAGCTATATGGCAACAAATTATGGATAAGATTTTTTCAAGAATGCAAGGAGTATTCATTTTTATAGACATTTCAATTGCTGTTAAAGACACAAGAGAACATAGAGAAAGATTGCGAACAGTTCTGAAGAAATTGAAGGAACATAATATGAGAGTGAATAAGAGCAAATGTATTTTAGAAGTTGATTCAGTGGAATACTTAGGTTTTGCAATTAATGGCAAGGGTATTCACAAAACTAAAGAGAAGATTAAAGCTGTACAATCAACTAAAGTACCAGAGAATTCTAAGGAATTACAATCATTTTAAGGTTAATAACATTTTATGGGAATTTCATTCACAATATGTCTACAGTTGCACATCCATTGTATAATTTGTTGAATAAGGGTGTAGAATGGAAGTAGACAAAAGAGTGTCAGGAATCATTTGAAAGAATCAAACAGGAAATAACATCACCTACATTCCTGGTACATTATCAAGTGGATTTACCAGTTAAATTAGTATGCGATGCATCAAACATAGGTTTAGGTGCAGTATTATCTCATGTAATGACAGATGGAACAGAAAAAACAATTGCATTCACTTCTGGAGTATTGAACAACACAGAAAGGAATTACTCTCAAATAGAAAAAGAAGGTTTAGCATTGGTGTAAGGAGTTAGGTCATTTCATATGTATCTTTATGATAGGAAAAGGTTCACACTTGTTACAGATCATAAACCTTTATTAGCAATATTTGCTCCAAAAGCAAGTTGACCTACGTTGGTAGAGGCAAGACTACAACGTTGGGCAATTACGTTAGGCGCGTACCACTATGATATAGAATGCCGTCCAACATCAAAGATGGGTAATGCAGATGCTTTATCTAGATTACCAGTAGACAAAGCTCCAGAAGAGTATGATGACAGTATTCTGTTAATTTCTGTATATGATGTACCAATTACAGCAAAATATGTAGCACACAGTACCAACAGCGACCCAGTACTTAGTGTGGTTTTAGAAAGTTTAATGACAGGTATGGACTTATGTGGAAAATAGCAAAATTGTAAACCCTATAAGGATATATGGTATAAACTGAGTGTAACATAAGGAATGGTGATAAGAGGTTCAAGGGTAGTTATTCCTAATTCACTGAGGAATAAGGTTTGGTCTGAAATACATGCTGATCACCAAGGTATTGTAAGATCAAAGTCAATCGCAAGAACTTTTGTATGGTGGCCAGGTGTAGATAAAGATGTGGAATCGTATATAAGGAATTGTATGAATTGTGTTATGCAACAGAACAATCCTCATTTTGCTAGAATGCACCCGTGGGAGTTACCCAGCTATCCATGACAAAGAGTGCATATAGATTTTGCTGGTCCTTTTTTAAATTATTTGTTTTTGACAGTAGTAGATGCCTACAGTAAGTGGCCAGAAGTCATTCCAATGAAAACAACAACGTCTTATGCCACAATAAAAGAGCTAATGCAAATTTTTTTCTACACATGGTATTCTAGAAAGAATTGTTATAGATAATGATCCACGATTTACTTCACAAGAGTTTAAAGAATTCTGTAACATCAATGGTATAAACCATACATTTTCAGCAACATATCATCCCTCTACCAATGGAGAGGTTGAAAGGTTTGTTCAAACATTTAAACACAATAAGCGTAAAAAAGCAAATTCAGGTAATATATTTTTGCATGAATCATAGTTTTTATTGTCTTATAGAACAACGCCGCACAGCACAACAGGCGTGACACCATCAAATTTGTTGATGGAGAAGAGGATAAGGTGTAAGTTAGATTTGTTGTATCCAAGTTTACAAAGTGATTTAGAAGATAAAAGGTATAAAAAAAGTAGAAAATCTGTAAAAAATAAGACATTTTTTACCTATATTTGATGTCTTGGTAAGATCGTACAACACTCCAGAGAAGTGGGTACCAGGAGATATTGTAAGAGAGATAGCAAATTTACATTATGATATTCAACTTGGTGGAAATATTGTAAAACGTCATGTTGATCAGTTACAGCCATCAAACAGAAATTCAGTAGAGCATGTGAATGTTAGAGATGTAAAACTTTCAGAAGTAGTTGGATCAAATGAGTCAAATATTAACCAAGATGCCCCAACATCAAATATAGATTCAGAACCAATTTATGTATCAGTATGAGATGAGGTTAGAGTGCTTCCTAATAGGATTAATAGAGGAAACCCCGTTAGAGATTAGACTTATAAAGATATTTACAATGTTAAGATAAGGGGGAGGAGACTGTTAAGTATTGTTGTAATAATGTTCTGTATTACCTTAAATGTTACGTGTATTGAGCGCAACATTGCATCATATTGCATTGGTAAAACATGTTATGCTTTGTACATAACAGAAATTATATATTTTTATATTAATGTACAAGCATTTATTAATTACCTTAAAGATAGGATGTGATTCTTATTACTTTTGTAATACAGTAGGATTTAAGTCTTTTGAGAGCGATGCTCTCTTGTTTCATCTTATGTTTTGGTTTTGAGAGTATTTATGAGACGCTAGCCGCTCAGTTGGGAGTTGGTTGTTAGAAGTCCAGAGTCACAGAGCAATGTAATCACAAGTCCATTGAATGCATTTTAAGAATACCAACGTATCATTAAACCCCACCGAGAATAATTGGTGACATCGGAAGTGACAAACAACATCACTAATTCATGGATAATTACTAATATAATTATTCACTCATTTTGAGGTGAGTAATATGCTGAAATCACCAGACGATTTAAAGCCTACTTAATAGACCCTTTACACTAAAATAATTCTGCAAAAAAATTCCTTATAACTTCAGATCAACTGAATGGCTTTGATGTTTTGGGAAGCAGTAAGGTAAAAACATTTCTTAGGGTACCATATTGTTATGGAATTTCTTATAGCATTATTATTATTATTATTATTATTATTATTATTATTATTATTATTATTATTATTATTATTATTATTATTATTATCAGTAGTAGTAGTAGTAGTAGTAGTAGTAGTATTCTTTTATCGTGTACATTCAAAGCTTTGTAATTTATTAAAAAAAAAAAAAAAGCAGCGAAGGGAAAATAGAAAACATGCACATGTAAAATAACCAGGTGACAAAAGTAAAATGTTCTGCCTCTTAAAATCGAATGAAGACTAGTTGATGAATTGAAGTATTTTTTTAAAGTTCCACAATTCCATATCATACGAATCCAATAATAAATACTTGTTTATATATATATATATATATATATATATATATATATATATATATATATATATATATATATACATATATATATATATATATATATATATATATATATATATATATATATATATATATATATATATATATATATATATATATATATATATATATAACAAGAAATTACCCCTAGGCCGGGAAATGATTAAAATAAATATCATGGAAAATTCAACAAATGAGTAACGAGGTATAGTGGATAAAATTCAAACTTTCTTATTTTATTTTTCACTGGAAAAAAAAGTGACCATTAACAATCCATTCTCAGAAAGTAGCAACAAAATAAACCTCACCTTTTTATAACAACTGGGCTCTTATACTCTATTAATTTCTGTAATATTAATACCAAAGCCATTGTGAAGCCACTACTTCCTACAATCCATGAAATAATTAATTAATAAGTTTACCTCTCATTACCTCAATATTTACTTCTTTTTTTTGTAATTAAAGATTATAGCCAATGTTATCTATTTCTTTTATGCTGAATTTATATATATATATATATATATATATATATATATATATATATATATATATATATATATATATATATATATATATATATATACCAAGGCACTTCCCCCAATTTTGGGGGGTAGCCGACATCAACAAATAAAACAAAAACAAAAAAGGGGACCTCTACTCTCTACGTTTCTCCTAGACTAACAAGGGACCCAACCGAGTTCGGCTGGTACTGCTAGGGTGCCACAGCCCACCCTCCCACATTATTCACCACAGATGAAGCTTCATAATGCTGAATCCCCTACTGCTGCTACCTCCGCGGTCATCTAAGGCACAGGAGGAAGCAGCAGGGCCTACTGGAACTGCGTAACAATCGCTGGCCATTCATTCCTATTTCTAGCACGCTCTCTTGCCTCTCTCACATCTATCCTACTATCACCCAGAGCTTCCTTCACTCCGTCCATCCACACAAACCTTGGCCTTCCTCTTGTACTTCTCCCATCAACTCTTGCATTCATCACCTTCTTTAGCAGACAGCCATTTTCCATTCTCTCAACATGGCCAAACCACCTCAACACATTCATATCCACTCTAGCTGCCAACTCATTTCTTACACCCATTCTCACACTCACCACTTCGTTCCTAACCCTATCTACTCGAGATACACCAGCCATACTCCTTAGACACTTCATCTCAAACACATCCAATTTCTGTCTCTCCGTCACTTTCATTCCCCACAACTCCGATCCATACATCACAGTTGGTATAATCACTTTCTCATATAGAACTCTCTTTATATTCATGCCCAACCCTCTATTCTTTACTACTCCCTTAACTGCCCCAATACTTTGAAACCTTCATTCACTCTCTGACGTACATCTGCTTCCACTCCACCATTTTCTGCAACAACAGACCCCAAATACTTAAACTGATCCACCTCATCAAGTAACTCTCCATTCAACATGACATTCAACCTTGCACCACCTTCCCTTCTCGTACATCTCATAACCTTACTCTTACCCACATTAACTCTCAACTTCCTTCTCTCACACAATCTTCCAAATTCTGTCACTAATCGGCCAAGCTTCTCTTCTGTGTCTGCAACCAGTACAGTATCATCCGCAAACAACAACTGATTTACCTCCCATTCATGGTCATTCTCGTTTACCAGTTTTAATCCTCGTTCAAGCACTCGATCATTCACCTCTCTCACCACTCCATCAACATACAAGTTAAACAACCACGGTGACATCACACATCCCTGTCTTAGTGGTAGTTTCAAATTATTTCCTACGTGTGTATATAGCAGTCTAGATTTGGAATTGTGCTTATTTTGCACTTTGATTTGTTCCTACGCATATGCATATATGATCCTCTTCGATATATATTATCCGAGAAAGGAAGAAAGAAATTCGTTCATGGATCGTATTTATTCTTAAAGAATAGAGAGAATGGAATTAAGACACTGTATGTGTGATAATTATCACAACTAAATACTGGAATGGCCATTGAATCCATAGCATGGTAGTTGGTTAAGAACAGTTGTCATGATGGAATGCATCAATCAAATTAAAAATATCTGGTTCGGATTTTATATTTCCTTGTTATATTCTTGAGAGAGAGAGAGAGAGAGAGAGAGAGAGAGAGAGAGAGAGAGAGAGAGAGAGAGAGAGAGAGAGAGAGAGAGTTAAATATATTCCTAATATGAATAAATGCCTCTTAAAATTTGACTTCTTTCATTTCTTAAGCTTCCCTCGCAAATAAACATAGTCATGATTTTTATATGTTGACAGCAGCACCATTGCACTAGTTGTGAAATTTTAATAAGAAATATTATGAAGTGTGCAATCTTTTTCATTTGATTTGGCCTTTTCAATTCTTTCGTAACCTTATTGCTGAGTTATATCCTAATAAATTTATTAAGTTAAGCATGGAAGTTTCTTATTCTAACAAATTGGAAAAAAATACCACTTCTAAGACAGCCTGCACACTGCAACTCTCCAACTTCATTGAGGAGAGATAAAGAAAGAAAATATTCTCTATTCCAGAAAAAGGCATTGATTCAGGCCCATGTTTAGTGCTTAGATTCTCTTTACAAAATATACAGTATTAGGTTGGCCAAGGCCCCAGCTGCCAGCTGAGATACTACCGGTAGGGAGTTATTGGGTCATTTGACTGGCCAGTTATTACTAAATTGAATCCCGCTCTAGTTACGGCTCATTTTTCCTTTGTTCCACGCACACCGACTAGTCTGGCCAATTCTCTACACATTCTAGTGTCTGCAACCTTACCATCCTTGTGATCTAAGGATGGGGGGTTTGGGGGAGCCTTTAGGTCTATCTGTTGAGTCATCAGCAGCCATTTGCCTGGCCCTCCGTGGTCCTAGCTTGGGTGGAGAGGGGGCTTGGGCGCTGATCATATAAAATATGGTCAGTCTCTAGGGCATTGTCCTGCTTGTTAGGGCAATGTCACTGTCCCTTGCCTCTGCCATTCATGAGCGACCTTTAAACCTTTAAACTGGCAAACACCCGGCAGAGACGTTACCAATCAGGCCTCAACAACCTTCAATTATTCGAATGTCTCGTGGGAGCTTATCGTATAGTCTAGGGACCGAAAGTAAAATAAAAAGGCAAGAGATAAACTTGACATGAAAGTGCCAGACAAGCGATCGGTACTTGGACGAAGGGGCAAAATCGGCCGTCATTTTGAGGCTGACCTCCAAGGACTTCTACGACACTACGCCACTGAACTGTCTTATCACGCTCAAGGCACCGCAGCATAACTGTAAGTGAGGAGATCTGTGACCTTGACCTTGTACTAAGATGCTGCTAATGATATTTTATCAATTTACCTTACACAATGGGCTCTTTGTTGTCAATATGACCTTATGAGCTTCATTTACTAATTTTAAAGGCCTTGACATTTTTAGCTGCAGTTCTGTGACCTTGACCTTATTCTAACAAGGTTGCAAATTATATCTAACTAATCAACCTTACTCGATTGGCTTTTTGTTGTCAATATGACCTTACGAGCTTCATTTACAGTAGGATGAATCTGATCCTACTTACATCGACCACAATCAATTAAATGAACAATTTTTCCTATTGTCTTGTATAATTTCCAAGTGTGAAAGGTATGGAAGAATGAATATATAACTTCCTTGAGAAAACATCATAACGGTTCTGATAGAACTAGAGAAGTGAATAATCTTAAAGTTGGGGATGTTGTTTTGGTCCAAATTAATCTCCAAGAAGTGAGTGGCTTTTAGGTAGAATTGTTTGGCTTTAACCTGATTCAGGAGTTATACATTCTGTAGATATGTACTAGGTAACTGGAAATTATTACCATTCAAAACTGTGAATAAACATTTGGCGTATGATTCTTAAGTTTAATAAGATCTCACTGACATTAGTTACATATTAATAAAAGAGAGAGAGAGAGAGAGAGAGAGAGAGAGAGAGAGAGAGAGAGAGAGAGAGAGAGAGAGAGAGAGAGAGAGAGATGCACAAAACCAATATTCATAATAACAATTCCTTATTAATTTCTGTAAAGGAGTATTAGACAAATATCTTTTAGCCTCTTTTTTTATGTGTGAGATTCAAATACAAGGGCTCAATCCCCATCATATCTTTTATTTTCAAATTAACTATTCATTCAGCTTGAAAAGTTTTAAACTAATTATCATATTCTTCCCACCAGAACTATACATCACAGAACATCTCGATTCTTTCATTCTTGTATATGCTACAATTTAGGATCTGTTTTCATATGATATTCTAAAAATATATTATTCTATATGACACCTTTTCACTTAGAAGCTAAATTTTTTAATGATATGGGAAAACATTAGTAAAACATGAAATTTGCTTATATATTTTCTTAACAACTTTCAAGCTGAGTAAGTACATTTCAGGTGGTAATTCCTACATGGGGAACACCCCCAGAGCCTCAATAAACAAGACTATAGCCTACCACTTGACATAAGTACTAGTGAGGAAGAAGAAACAGATGCTCCACAATGACGCCATTTGTAATTACCGCTAACCGCTTCATTTGTGGACGGGGTATGATTATTATTATTTTTTTTTTTTTTTTTTTTTTTTTTAGCGGAGGGGGGTGTCCTCCAGTGATACAGTGTGCCTTGGCAGCGAATATGTTGACTTATGTTTCAAAAATAAAGGTTTTAATATTCGTGCAATACGAGTGTAAATAAGAAGGAACCAATCCAAATTGACGCCATGAGGTGGATATAAAAAAAAAAGTAAAAAAACATGATCGGGGAACATCGGTGCAGATACAAGCCATACATGCAAATTTTCCACGAATTTGTGTTTTTATGATAATTGAGAAAATAAAGAAAAAAGTAATTGTGTGTAGGCCAATATATATATATATATATATATATATATATATATATATATATATATATATATACAGTATATATATATATATATATATATATATATATATATATATATATATATATATATATATATATATATATATATATATATATATATATATATATATAGATATATATATATATATATATATATATATATATATATATATATATATATATATATATATATATCTATATATATATATATGTATATATATATATATATATATATATATATATATATATATATATATATAAGAACTACAAGTGAAATAGAGCTATAAGAAGCATAAGGATTTTTTTTCAGGGGGGCGGTGCGCTAAATTTATGAATGATTTCCTGTGTTTTTTTTTTATTTTTTAAGTAACCATATCATGAAAATTATTATTATTATTATTATTATTATTATTATTATTATTATTATTATTATTATTATTATTATTATTATTATTATTATTATTTCTTGCTGTTCTATAAGTATTAGATAAGATGACTTGTTGATATAAAGTGTCCATCATTAATATCTAGAATAAAATTCAGATCTTCCACTCTTTTTTTCTTCATTTATTGAAAAACAACTTTTATACCACTTTAAGTTTCTCAGGATCATACTATAGAAAGGCCATACTTTAAAGATTATTTTCCTGATTGTGTTTGTCGAATAAGCTCAAAACCCTTTTTTATAAATATTCATCCTCTAGTAGTACGAACAGTTTTCACCTTACCAAAAAAACCAAGAAATTTTATTATTTGAAACTTGACTTTGCGATGACTTGAAAATTCATCAGTCAAAGATTTTAAGATATTTGAGAAAAATTAAATATATAGATTGTTGCTGATATGCCAATCTGTCCTTCACTTGTGTAATCTTTAAGCTACCGGAGAATAAATGTTTCCGTTGTCACATGTTATATGTAATGGCCCGGATTTTGACTCCCCAGTCATTATTATGTATATCTAAAACTTCTCATTCGTTATTGTACGTCTGTTGAACATTCCCACAGTTGTTATTATACGTAAAATGTGTACTCCTACGGTATAATAAGCACTCCCTTCTCCGATATATATATATATATATATATATATATATATATATATATATATATATATATATATATATATATATATATATATATATATATATATGTATGTATATATATATATATATATATATATATATATATATATATATATATATATATATATATATATATATATATATATATATATATATATATATATATATATTTGAAATAAACCCATCTCCAACATGATAGCTGAATCGTGAGTTTGCAGCACGTGGTTATTTTAATGAACATATATCACAAGCACACGTGATTTTAATTAATGTAAATAAATGTAAATAATGTAAATAAATAAATAAATATATGAATTGAAATTCATTTTGGCCAGGTTAGATGGCCAAAATGAATTTCAATTCACTCACAAATAAGAGCATGGACTTACATGGAAACTAGTAATATTCACTTGAAAATATTTTTCATTGTCTAAGCTATCAATTCTATAGAAGTTATGTTGCATAGGGAAGAACTGAACTGCATAAACGATCAAACTTATGATGTTTCTGGAAAGAGTAAAGAATCTCGAATCATGTGTGGACATTACAGAATTACAGTGACCATTTTTCTGCTCAGTAAACAGTTTTTTTTTTTTTTTTTTTCTGGGGGGGGGGATAAGTTGAAGCTGATGTGTTTGCTTATGTGAAATCATGTACTATATCAAAAGTTAACCCAATATTGTAAGCTGAGGCATCTGAAGTTAGCTCTCTATCTGTTCTTAGAGGAGTCATGAACCAAATTGCTGTTCATATATGCTCAACCGACAATATGATAGATTCAAGTACATAGTTATGGCTCTTGGCCACTTTTCAAAGTGGAAAGAAAGCCAAACCGCTAAATTACGAAGACGCCTCCAGTGTTGCCAAGTTTCTTTTTAAACGCTAACGAGGAATTTAGGTATTGATTCTCGAAAATTCTATCAGGGTGGGAATTAGTCAACTGTCCGAAATATCACATGTTCCTACTGGCATCAATTAGAAGGTTACCATGGCTTACCATACTCAAACAGATGGGCTCGTGAAACGCCAAAATCAAATAATAACGGAAATTTATTCGGAACTCTCAACGAAAATGATAAAAACAGGGTTACCTGTATCAATGGATTGTTACTTGCTCATTGGACAGTAATTCACAACTATACTGGTTTCTCTCCCTTTTTCCTTCTCTACAAACGTGAACCTTAATTCCCTCTGAATGTTAAGATCATTCAATTCGAGAGAATTGATGGTCTTACAAATGAAAGCGACTGACCATGTACAGTATACTCAGAGAACTAGATTATCCCGAGCCAGAAATGTAAATTACTGCGAGGATGTGGTTACTCAATATTCATCACACTCATGAAGACAGGGTCTGAATACTGAATAACCAGTAGCTGAGTGACAACATCATAAACGCTGCGTAACACTATGCATAGGTGTAACATACTGCTTTGTTGTCCGAAAGAGAAAATCAATCTCTTTCGCAGGTTATAATTGCGTGCATATTCATTTCGACGAAAATAGGAGAGAGGAGAGATGTTGCATAAAGTATGGAACATAGGAACTTGACTGCGTTTACAGAAGACCAATTGAAAGCATAGTATGCATCACTTGTCGAACATGGCTACCTCCAAGCACATCTTATACATTATGATCACGGGTGAAATGGTACAGGTATTGGGCTTTATGCAATTGCCAATGCATTATAGTTCTTAGCAGAAGGTCCTAACACCACACCCCAGCATTAAAACTTACAAAATGATGCAGCAACTTTTACATTTTCGATAAAGACGTATTGTTACCCTTTTCAAACGTTACCTAAGCGCAGAAGAGGGAAAAAAATAATTATCAAATTATGATTTATAATCATTGTAGGAAAGAATGACAGATGTTTCATTTAGGTAAATATTTTAAATCTATTCTCGTAACTTTCGTGTCATATATATATATATATATATATATATATATATATATATATATATATATATATATATATATATATATATATATATATATATATATATATATATATATATATTTGGGCTCAGGCCATGTCGTCCTGATGGAAGTTCCTTTAGGGTAGCTTCCTTGGGTATATTTGACCACGGTGATATTCCCAGAGAATTTCACCGTACGGTATCAAGAATTCTCACTCCTGGAGCGAATATCCCTAATTAAATCTAAATGGGATATAGCATAATATCAGAGAACGTATTCTTGACACGCCACATAGCTATCTTCACCCCGAACAGAGTTAACACTTCGAGGGGTCAAAGTGGCAAGAAAACGAAGAGCGAGAATGAAAGGAAAGCCGTTAATAAGGTACCTCTCCTATCTCGTTTCGAGTGTGTACATAATGTCGCCGACGGTGCCATCTCTATTCCTTATCGCGTAGCTCTACTACTCGGTGTTTCCCTTGTGATGTTCTCGTAATCTTGGTTTTATTTCAATATTATGATGCTTTCTCCAACCTCTTCTGCTTCTGGAAAGTTGAGTGTTATATTTATTTTGAATAAATATAAGCTCTTGGTGTTTCGAATTAAATCAAAAGTGATATTAACGTAAACAAGAGCTGTTGCCTACCGGAGGCGTCCTGGAGGCTGTTGCTCGCTATGGATGAGACATTTAGTTGGCCAGAGCGACGTTCCCGGTATATATGCTCTAATAAATCTAGCTATTTAGCTTTATGATAGGAATTCTTTATATGTTGCCGTTAGTATATTCAGTTTCGGCAATTAAGGTAACCGATCCTAGCCTACGCTAGGCTTCGTAGCCTAGGCGTTTGGCCCTAATACTTTCATGCATTATACATGGATTTCCGAGTGTTTTAAATTTATTGAAGCTAAAGGCACATTTATACATATAAGATATTGTTTAATAATTATCTTCCAAGATTGTATACGAGAGAGTTTTGGTGATTTAGGTAATCGATTCTCACCGCACCGGATGTTCTTTTCTCCCCTGGAGACTAAGTTCAATCCCTTTTCCCTCTGATTGATCCTAGTGGTTTTAACTGAATAATATTCAGGTATAACTATACTAGGAGGTTTCTGCCATAATCCTGTAACCAGAGTAACTGGTTTCAGGTTTGAGCAGAACATCAGAGTAATTAGTCTGGGGTCTGTAGCTTCCTTGCTTAGAGAATGAGATTCCTTTGCTAGGTTAGGTACAGACATAGGAGGGTTAGCCACTGTCAAATTAACGTAATTTATTTCTTGTTTGTTTTCTTAAATCTGCCTTGTACTTTAGTTTTAAGTGCTCTATTATATTCAGTCCAGTAACTGTATTTTTTTTTTTGTTAACGTAACATTCAGTGGTTTTGCTCAGTGATTCCTTCTCTTGTTGTTAATTGCCTAACTATCGTGTTAACGATTGTTTTTATTTTGTTTTCGAGTTAGAATGGAACTGTAGTACAGTGAGTGGAGGCCGGCCTAAGGCAGTTCGGGCCTGTATAAGCTTCTGGACGTACGCTCTTTTGCTGGCAGCCTTTTGGAGATTGATATTACGCCTTTTTGGAGTAATACTCCAACAGATCTCCCTTGGAAGTGGTTTTTCGTAGATGTGTTGAGCCATCTGCGGCGTATGTGCATTGAGGAGTGTGATCACGGCTATGATATCGCAGGTTATCGTCACTTGCGACACCTGTACTCCTGATTCTCGCCTGAGGATTTAGCAGAAGACGTGGTGGTCGCTATCCCGCCACGTAGTAGGTGTTACGCCAACCACTCTCCTGTCCGTCTTGAGCTGTATGTCCAGGAGAGCTAATGGCTCGTGAGGAAGCCTGTAGGGAGGAAATTGCCAGGTAAGACGTGATTATCCTGTGTTGTTCCTTGGAATTGATGCCAACCCTTGAGTTTCCTGGACAATTTGTGTGCTCCCTCGTATATCTGCTGGGAGGTTGAAGAGACTCGTGTGCATTTCGTTATACGCGAGGATTTGTGTATATAATTATCATTCACATTTATATTTATTATGTTATGTTAAGTAGTTGGTATTGGGTTAGTTTTAAGTTTAGTAAAAACACGGTTAGGTAGGAGATGTAAGGTTTTCCTATCTTTATTTTCTCTAGTCTTCCTTCAATCATACAATTATAGGTTAGTGGTTTTGGGCCCGTATTATTATTACTTGAGCCTTTGGCATGTTGTGTCTTTTCTTTGGTCTGTTAGGGTTAGCTTCTAAGTATTAGGTATCTTTGTGAGCCCGTTATTGTTATTGCTTCTATTTACTGTTAAGTTTGCTCAAAAGGCTTATTTAGTATTAAGTGTATTATTTAATTAAATATTGTTTATTTTATTCTGGTGTTTGTTTCCACATTCCTCATACCCTGTGTACTTCCTTACTGCCTACGATCCCAGTAAATATTGAAATATAAAGAACCTGTATTACGGCCAAAGGGATCATAAAAAATTCGGCGACCGTGACAGGATCGTACGCGGGTGTGCACAGAGTTTGAGTTTGTGAAGCAACTCAGGGATAGATTACAATATTTGATTTGGTTTTGTTGCTTCCCTTACTCCCCCCCCCTCCCCCCTTTATAGGCAATTCATTATGGCAGACTTTGTTTTTGACCCAGCCAAATTTTTGGGGTCTTCTAACTGTATCAAATATTTAGCTATCTTAAGTAAGGAGCATTTAAGGAGTTGTGCTCGTTGGTTAAATATTTCTTTTAGACCCACGGACACTAAGGCTCAGTTGTTGTTGCCTGTTGAGGCGAGGGTGGCTCGTGGTATAGCCGAGGGTGAGGATTTGGCTAGAGATTTGATTGGTGGAAGTTCTGATGATGAGAATTCTCTTGATGAGGTCAGTGTTAACCCGGGGCTGGCACTATTTGAGGACCACCCTCGTACTGGTGTTATTAATACTGGTCCAGGTAATTTAACGGAAAAAAACTAGAGTTTCTAATAACCCCTTTGTAGAGGTAGAGCCAGACCCAATACAGTCTGTGTGGAATCCTGAAAATTTAGATCTTAGCATAATTTGTAAAAAAAATAGAATTATTGAAGGTACAATTCGAAGAGAATGAGAGGACGAGGCCCCATGAGTTGGAAATGGCCAGAATTAACTTAGACTTGGCTAGGTTACGAGTGAACCCTGACTTTAATAGTACTCCCACCAGTCCTTCTTCAGATAGTTTCAACATAAGTGTGGCATTAAAGTTAGTGCCAGTGTTTGATGAAGGTAATGTGCCGGAGTTCTTTAAGGCTTTTGAGCGGGTGGCCACTAGATTGTCTTGGCCCACTGAGATGTGGACTGTATTAATTCTATGCAGGTTAGTAGGTAAGGCCATTCGCCAATATAATGCTTTGGAAGAGAGTGTAGCCAGAGATTATAGTAAAGTTAAGGAGTTGATTCTCAAGGCGTATGACTTGGTCCCTGAGGCTTATCACCTGAAATTTAGGAATTCTATGAAGCCCAATACTATGTCCTATGTGGAGTATGCCCATCTTAAGGAGGAGAAGTTTGACGACTGGGTAAAGAGTCGTCAGGTGGTCTCCTTCTCCTCCTTGAGGGAGCTCATGCTACTTGAGGAGTTTAAGAAAACTTGTAATAAAGAACTCAGGATTCACCTGCAGGAGGTCAAAGCATATAGCTTAAGTAAAGCTGCTTAGATAGCTGATGATTTTGTGTTAACACACCGTGTAAGTAGTAGTAGCTCAGTCCATCAGCCTTTAAATCCCAGTCTGCCAGTCCGAATAATAATTGGAGATCCAACAACCCTATTAAAACGAAGGTTGAAGCTAGCCAGGGAAATAACACGATTGGAAGGAACACTCGGGTGTTTTCCCAGGGTAACCAAAGTTCTAATAATGTTGGTAGAGCTAGGAGAACTTGTTTTTGGTGTCACGAGCAGGGGCACTTTCAAGCTCGGTGTCCTGCCCGGATGAGGTATCTTCAGCAGAACGGAAGGGGAGGTAACAACGTCCCCGTATCTTTAATAGCCAATGCCCCTACTACCCCTAATACTGAAGTTGAGTGTTTCACAGAAACTGAAGGAAGGGTTGAGTTTAGTGGTAGTGGAGGTGAAATAAATCAATCACCTACTAGCTATCCTTTGTGACTTTTTGACAAATATATTTGCCTTGGCAGTTTGGTTATTGATAGTAAAGTTGTCAGAGTGAACTTCTTAAGGGACACTGGGTCGGCTTGATCATTGGTCTTGTCAAGGGTGTTGAAGGATGTTGGTGCGAATTCTGGAAATTATGTGGTCCTGGGTGGGTTTCCTGATACAATGGTTTCTGTGCCTTTGGTGGAAGTAGAGGCATTCTTCCCAGGGTATCACAAGGTGACAGTATTGGCAGTGGTAGAAAAGTTCCCCATCCCTGATATTGACGGCATTTTGGAAAATGATATGTTAGATGCCCGAGGTTATGAAATATTCCCGATAGTGTCCGTAACTGCAAGTCCAGTGACAATTACTACTCGAGCTTCTGCAAAGGCTGCTACCGCCTTACAGAATGAGGATAATTTAAACTTTAGTAGTTTAGAGGTAGATGTAGAGAGACCCGGGTCTGTAGGTAGTGGTGGTAGTAGTTTTATAAATAAAATATTTAAACCTGATTGTTACCGTGTAAGCTTTATTGAAGGTCAGAAGGCTGAATTCAATTATGAATTAGGAGGTACGGATGATATAACAAAACCAAGGTTCTGTGTGATTAGAGGTTTGTTGTATAGAGTTAGTCGTCCTGCGGATTACAGCTTGAACCAAATCTCTCGGGTAGAACAGATTGTGATACCTTCAAAATATCAGAATGATGTCCTTAGTTTAGCTCATGAGGATTCCTTTTCTGGTCATTTTGGAATCTGTAAAACACATAGTAGATTGGCCAAATATATTTGGTGGCCAGGATTGAAATCCTCAGTGAAGAAATTTGTAGGAAGTTGTGAATCATGTCAAATAATGGGTAAACCTAATAAACCTATTCCTAAAGCCCCTTTGCATCCAATTCCTGCAATTGGAGATCCTTTTGTAGAGTTGGTTGTTGATGTGGTTGGGCCTTTTCCCCGAACTAAATGTGGATTTACTTATCTTCTAACTATAATGGACAGAGCATCTAGGTTTCCTGAAGCTTTTCCTATGAGGAAAATTACATCTAAAGTAGCGTTTGAGAAACTAATAGAATTTTTTTCCAGGCATGGGTTGCCTCGTAAAATTCAAACCGATTGTGGCACAAATTTTACGAGCAAAGTATTTAAAGGTAAATGTGCTGAACTGGCCATTCAGCACATTACCAGTGTACCTTACCACCCAGAGAGTCAGGGCGTAGTGGAAAGTTTCCACCAAACCCTTAAGTCTATTCTAAAAAAGCACTGTTATGAGCAAGGCGAGGATTGGGATAAAGGTCTTCCCTTTGCTTTCTTTGCTATACGTAATCATCCCCATTCTTCCACAGGTATAGCTCCATTCGAGTTGATTTTTGGACATAAAGTACGTGGTCGTCTAGAAATTTTACATGAGTTGCTAGAGGTTAGCCATAAGAAAGAATTGAATGTGTGTGAGTTCGTTGAGGACCTGAGGAGGAGATTATCAGCTGCCTGGAAATTTGCCCAGGATAATTTGGTGTTGTCTCAGGCTTCAATGAAGAGAAATTATGATAAGAAGAGTAAGACACGTTCGTTTAAGCCTGGTGAGCTTGTTTTGGTTTTGAGTACAGACTCTGACAATCTTCTGGAACCTAGGTATAAGGGGCCTTGGAAGGTACTCCGGAAATTGTCTGATGTCAATTATGAAGTGGAAGCTCCTGGGACCAAACGAAAGTGTCAGATATTCCATATAAATAGATTGAAATCTTACACAGTTGGTAGACTTGATCCTCTAGCTATTGTATATGAGCCAGTGTCTAGTGGACCACACATTAGAAGAACCAGCCCACTTGTTTTGCCAGGTATCATCAGATGCCCTTGCCAGTAATATGTAAAATTTGAAACTTCAGTAAAGGGTTTGGAGCATCTGGAGGGTATTCAGAAGGATGATATGATGAAATTAATATCTTATTTTTCAGACTTATTTCAAGCCTCTCCAGGCAGAATGACCTTGCTCCAACATGATGTTGATGTAAGCAGTGCTTCCCCAGTCAAACAAAATCCTTATCGATTAAATCCAGAAAAACGGGATATTGTCAAGGAGATAAAGTATATGTTGGAGCATGATTTAATTAGACCTTCGGGAAGTCCTTGGAGCTCCCCTATTGTACTTGTTAAGAAACCTGACGGGCAGTTTCGCATGTGTGTTGACTACCACAAGGTCAATGCTAATACAAAGAATGACTCTTTCCCTTTGCCACGTATTGAGGACTGTCTTGATCGGATAGGACCTGCTAAGTTTATAACCAAATTGGATCTTTTAAAAGGGTATTGGCAGGTTCCCCTATCTGATCGAGCTCGTGAGATTTCCCCTTTTGTTACGCCCTTTGGGCTTTACGAATGTAAGGTAATGCCCTTTGGGATGAAAAATGCAGCGTGTACCTTCCAGCGGTTGATGAACCGAGTAATATGTGGTCTGTAGGGTACAGAAAATTATATAGATGGTTTGGTTATTCACAGCAATGATTGGCAGACTCATTTGGTGAGATTAAAGAAAGTATTTGAGGCCTTGAGAGCTGCTGGTCTTGTAAATTTGAGTAAATGTGAATTTGGTAAAGCCAAGGTTGGTTTGGGTCAAGTTACTCATAACAAGGTAACCTTGAGGCTCTATTAAATTTGGGACAAAAGTTTGTATGGTCTTCTCAGTGTGAGGAATCTTTTTTAAAACTCAAAACTGTATTGATGTCTAACCCCATTCTGATGTCTCCTGACTTTCAGAAACCTTTTATTGTGGCTGTAGATGCCAGTGATGTGGGTATATGTGGAGTACTTTTTCAAAGACATGAAGATGGTGAAGTGCGTCCAGTATCATACTTTAGCTGTAAGTTGCTGGATGCTGAGAGAAGGTATTCTAGCTTTAATTCGTACCTTGGTTCATTTCAAACCATATGTTACCAATTTTTCCTTTCCCGTAGAGATTTGGACGGACCATAACCCTTTGGTGTTCATATAAAGAATGAAAGGTTCAAACCAGAGGATTTTGCGTTGGGCTCTTCAGCTACAGGAGTTTGCTTTAAATATTAAACATGTTAAGGGTGTTGATAATTGTATTCCTGAAGCTCTTTCTAGGATGTAAGTCTGGTCAGTTCCCTACCCACCTCGCCCTTCTCATTTCTCCTTCGGGGTTTGTATTGAAAATTATATTTAGGGTAGTTAATTTTTTTTATCATATTTAAAATGAGTGTATCGATTCGGGCTTTATCTTAAGTCTGTTTCATTATATGGTGAGTTTTGCTTCACCTTATTTTTGCCTTGCAAGATGTTTTAGATTAAGTTGTCTCTTTTACCCTTGTAGGATGTTTTAGATTAAGTTTTCTATATGGTTATTTTCTAGTATGTTATATGGTTGTGTGGTACTAGAAAAATTTATTCTATTTGAATATTTTTTTTTTTGAGGGGGAGGAAGGTGTCAAATTAATGTAATTTATTGCTTGTTTGTTTTCTTAAATCAGCCTTGTACTTTAGTTTTAAGTGCTCTATTATATTCAGTTCAGGAACTATTTTTTTCGTTAACGTAACGTTCAGTGGTTTTGCTCAGTGATTCCTCCTCTTGTTGTTAATTGTCTAACTATCGTGTTAACGATTGTTTTTATTTTGTTTTCGAGTTAGAATGGAACTGTAGTGCAGTGAGTGGAGGCCGGGCTAAGGCAGTTCGGGCCTGTATAAGCTTCTGGACGTACGCTCTTTTGCTGGCAGCCTTTTGGAGATTGATATTACGCCTTTTTAGAGGAATGCTCCGACGGACCTCCCTTGGAAGTGGTTTTTCGTAGATGTGCTGAGCCATCTGCGGCATATGTGCATTGAGGAGAGTGATCACAGCTGTGATATCGCAAGTTATCGTCACTTACGACACCAGTACTTCTCATTCCCGCCTGAGGATTTGGCGGAAGACGTGGTGGTCGCTGTCCCACCACGTAGGAGGTGTTATGCCAACCACTGTCCTGTCCGTCTTGAACTGCATGTCCAGGAGAGCTAATGGCTCGTGAGGACACCTGTAGGGAGGAAATTGCCAGGTAAGACGTGATTATCCTGTGTTGTTCCTCGGAATTGATGCCAACCCCTGAGTCTACCTGGACAATTTGTGTGCTCCCTCGTATATCTGCTGGGAGGTTTAAGAGACTCCTGTGCACTTCGTTATACGCAAGGATTTATGTATATAATTATCAATCACATTTATATTTATTATGTTATGTTAAGTGGTTGGTATTGGGTTAGATTTAAGTTTAGTACAAACACGGTTAGGTAGGAGATTTAAGGTTTCCCTGTCTATTTTCTCTAGTCTTCTTTCAATCTTACAATTATAGGTTAGTGGTTTTGGGCCCGTATTATTATTACTTGAGCCTTTGGCATGTTTTATCCTTTCTTTGCTTTGTTAGGGCTAGCTTCTAAGTATTAGGTATCTTTGTGAGCCCGTTATTGTTATTGCTCCTATTTACTGTTAAGTTTGCTCACAAGGCTTATTTAGTATTAAGTGTATTATGTAATTAAATATTGTTAATTTTATTCTGGTGTTTGTTTCCACATTCCTCATACCCTGTGTACTTTCTTACTGCCTACGAGCCCTGTAAGTATTGAAATATAAAGAACCTGTATTACAGCCAAAGGGGTCGTAACAGCCACCCTAGACCACATCCGAAGGTTTCTGTACGAGAAGATTCTGTCTTCAGGTGATCTAGCAAACTAGTCCAGTGTTGTTGTTTTCTGATTGGTGGATAATATTCTCCATTTCCTAGTGAATAGCAACATTAAACTTTGTTTTGGTATTGAGGAAGGTAGCAAGTATTGCTGACCTTTTTCACTATAGATAAACCCTAGGCTAGGATGAGCTTTCTTAGCCTCTGGGGTCAATCTCATACTAGAACAAAGTTTGCAGGACCCTCTTCCCCTTTCCCTCCCCCC
Source organism: Palaemon carinicauda (assembly GCF_036898095.1). NCBI lineage: Eukaryota > Metazoa > Arthropoda > Malacostraca > Decapoda > Palaemonidae > Palaemon > Palaemon carinicauda. Next base: position 123,633,311 of record NC_090736.1, read on the forward strand.
CCCCCCTCTATCCTTAGTAATAGCTTAGCTATTACAACTCTTGGCCATCGTTCTACATTTGTATCTAGAGTAGGTTAGGATGTGTAACTGGCTCAGTCCTCTGCCTGCCGCTGGGCAGAGGCCTAACTTCTTTAGTGTTCCCCAGATCTCTCTTGGTCTACCATCCATGTCCGTCGGTAGAGCCCGGCAGGCAATGAATAAAAGGAAGCCAGAATATTACATTCTCCCCTTCCTTATGTTCACTCTTCTGGGTGGAAGGCTGTAAGGCAGTGCCGCCTTATATCCTTACATCCATGCTGTTTCTCTTGTTAATGGAAGTTTTCTGGTTCTGTTTTACTGCCGGCTGGCATAGGTATCACCTACCATTGCCGGCCGGCAACGGCAGCACACCATAAGATTTGACGGCCGCTACGAGTAGTGGCCGGCAGCTGGGTGCTGTTGTTTTTCATACTGAACATGAGTTGTGTAGGAGGCATGCAGCATGTGCAGTCTCCAAAGGTGATCTCCGGTATTGGGACCCTCAGGTATACACCATATGTTCTAACCTGCTTACCGAGGCATTTGACACCCCTAAGTCGGCGGAGTCAAGGGACGCAGCTAGGGGAAAGTTACGAACCTGGTTGAGGGGTTTTCGGAGAATACTTCAGGCCCCTACCTTCCAAGCAAGATGAGGGCCTATCTTTTTCCTAAGGCATCTGTGAATGCAGTAATTCCTCAGCCTCACGCAGAGATTCCACCTATTCAGATTCAGGTTGATTCTGAAGTCTCGGACGCCCTACAAGACATCCAACTGGACAATAGGATGTCTGAAGTGTCCGAGAACACTGAAAAGGACTTTCTGGCTGAAGGCCAGGAAGAGGAGCTGACCCAGGCTCCTGATACTGAGGAGGAAGAAATCAACGAGCTGTCAGCTACTTCAGTTCCGGCCCCAGAACTTATTCCCTCAACATCGTCTGCTATCCCAGATGATCTGGTAAGGACTCTTTCTTCCATCGTTGAAATGATTCAACAGATGCAGAAGAAGAATGATGAGAAGAAAGCCGCAATGAAATTAGAGATAGGGAGACTTGCAGCATCACGTGGGCCCCCGAAGAAGCTCAACGTGAAGGATCTTCCTTTGTTTTCGGATGCCAATCCTTGGAGGTATGCCGAACACATGCCTATGATAACTGGGAAGATTGTCATATCAGAGAAGTTGGGCTCAATTCCCTTTGAAGAAGTGGAATTCTGGCCCAACAAGGAGTCTTACCCAGACTGCTATGTCCGGCTTAGGAAGGAGCCAGCCTCAAAGGAGGAGACGGAGCTGAAAGAAGTCATAGTCTTTGACCATAGTAAGGCACAGGCCTTACAAACGAGCTCTATGAAAGAGAAGGGCTTCACAAACTCAAAGATACCAGCTTTGATTAAGAAGCGTCCCTCCTTTGTGGCTTCTACCAGAGCCTTTCCCTTTATGGAAAAGGGATATAAGGCTGCCTTAAAGCCGGTGGAGGCAGGGAAACCATGCCCCTCTTTGGAGGAGTGTAAGCCGTTGTCCCTGACCTTGCCCATGGACCAGAAGGACTGGAAGGACGTTCACCTAATCTTTTCAGTCGGGAAGATGGCGGCTGATATTGCCGGACGTCAGTTTGGTGAGGGCCTTCCAAAGCTATCTGATTTTCTCTTGCTCAGGGAGCAAGAGACATAATGTGGAGGATTAATTTATGTTTTATTTTTGTTTATTTTCTTTTGTCAAATCCAGAGAGAGAGAGAGAGAGAGAGAGAGAGAGAGAGAGAGAGAGAGAGAGAGAGAGAGAGAATTTCATTTGCTTTAGTTTTGCTAAATCCCGCGTGCGCGAGAGAGAGTGTGTGTGTGTGTTTGTGTGTGTGTTTGTGTGTGTGTATGTGTGTTTGTGTGTCCGCGGTGAGCGCCGAAGAACAAGTGGTAGTTAGCGAATGATTGTTTGTAGTGGGAAAGACTGTCGGTATATTTGAGGTTGTTTGTTTACATTTTTTTTAGTTAGGTTACGACAGTGGTGAATGTTTCGGAGCAAATGCTTTTTTGATTTGACTGCAGCTTAAGGCAGTTGTGTGAACGCTGGATTTAATTCATTATTAATTTACCAGCGTGGAAGTGGTTATTTATTTAAAAAGTAAGTGCAGTTTTGTTTATATTTGCTAGTCGTGATTGTGAATGATAGGAACAGTTTATTATTTATCTTTGATTATAGTACAATAGTTAAGTTAGTTAGGAGTGTTCGTAAGTGGTTTTCTTTTTTATTTTGGCAGGCCGTGATTCCTCCTTTGGAGAGTGATTTTTGAAAGTGGATTTATTGATTGGTGACGAATTGGCTTGTAATAAGGAATTTGATACGACTACTCTGATTTGTACAATTGTTGATGACCTGGACCGAATTAAATCCAGATTGCTGTTGATGATGATGATGATGTTGATGATGATGATGGTGATGATGATGATGGTGGTGCTAATAATAACCACGACCCCAATCAGGGGAGTAGTTGTGGCGAATTGCCACCCAATGAACTGTTAAACACAGAGTTGTGTTAGTGCCGTAAAGACATTCCAGCTTGTGTGTGGCGACCGTGTTGGTGTCCCATAATATTTATACAAGAAATTCACGTAGATATTTATTTTTGGTGTTGGTGTGTGGTGTAAGTTAAGTTTGTTAGGATTATTTTGCGTTTATTTGAATGGTATTTGTAGTATATTTAGTGTAAAGTTTTTTTATGCTATTGATTTTGGTTGGATTTATTATAGTTTGTAAGAAATATATAGTTTTAAGGTTATGTTTTTGTTTATTTTGTCCTTTTGTCTAAGATTCTGGTTTTAGATAACGTCAGGGGAAAGTTTGTGTTGCGGAGACAATTGTCAGAAGTAAGATTCAAGGGTTGTTTTTGCACCATCCCGCCACAATAAAAGAGACTTGCAACATCAATGTCCTTACAGATGACTCTTGAGACGATAGCAAGCGAACCCAAGAACCAGGACATGTTTATGGTAGTGGCCAAAATCCATCTGGCCACAGTAACTAAGGTTCTCTATAGTTTCATCAAAGCTAGGAGAGCTTGCAGAGAGTTCGTGTTTGCCTTGGCTGCAGTGAGGCACGAACCTAGGAAACTGATTTCCTCTTGTATATGGGGTAAGGACCTCTTCCCTAATGAAGTGGTCAAAGAGGTAGTAGATAAGGCCGCCACGGAGAATAGGAACCTTCTCCAGAAAAGGGGGCCTAACTCTTAAGAGAAAGTCTTCCCCGGATGAGGGTCCCCAACCTAAGAGGAAGACAAAGAAGCCTAGGCTATCCTCTCGGCCAGCTAAGCCTTACAGACAACAAAAGCAACAACTTCCAGCGACCGTGGTGCCTCAGTTTCTGGCACAACCTCCAACCACATACCAGTTGGTACCTCAAGCAGTGATGACTCAGTCGCCTGCGTTTAACCCAGCGTTCGAAAGGCAGACAACGACCTTTCATCCAAGAGCTAGAGGAGCAGAAAGAGGTTCCTCTAGATGCCCCTCAAGAGGAAGGGGATTCAGGGGAGGATGCGGTCAAGGAGGCAAGGCCTTGGGTCCACAACAACCGAAGTGAGATGCTTCCGGTAGGAGGGAGATTTCACCTTTTTCGGGATCGCTGGACCTTCGATCCCTGGGCCCACAGCCTAATCAAGAATTGACTGGGTTGGATCTGGTACAGCACTCCACCTCCGTTCCCACAATTCTTCCAACACTCGACCCCCATTCTGGAAGAATATGTTCGGGAACTCTTGGAAAAAAGAGTAATCTGAAGGGTAAAGTCCATCAAGTTCCAAGGAAGGCTGTTTTGTGTTCCAAAGAAAGACTCAGAAAAACTCAGAGTCATTCTGGACTTGTCGACACTTAACAAGTTCATAGTGAACTACAAGTTCAGGATGCTGACGCTTCAACACATAAGCACCCTACAGCCCAAACAGGCATACACCGTCTCTATAGACTTGTCAGACGCTTCTTGGCATGTTCCAATAAATCGTCACCTCTCCTCCTACCTAGGGTTCAAGCTACAAAGAAGACTTTATGCCTTCAGAGCCATGCCATTTGGGCTAAACATAGCCCCAAGAATTTTCACAAGCTTATGAACGCAGCTGTCCATCAATTACGCCTAAAGGAAATCCAAGTTGTGACCTACCTGGACGACTGGCTGGTGTGGGCAGCATCCAGGATAGAATGCTTGTAAGCCACTGAGAAGGTGATCCAGTTCCTGGAACATCTAGGATTCAAGATCAACATAAAAAACTCTCGACTTTCTCCATCTCAAAAGTTTCAGTGGTTGGGAATCCACTGGAACTTACAGTCACGCCAACTTTCCATTCCTGTGAAGAAGGGGAAAGAAATAGCAGGATCTGTCAAGAGACTTCTAGAATCCAAACGGATATCAAGACGCGAACAGGAGAGAGTGCTGGCCTCTCTACAGTTTGCCTCAGTAACAGATCCCGTGCTAAGAGCACAGCTAAAGGATGCAACCGGAGTTTGGAGAAAATATGCTTCAAACGCGTGAAGAGATCTGATGAGACCACTTCCGACTCATTTGGGAACGCTTCTCAAGCCATGGTCCAAAGCCAAGCAAATGAAGAAATCGGTACTTCTTCAGCCACCTCCCCCCTCCATTACAATTCATACAGAGGCTTCAAAGGAGGGATGGGGAGGTAATTCTCACCGGAAGAAAGTCCATGGAGCTTGGTCCAACCTGTTCAAGAAGTTTCATATCAACTTTCAGGAACCCATGGCAGTACTTTTTACACTGATGAAAGTATCTCATCGCCACTCGGCCCACATAAGATTGGTCCTAGATAGCAAGGTGATAGTGAGATGCATGAATCGACAAGGGTCGAGGTCACCTCAAATCAACCAAGTGATGTTGGCCATTTTCCTGCTAGTGGAAAAGAAGAAATGGCACCTGCCAGCAATTCTCCTTCAAAGGTTCCGCAACGTGACGGTGGACGCTCTATCCAGGTTCACACCGATAGAGTCAGAATGGTCCCTAGACGCAAGGTCGTTCTCTTTCATCTCGAGTCAAGTCCCGGAACTGCAGATAGACCTCTTTGCGACGAACGACAACAAAAAGTTACATTGTTATGTGTCCCCGTACGAGGACCCTCTAGCAGAAGTAGTGGAAACTATGTCCCTCGACTGGAACAGATGGTCCAGGATTTACCTGTTCCCTCTGCCCAACCTTCTTTTGAAGGACCTCGACAAACTGAGATCCTTCATAGGGAAAGCGGCAATAGTGGCTCAAAAGTGGCCGAACAGCGTTTGGTTCCCTCTGGCATTAGAACTACGACTGAAGTTTCTGCCGCTACCGGATCCAGATTTGACTCAGCGAGTACAGAAGTCGACTGTCTTTGCTTCATCACAGAAAACCCGGAACCTACATTTTATGATTTTCTCTCCCTAGCGGTGAAGAAAAGATTTGGGATATCAAGAGACAGTATAGACTTCTTAGAAGAATATAAGTCCAAATCTACAAGAAGACAATATGAGTCATCATGGAAGAAGTGGGTGTCATTTGTCAAGGCGAAGAAGCCACAAAAGATCGACAGATTTTTGTTTATCGTTCTTCATCCACCTTTTTGAACAAGGTTTAGCAGCCAACACAATATCGACGTGTAAGTCTTCCATGTCAACCTCTCTAATGATATTTTTAACAAAATTCCAAAG